>NC_060070.1:34776590-35079621 GCF_922984935.1 Meles meles
GTGGAAAGTTAGTAAAGGCTTTTCTGAGAAGCCACATGGAGCTGATAGCTAAAAGAAGAGCAGATGTTGGCAAAGGGTGGGGTAGGAGAGTGAATTAACTACATTTTCTTGTTTTCTGTATTCCTGATGCTCTGTCGTTTGGGGTGTCATTGACTACGGAGAGACTGCCCCTCCCAGGACTAGCCAGTTTCTGAACAGAGGAAGCAACATATGCAGAATTCCTACGGATGAAAGATCATGTTTCCATTGTTCTGCATGACCATCCTATCTAAATTAGCACACTCCCCTTCCTCTCCCTGTTACCCTCCCTCGCATTACTCCATTTGATCTTGGTACTCATCACTACCTGTAAATTTTCTGCATTTATTTGCCTAATGCTTAGTTACAATGTATTTGTCGCCCAAGCCCCAAGAGGTATGTTCCATGGGAGGAAGGAACTATTTTATTTACCGGTTTATCCCTGCTGCCTAAAACAGTGCTAGGCACATGGTAAGGGTTCAACACACACTTGCTTAATGAATGAACCTGTTTCATTTTTCAGCTTCCCTGATTGAGGCCAAACTTCCTTCTTTGTGCCTCCATCCTGCCCTCTGCAGATTTCTAACAACACTTGTCACTCTAAATGCCCTTGGATTACAGATCAGCCTCCCTCTGCGAAATCTAAGCTCTCTGTGCCAAGGACTGCATTGTGTCCCTGGTCTCTAGCAGGGCGCAGGGCGTGAACACACATAAAACAATGTCCATGAGTTTTTTCTCTTTACCTAAATTTAAGCAAAACAGAACATGCCATGTCTCTCTAACATAGCTGTCCAATTCTGAACATCATTCAAATCAGCCTATTTTTCATACCTCATTGGCCTCCCTCACTTCCCTTCTGTTTCTGCCCTTCCTACACATACACACAAAGGCAAAGCCAGTGGTCATTCAGTTTTCCAAGTGGAAAAATGGGTCATATCATGACTGAAGTTGAAAGTGTTAATGGATGAGTGCAATGTACCAGCTCTGCTGTGGGGGTGGGAGGAATACACACACACACACACACACACACACACACACACATATGGCAATCCACCCCAAATTTCATTTTTAGTCCAAGAGAGAATTATTTCCTCCATCAATTGGCTATTCAGATCAAAGAACCTTTGCAAATGATACTTTGTCCTAATTATGAGGCTGTCACTATTCTCCGATATTCTATAACTTCAAAATCCAAGCACCCAGGTAGAGGCAGTGATTTTGAATGGAAATTATAGCTCAGCAACAAGAAACTCTCTTGAGTAAAAGGACAATCTTTTTCATTTTTCTAAAAAGGTTTCATTTCTGTCACACTGCTTCTCACTCGAAATTTAGCTTCTATTCAGAATTATGGTGCATACATTGTTGTTCTTTGGGGAATCTTTTTGAATAGTATTTATTTTCCTTTGGTTTAGGGCTATTTGGCTTCTCTCTTCCCTTCTATTTGTTTCTTATACTGTGGATGACAAGTTAAATAACATAAGAAGAGCCATAAAATGTGTCCCCAATACTACACTAGCTATGGAATAAACACTAGGGTTTCAAGTGCAGTAATTCTTAAACCTTATATATTCCCCAAATTCAATCTTTCTGTGTGGTCCAGTCCCCTAATTAAGTCACTAAAGTGGTTATTCCCCAGATTAACTACTGAAGGTAGTAGGGAAAAGAAGGTATGAAAAAGACAAATACTGTTTTATTTGAGGGTATATTCAAATGTGATTGCACTTTTGAGGCAAATTGTTAGGTGGTGAGGACACTAGTGGGAGGCAACAGGACAGTCTGGGGTCTGTGGGTAGACTTCGTGGCCCTTCCGCCACTCTTCCCATGCCAGGGGCGTAGCAAGAGGATGATGAGTGTCAGCCTTTCTGATGTCCCCTGGTCGGGTTCTTCTCATCTGTAGCATAGACACTGGCTGTTGTATTAGCAAGTCTATCTCTCTACCTCAAATAAGCAAATACTAATAACTAGTGACCAATATTCACACAAGATTTCTTTTATTTTAAAATTCCAAGCAGACTGAAGCCTATCGCTGAGGTCCCTTGCGTTCAAGGGAGAGAAATGTGTACGCAGCCTTACAGTTGGAGTCTGCGTATTCACTGCACATAACCCGCGACCCAGCTTATGTATGTCACAGCCAAGAGATGTGTCTTGATGTGTGCCAGCTGTGACACAAGGTGCTAATCAATCATGCATATTTCTAATATACAGTCTATCTTTGTTGTAGCCACACCCATGCATCTCCTAGCCTGTCAGTAACCTCTTGCCCATCTAGTCCTGCAATGTAATCACAGCCCTGGCCCAGGAATGATACAGAACACAGAAAATATCCGTCATCTCGTGATTGCATCTACTGTAGAATAGCCCCAACATCTGCCCCACAAATATTCTTTCCCAAATCTAGGAGTCCTTGTTAAAATGATAAGATTTAGAAATTTGATGGATAGGTTTTGACTTAATACTAAGGACACCCATCCAAAACATGGCCTTACTACCATTGATGTCTCTTGTTGCCTCATCAGGTTCTGAGAATATCACTGACTTGTGAAATAAAAAATAAGCATCAGCAACCTGTACAGTTTGACTTGTGTTCCAGATAATAAAAAACTTCTCTCAACATAAAATCACAGATTGTAACTGAAAAATATTTGTTCGGTTATGGATTTTAAAAAGCAAATCATTTTTTTAAAAGCACATCCATTTTTCCAAATGCAAAGAGGAAATGACAGTTTTTATAGGTTAAAATAAAAGTAATGCCATTTTGATTTCCTAAATTTCTCCCTCCAAAATGACCAAATTGAACAAGATTTCAGATTTTTCTCAGTAATAACATTCAACAGATTGGACTGTTTGAACAATGCTGTGTTTCATTATTAAAGCTGTGATCTTTCATACCCAATTATCGATGCTCTTCAGTTATACCCTCCTTTAAAACATCACCTAAATTACTACATGACATTACTACAGATAAAGATAATCAGGAGACATAGCAGTTTCTAGGACCATTACGTAATAGCATACTTGAAACGTGAAGTTCTATTATAAAATGTTGACTTCACATCATATTTTGGGAACCCCTGAAATGAAAAGCCATCCTTCTTATGGAAGTCAAGAATTAAAAAAAAAAATTACTCCCATATCTAACCCAAACAGCTTGATATACCCATTCTGCATATAAAACTAGTATGGTTTGATTTTTAGCAATATTAACCACAAGTTAAATTAAAACATTATGTTGGCTGTTTTTAGGGACCAAGTACCAAGTCAGATATAATAAATATGAAGCCCCTTGTCACTGGCTGAATCCTAATGCTTCCTGCTTGAAGTCTCCTGTAACATACCAACTAACTTGTCTCTAAGCTACTCATGCACATATCTTTCAATCACTAAAAACGTTTCTAGTAAACTAGTAAAAATAGGTTTGCATCTTACAATTTTTGTATCCTGTACAATGCCACTCATAATGTCTTTATCACAGATTGTAACTGAAAAATATTTGTTGGATTATGGATTTTAAGAAGCAAGCCATTTTTTTAAAAGCACATCCATTTCTTCAAATGGAAAGAAGAAATGACAGTTTTTTACAGGTATAATTCTACTGTCGGGCAAATAAACAGATCTATAATTAACTAAGAAAGGTGCTCTCAAATATTTGATCTAAGCACAAGTAATTCTCTCCTGATGCAAACCACACATCAGGTTTTTCATACAACTGATAAATATGGTTGAAAGCCCACTTGGGATGCCAGAGGAATCAGGCTCAGCTTCTACAGTGAATCTTGGGTCTTCTGACTCTTCACATCCTCGGTGTTTTTGCTTTTTGTTTTTATCCCCTCCCAGAATGTTGAAAAAGAACCTTACTTCTCTTGGCATTTAGTGATAACCAGAAATATTCAAATGTCCAGCTGTTTGCCAAACATATATTGTTTGTGAAGCATTCGAAGACTCTTGGATTCAACAGACTTTAGAAAGCTTGTAAGAAAAGGGAAGTTCTGTATTATTATTAGGTTCTTCTGAGGCAGGAAGGTACAGAGGGAAGGGACAGCCAAGATCGGATTCTACTTCCTAAGGAAGCCACCAAGCCAGCCCATTCTAGAGGGAAGGACTGCCCCCCCCCTTCTTATTTCTAATCACAGGAGCTACTTGTATCATTTGTTTAACCCTTTGCCAGTAGTTACCTACTTTCCTCCCCAGCTGTGCATAAAGGTACAGGCTGTGTCTGTACTGTAGATCTTCCTCTCTGTCTTTACAGCTACTTAATTTTGATTGATGGATAGTGGGTAGTTAAGAATGTCAAACCTTTAAAAATTCAACTCCTATTGCTTTCATTTCTTAGTTTACAACAAAACATACATTCTTCTGCTCCTTAAAATATTTATATTTTAATATTTTATTAAATAGTGAATACATTTATGAAGCATTTTCATATTCAAATAATTAAGACTTTTAGAAAAGATTTTATTTATTTATTTGAGAGAGAGTGAGAGAACACAAGCAGCAAGTGGACGGAGAGGGAGAAGCAGGCTTCTCGCTGAGCAGGGAGTCCAGTGCAGGGCTCGATCCCAGGACCCTAGACCATGACCTAAGCCAAAGGCAGATGCTTAATCGACTGAGCCACTCAGACACCCTTAATTAAAGTATTTTTAAAGTACATTCCTAGAGTGTTGGCCACACTGAAGATGAATGTGGCAGCCACGCTGGAAATAAATACAGCAGCCCCAAGAGAGGGAGAAAATTTATTGCCTAAACTTTTCACAATCGTATGTTATTTTTAGGCTATTCGTCAACACCAGGTGTTTTCCTATCCTACTCTTGATGACTCAGAAAAATTATAAGCTCAGTTGGTTGTGCATATGTATCTGGGTTTATAGTTTTATCTTTTCCCTGTCTTTTTCATGAGGTCTCCAGTTGTGGCGACCAGGAACGGGCTGCATCTTCAGTCTAGAGGTGTGGGGGGAAGCACGTGATCTGAGGCTGACCCATCTGGATGGCCTCGGCCAATGGCTAACTGGAGTCTAATTTTCTCAACTAAAAAAGGGCAAAAGTGATCTGTGGTAAGGAGTCCCAAAAGCACATGTAAAGTATCTTCCATGTAAAAGGCGCTCAGCATACAGTAACTCTCTTTTTATTACTGCACTCTCTTTAAAATGCTGTTAACGGTACTTAAACTGTAGCTTTGCATATTCCATGAATTTCATTCACTGACTTGGTGAATGGAAGAAAACACCTGAATGTCAAATGTGGTCTTAATTTTTCTTCAATTATCAATTATCAATTATTCAATTATCAGCAAAAAAATGTAAAATCATTCATTTCTTTTGTATTTAAGAAAGACTTCACCAGAGATAAAGGAGAACAGGTTGAGACATTATACTGGACTATCACCAAATATGTATTACCAAAACATACCCTGGTTCCCATGCTCTATATTACACATAGCTGAAAGGCACATTAGAAATCTAAGGATGGAAGAGCTACATTTCTTTATGACCTTCTTTGAAAGATAAACTCCTTGGGGAAATACAATTTATTCAGATTATCAAGACCCTGCTGTGCAAATCTACAGTCTGGGAGCACACTATGGAGATCAAAAAATATTTACTTTATTCTGTTGGGTATAAAAGCTTTTAATGAATGCATAATTAAGGCAAAAAAGTGTATACAGCTTTAGAAATTCCACTGCTGAGCCAGGCCATTAATATCCAAGGCACCATACCCAGTTGTGATTCCACCTGTTTCCTATTTGGATTACAACCTAGTTATAAATCAAGGTATTACGTGACTACAGCCCCTGGTGCTGCAGAGAAGGATGGCACTCCAGGAGTCGAGGAAGCAGCATGAAGAGCTTTGTTGTGGTGTGTGGGAAAGGGGTGGCCCTTTGGAACATGTTGAAACAAACAACCAAATAAACAAAACCCAAACATTTTAATAGCCTTGGGATGAATGATATAGGGGGAAAATTAGCATGTATATCATGTATGCATGGGATCTGTGAGTTTTTTCTATAAATTTTACATCAGGTTTGATGGGGTAAAGTTAACTTTTATGAGAGAAAAAAATGAGCAATTCATTGACAACGCAGCCCAGATTACTTGTGGATATGGTAAAATACAGTAAAAGCAGATATTTTTATCTGGTATGTCTTATTTTTCTCTCTGCTTAAATATACAGAGAGATAGAAGTATATTTGTATATAAACATACACATATATCTGGGCAACCACATATCCTTATATTTATATAAATATGTATATGATATATTCTGATTCACCTAAAACAAAATATTAGCAGCAATTGAGCAAACTACAAGAGGAAAAAACCTCAACGTGCTCTAATTCTTTGAAGTCTTTGAAGGCCTATTTAAATATATTTGTGGTGTATAACAGAGGAATTCCACAATTAGGTTACTAAGACATTTTCATAATCAGCTGTATGCATAATATCCAAGGCTCATGAATAATTTTATATTGTTCTTGGGAAAGTCTGTAGTAAGCTAGAAATCCATGAAGGAAGCACAGAGACATGGCCACGTCAACAACCAATAATTCTAGCCTCCGTCACCATGTGCTACAAAATGCTATTGCAAAGTTTCCTAAAGCTGGCTCAGAACATCAAGCAATTACCACTGAATTATGAACTAGAGAGGAACTTAATGCACACATACTTTTCTTTCTTTAATTGAAAATAGTCTACCTGTGCAAGTACGACTTTAAAAAGAAAATTTCAGTAACCATCAACTTTTTTTTTTTTTTTTTGAAGAACAGCATAGAAGTAATTATGATCGATTTCCTTACTTAGCTCTGGTGCACAAAATCAGAGTGGTAAAGTTAGCTCAATTCTGCAGACTTTTGATAATCTGCCAGTTATCCACATAGACTGTCTTTGTCATTATTATCCATAAAAATGGATTGGAGGGTTTTTTAATTGTTTGTTTCAAATCTGCATTGTTCTGACTTTTTAAATTTTGAATGCTGTGAAGGATACACAATATCGATATTTTTATAGGTACAAACTAAGACCAGTTTGAATTTATTTGAACATGATGATGCTTTTTAAGTCCAAAGAGCAGCGGTTTATGGGCCACGTAACTGATATGACAGGGTGTGGCCAGAGCATCTCAAGCAGTGGTTCTCAAACTGTGGTCCCAGACCAGTAACATCACATTCAGTTGGGAACTTGTTAGAACACAGATGCGCAGTTTCCTTGCCAGACCTCGCGAATCAGAAACTCTGGCAGTGGGGCCAGGAGTCCCTCTGGTGGTGGGGCTGTTTTAACCAGCCATTCAGGGGATCCCACATGCGGTCAAGTTTAGGAACCACTAATACATACTGTGCATTTGAGCGTTTGAGTAAAGAAAGGAATGACTCTACAAATGTAATAACTCATACACATACATGCATGTATGTATGCAATATGCAGGAATGTCTATTCTTGCAGCAGAACTAAATCCTAGTCCTTCATCCCAGCCTTGGAAGTGAATAAACATTATACTGAAGGCACGGGGCTGATGCCGAGTACCTACAGTTGAATTAATAATAGAGACAAGCAATCGCCTTCCCAGGACCTGAGCACATATCCCTTAGTGTGAGAAAAGACCAGAAACCTGCTCTAAAGGACATCTGTGGCTAAAGAATGAGAAAGGGAGGAAGGAGAAGTTTTGGAAGGAAAGACAGCTGGAGGGAGGTGGACATGTGAGTAGCAGTCTCCTAGGAAGGAACAGATCACATTTTCCTTCTTTTAAACAAACGCACTGCTTTCATCTTCCCTCACAGGAGATCTCAGGACATCACGCAACTACATTATAAAATGTCCTATCACAGGGCACCGTCATGGCACACATAGAAGATGGCAAACAAACTTGGGTTTTTATGCAGCTACTATGCATTAAGCTAGAAATGAAGGATTTTTTTTTTCCATTTCTTTCTCGGATTCTGTATATGAGAAAGGGGCAAGATGTTTTATTTACAGGAAGGGCAGGAGAAACAATAAAACCAAACTGCCTAGATGCAAAGCGTTAATACCAATGTAATATGTTGCTTTGAAAAGCATTGCTTTTACTATTTATTAAAGTATAATTTCAGGGTGATGTTTTCACAATTCAGAGGCAGGGAGAGAGCTGATGTTTCATTTAAATTATTTGCAAAATTTTTTTCCCTAAGACAATGCATGCCCTTTTACAAAAGCAAAGAGAAGTGCTTGAAAGAAAAAAAAAAATACCTTTTACAGAATGGTGATTATTTTCAAAATTTTCAGGAATAGACTCATCCAATATGTTATCAATTGAAGGTAGGCAGTAAAGTTGTGACACTTCCAGGAATGAGGAAAGACAAGAGCGAGGGAAACAGGTAAGAAGATAACGGTAGAACTGGGGCGCCTGGGTGGCTCAGTGGGTTAAAGCCTCTGCCTTGGCTCGGGTCGTGATCTCAGGGTCCTGGGATCGAGCCCCGCATCGGGCTCTCTGCTCCGCGGGGAGCCTGCTTCCTCCTCTCTCTCTGCCTGCTTCTCTGCCTAGTTGTGATTTCTCTCTGTCAGATAAATAAAATATTAAAAAAAAAAAAAAAAAAAAAAAAAAGATAACGGTAGAACTAACAAGAGGAATTCACAAGTGATTATTCCATTCTATTGGCTCTGGTTCCTAGGGTACCTACTGCAGGTAGGATACTTTATATGCATTATCTCACTGAATCCTCCAGCATGCCAAGAGGTAGATACTGTATCTATATTTTACAGATGAGGACTGGGGGCAAAACAGTTAAGCAGTTTGCCCAAGGACCCATAACTCTGGGACATGAACTTATATCATGGAGAGACAGATAAGTAAATCAACACAAACAATATGGTGTGATCAGCATCCCCAGAAGACTACTCATAATGAATTAAGAGGGGAAATTTGACTCCAGCTAGGTGGACTGACCAGGCAACTCTGAAAGAGGAGATAACATATGAGCAAAGTACTTAAAGAGGAATTCAGAAGGTGACAAAACGAAGGAAGAATAATCCATGGAGAAAGAGGCTTCATTCAAAGAGTTTAAGGTACAAAGAAATGCATGAAGTTCATAATGACTGTGGCATTGCACCTGGTGGTAAATTGTTTGAAACAAACAAACAAACAAAAAACCCTAAAGAGATAGGAAGCTTCATAATAAAGATGGGACCTGTGTGTCAGATTAGGGGGAATGAACCTTATCCTGAGGCTGTGATGAACCACGGACTACGGAATGATTTTAGACACGACTGCGACGTAATCAGGTTATTTTTTTTTACAAATCAACCAGAATTTTTAGAAGTTATTTTTACATGTCAATCAAACAGAATTTTGAGTGTGGCAAGAGTAAAGGTAGGTTCATTGGGGAGGAGGAAGATTCTTTAGTCCAGGACATAAAGAAAGTTCAAAGTAAGATAGCAATAGCGGTAAAAGAAATGGAGAGAATGAGAGGGATTTAAAATTAAGGGGTTTCACACAAAACCCTTTACACAAATGTTCATAGCAGCTTTATTCATAACAGCCTAAACTAGAAGCAACCAAGAAGTCTTTCAGTAGGTGAGGGGATAAATAAACTGAGGTACATCCCGGTAATGTAAAATTATTCAGCAGTAAAAAGAAATGAGCTATTAGGGTGCCTGGGTGGCTCGGTCAGTTAAGCATTAGACTCCCAGTTTCTGCTGAGGTCATGATCTCAGGGTCCTAAGACCAAGGCATGGTGGGTTCCACGCTCAGTGCAGAGTCTGCTTTAGATTCTCTTCTCCTCTCAGTCCTCCCCCTCTGCTTCTCCCCCCCCCCACTCCTTGCACTCCCTCTCTCAAATAAATAAATAAATAAATAAATATCTTGGGGGGGGGGAGAAAGAAATGAGCTGTCAAGCCACGAAAAGACACAGAAGATATTTAAATACATATCAGTAAGCCAAAGAAGCCAATCTGAAAAGGCTACATTCTGTATGATTCCAACTATACAATATTTTGGAAAAGACAAAACTATACAGACAGATCAGTGGTTGCCAGGTTGAGGCGGGGAAGGGAGGGATGAATAAGCAAATCACAGAAAAAATTTAGGGCAGTAAGACTACTCCGCATGATACTATAATGGCAGATACATTTCAGTATACATGTGTCCACACCCATAAAATGGACAACAGCAAGAGTGAACCGTACAATGTAAATGGTGAGCTCTGAGTGAGAATGACATACCCATGGAGGTTCATCGATAATAGCAAATGTGTCACTTTGGTGGAAGATGCTGATAAAGAGGGCAGTTACGCCTACGTGGGGGCAGAGGTATTAATACAAAATGTTTGTATCTTCCTCTCAATTTTGTTGCAAACCTAAAACTACTCTAAAAAAGTGTGTTTAAGAAAATGAAAGAGGTGGATTTGCAAGGTCTTGGTGACAGCATATGTACGACACAAGGAGATGAATGACTTTAGGATGACTCCTGGTTTCTGACTTGAGATCATACTCAAAAAGCTCACACGCCCAAGAGGAAATGCTGATTACACAGTTAGCTTAAAAATGACAGAACATGCTGTTTGTGCTTGGTACTGTAAGAACCACATCAGGGATACAAGAAAGAGAAAGAACAAGGTTGGAAACCTATTGAGTAACCAGGGATCCAGCTTGGGTTTCAGGAAAATAAATTGTTTCGTGGGCCACAAAGTAACTTAGATTTGTACGGCAAAGTATTATCATTAGATAATAGGCAAGGGGCACAGCTGAGCTGTTGTGGGAATGCTCCAGAAAGGTAATCCAGACCTGATGATAGGTCCCTAACAAAGAGGGGGAGGAGAAGCAGGTGTGTGAAACAGGGTACAGATGAATATGAAGCGCATGTGGGAGGCCACGTGCAAATGCTGGCTGAGCACAGGGGTCTGGCACTTGGGAGAGGAGACTGCAATAAAGTAGCCAGCCCTCTGCATGTGGATGAAAGAGAGCGCGGTAAGCAAAGCGTACCAGCGTGGAGCCGAGGGAGAGTGCCTGGAGGGAGAGTCAAGGAGCTGCTCAAAGCAGAGCTTATACAGGATCTGAATGAAAAGAAGAATTAGGAGAGAGTCTTGAGAAAAGGAAACTGTAGCAGAGAGTGGAACTCCCAGTGTGGAAATGCTGGAGAGCAGTCACATTAGGACACCATGAGGGGCCCACTGTGTTTGATAATTTGGCGGCTTTGGGACCTTTGTTGGACAGCTGTTGAGGAGTAATGAGGCAGAGGGCCGAGTTCAATAGGATTGAAGAATGAATGGAAGATAAGGAAGTACAGGCACTGATCGCAGTTTGGTAGTGAATGGAAGAGGGTTGCGATACTGAGAGAGGAAGAAAAGTTTCTCCCATCTTATTGATCCTATTTTAAAAAACGAAAGGAAGGAGCCAGTGCAGAAGGGGACACTGAAACCCCAGGAAACACAGAAGGCACCTGACGGAGTACAGAGCAGAAAGGCTGTTTAACCTTAGAGAAAAGGCCAGACACTTAACTCTGGGTAGTAAGATCTGCAGGGGGATGGTGGGTGGGAGGATGAATATCTCAAATGAAACCCAGATGTTCTTGTAATGTCCCTAATTTCCAAGTATTAAAAATAGAATTAAATGAGATTGATATTTGTTTGCTTTGAGAATTGATTCTGAACTCTGGCATTAATAAAACATTGGAAACACTTTATTTTTGAGAAAAATATGCTGGAAGTAATTTCATTTTATTTATTTTTTTAAAGATTTTATTTATTTATTTGAGAGAAAGAGCGAGAGAGCAGGGGCAGAGGGAGAAGGAGGCTCCCTGGGAACCTGATGCAGGGCTCAATCCCAGGACACTGGTCCAGCTGGCAATAGTTCACTTAGAATAAACATCAGCAGCATTAGAAAAAGCCTTCAAGACAATCTTTTTTCTCATTAAAAACTTACAAACAAGGATGACAGAGTCAAACCTCAGATTATCCACATAATAAATTAAAATGCCAAAATGACTTCCCTGGCCCCCCAGCATGCCTCTGGGCTGTTACCACTGACCTCCTTTGGTATGGACTTAGGGAATAAAAGTCAACCTAGCGTAAGAAAAAATTAACTGAGATCCTAAAATGGCTACTAAAGGATCTCATGATATATATTAGAGCCGAATATGAATGATATTTGGCAAATACAATATTCTGTGCCAGATAGCAAACACTCTTGATTAGAACAAATAATCAGTAGTTAGCTATGATTAACTAGGACTGATACATTTCCATCCTTTCTGATCATTTTCACTGATTAAAAAAACATCCAGAAGATGAAACCATTTCTAATATATTTTACAGACTCTGTTCTCTTTCTCCAAATACAAGAGTATCAGCTCCAGTGAACTATGGAGCAGCATGCGGTTAGTGTATTTGATTAGGGGCATATTAAATATATATGTTGATACAATCATCTGTCTTATCTAATGTGGAAAAAAATAGCTCAGTGTTGGAGAAAAATGAGCGTGAGTTCTAACTTCTTCTCAACCTTGAAGACAAATTATTCTATTCAGGACACCCACTATATATTATGTATTTAGAAGATACTGTTAATTTAATAATTAAAATTATAATAATACATTGTTTGGAAGAGATAACCTTCTATAAGTCATTGTAGTATTACTTTAGTTAAAAAATGACAACCTAAAAAAAAAAAAAAAAAATGACAACCTTATTATACTACTGCAAAATATGCAAGATCCTCAGTGCCAAATGCAATCCCCACAGAAAGTATTTTCAGCTTACAAAAAGGTATTCAATGAGTAAAACTAATGAAAGACTGACTTAGTGGGGCACCTGGGTGGCTCAGTGGGTTAAAGCCTCTGCCTTTGGCTTAGCTCATGATCCCAGGGTCCTGGGATTTCGCTCTGCATCAGGCTCTCTGCACAGCAGGAAGCCTGCTTCCTCCACTCCCTCTCTCTGCCTGCCTCTCTGTCTACTAGTGATCTCTGCCTGTCAAATAAATAAATAAAATCTTAAAAAAAAAAAAGACCGACTTAGTAACATATTTTCCTCTCATAACATAAAATTTCAATATTAAACAAGCAGGACAAAATTACTGAACGGAGGCACATTCATTCCCTCAATACCTACTGTGGTTCACTGAAAAATGTGTCTCTCCCAAATTCCTGCGTTGACACTCTAAGTCTCCACGTGCTGGTATTTGGAGATGTGGCCTTTGGGAGGTAATTAGGAGGTAATTCGTGAGTGAATGAGGGTGGGGCTCACAGGACAGGATTATCCTTACCTGAAGAGACGCCAGAGAGCCTGCATCTGTGTACCAGGCAAGGACGCAGCAAGAAGGTCATCGGCCAGCCAGGAAGAAGGCTCTCACCAGAACCCAACCATGCTGCCCCCTGACTTGGGACTTCCAGTGACCAGAACTATGAGAAATAAAAGTCTGTTGCTTAAACCACCCAGCCTGGGCCATTTCGGTATGGCCGCCCAAGCTGACAAATACATATTCTGGGCTCACGTGATGAGAAGGGAAGGAAGACAGGGATGGGGTCAGGCCTGGTAGCTGCCTTGGAGAACCCTGCTGTAAACTGAGGTCAGTAAGACCTTCTCCAACCACATGAGGAAACTCCAAACCCATGAGGAAATTGATGCAAAAGCAGCAGTTGGATACTTGCAGCTTCTGTGAAGCTATTTCAGGGATCCAGTGTTCCTCAAAATTGGAAGCAGAAAAAATAAATTCTTGGAAAAAGAACAGGAAAATGGCCATTCATTAAAAAAAAAAAAGGAACAAAATACCCCAAATTCTTCCTAATACCCTCATGAGAGAATAACATTCTTTAAACCTTTGTACCTTCACTGAAGAGAGAAAAATGACTAATTCTCATGGTAGCCCATTTAGTGTAAGACTAAATGGAGACAAGGGATGACTAATAAGCATCAGTCACAGAGGAGGGAGATTTAGGGCAGGAAGCCGCGGGCTCCCTCCCGCTCCTGTATGTTCTTGGCTTCCGAGTGATTAATAGTAAGAATTTTGGCTTTGCTTTACTAGATGATCCAAATGTGCACACTGTAAGCAGAACAACGCCTTCGATCTGGTGATGATCTTTTACATTTATAAAAGCAGGAAATAAAACAAATGAAAAAAAATAATAAAACAAATGCTCTCCTGTTTTCCTTGCGGTGATAAAAGGCTCTACCTAGAGCGCGCATGTCCCTTCCCTCTCCCATCCCCGAGCACGTCTCCTCTTTCAGGTCACGTCTTTCACATAAAAGTGCTAAACTAATGCCGCTTAATGACAAATTAATGTCCATGAATAAAAAATACACCTCTAATAGCATAGAGTAATTTGCCATTACAATATCATCATTGGACATGCCCCTGGTTTAATACGATGTATTTAATTCATAACCTAATGAGTGATATATAAAAAGAGGGAGATGAACCCTGCAATTACATTTATGTGAGTCTGTCACCTTATTTGTAAAACCTTAGAGTCATTTACATTCAAATTAGAACAAATGAGTGATTTCACAAAGTGCAGTGATAAATGACCACAGCAGCCCAAGACAAAACTGTATTTCCTGTGAACACATTAACAGTTTCCTATTATTTGTTAAAAATTACAGTGCATATTGCCCAGTGTGGTGTGAATAATGACTTTTTTACTGATTAGGTCAGAAGACTAATATGTAGCAAAATAAATAATTTTTCTTTTCATTTTTTCTGATTTTTTTTGCTTTAAATTAACTACTGAATTCTGGTGGATTCATACTGCCACCTGCTGCCTAGAAAGAGATACTAAGGAGTATTCTCTCAAAAGGAATTTATTCACCACTTGGGTGGCCTTCTTTACAAAGTGTACATGACCGTTCTCTCTTGTCAATATATTTAAATTGCATATCATAGTAAAGGCTGATACTTGCCAAACAAACACTTGCTAATTAAATAACAGGATATACTATTTACTATTTGGGAGAAGCGGTACGAAATGTAAAAAGTTTTTTTTTTTTTTTTGGAAAGCTAACTACAAAAAAAGGACACTTTCAGCAAAGTGTGTGTTTCCTAACGCATCACTTTCAGGGGATACAACCCAAAATCCAGTGGCCAGCTCCCCTCATCTTCTGACAGGTACAGCAGCAGAGGAGAGGGTGGGGGAGGAGTGTGTGCCCGATGTTTTCCCTACTCCTGCTCCTTGGTACAATCTGAAGGGGACTGAGAGGCTCTGCGTGCCACCCAGCCTTCTCCCCTAATGGCAAGTCCCAGAATGAAAAGTCACCTGAGAGGCCAGAGCACAGTGGACTAGGGAAGGCACTAAGGCTGCAGGGGTGGCAAGGGAGGAACAAGCCTGGCCTCAAAGATAAGGCTAAGGATGCTCTAGAACGGTCATCAGGGGGCACTCATCAGTGTTTCCACTGGATCAACACCCTAGCTCTGAATTTAAGTTTTCCCTTCTGTAAAAACAAAAGAATACTCACCTGCTTTAAGGGGTTCCTTAACAGAGGGAAAATGAGAATCACTGTCCAAAACACATGGTAATGAGAGGCCCTTGACAATAGGCTGTTTCCCCACCCTGAGCAAGGTAATGAAGGCTTGGGGGACTATGGTTTGGCGTGGAGTAAGGCTAGGAACAAGGACACCCCTCAGGAGGATATGAGGAACTCTCTATAATCTGCAGCCAATAACGATGAGAGCCCCCCAAAGGGGTAAGGTCGTTAGCAATGAAGAAAAGGATCAGGTCTGAGAGCTATTTGGGATGTAGAATCAGCTCAGCCTGGGAACTTATTGGATATGATGGTGAGGAAGGAGTCTCAGGCAATGTCCAAATTTCTAGAAAACTAGCAGATATACGGTATCATCACTAGAGACAATGACAGGTTTTCTCATGTTAAGTTTGGACTCGGCGTGTGATATTTAGGTGGAAAGGTTCAGCAGCTCATTTAGAAAGTCTGGGAAAAATCAGAGTTTGTGAAAACAAACTGGATTCAGAAAGTCTGAAATGTTGGCCCACAGAACTCAGTAAATCAAGGGACACATGGCAATACTACATCCATAGCCCATCACCCCTGACAAGGGGCTGCAGAGGTTCCTTGATGAGACTGAACATAGCAAATGGCATGTAGAGAAATAGGTATACTCTGAAAAGAAAAGTAATTCGAGCATTTTACCAGATCCATTTTGAAGACAATAACTACTCTTTAATGAATTTAATAAATTGCACCTTTCTGATTTTTTTTTTTTTTTTTTTAAGGCACAATGTACAAGGAAGGAGAGCAGAAGGAGGAGAAGGGAACTAGCACTCACATTTTATTTGGACCTGGATCTCAGATAGCAGATAAAAGTTCAACAGGTCATGCATATTAAGAATACACTAACGGGGGCACCTGCGTGGCTCAGTCATTAAATGTCTGCCTTCAGCTCTGGTCATGATCTCAGGGTCCTGGGATCGAGGCCAGCATCAGGCTCCCTGCTCAGTGAGGAGCCTGCTTCTCCCTCTGTCCCTCCCCCTCCTTGTGCTCTCTCTCTCTCACTGTCTCTCTCTTTCAAATAAATAAATATCTTAAAAAAAAAATACACTAACAGGACAGGCCCCACAGGAGTGTGCTCTGGAACTGCATGGCCAAGCAGATGAGGATGGATGCAAACCCAGGCTGTGGTTGGGAGGCTGTTGCTGTAGCCACTGCCCACCTGGAGCCCCCCTGCCCCACCAACACACACCTTTTGCACTGCTAGGCTCCCCTTTTATTCCACAAACTGAGAACCTGTGTGTTTACAAGGGTCTGCCATCCAGGGGGCCTGGGGACTAAAAATGAATAAGGTGAAGGCTCCACAGCATGGGAGGCTAATACAATGGCTGTCCTCACAGACAGACGGGCACTGCTCCTGCGGTTTGAGGGCCCTGCTCTCAGGAGCCTCCCCAAGGAAAAGCAAGAAAAAAGGAGAGCATGCAGTGGCCTCGAGGTGTCCCTTCCTTTGCTGGGGGGGTGGGGGGGGGCAGCGGTAGCATTTACACCTGTACAGAGGAGTTTCAGGCCAAGGTAACAGCTGATGGCCCAGAGACTCAGTGAGGGTCAACCCAGGGGTTCTCCTCAGCTATGAATGAGCACCGGAGGACAACAGGAGGTATCAGAGCAGAGGTCTATCTTTCACAATTCTGGGAGAAACTAAAGAAACTGTGGTAACTTGAGAATAACAAAGAAGACCAGACATCTTAGTAGGGGAGAATGGCTTCACAAACCCCTAGTTGGAAAAAGTACTGAGCAAGAATAGAAAAGATGCTAGCCTTGATTGACAGGGCACAACTTCTTTTCTTCTTCTTCTTTTTTTTTAAGATTTTATTTGTTTGAGAATTAGAATGAGAGAGAGAGAAAGAGAGCACACAAGCAGGGACAGAGGCAGAGGGAGAAGCAGGCTCCCCTATTTCTCCTCAGCAGGGGAGCCTGACTTGGGGCTCAATCCCAGGGCCCTGAAATCATGACCTGAGCTGAAGGCAGATGCTTAACCGACTGAACCAGTCAGGAGTCTGTAATTTTTTATTTGAGAGAGAGAGAGAGTGAGCGATCAGGGGAGGAGCAGAGGGAGAGGGACAAGCAGACTCTGTGCTGAGCATGGAGCCTGAGGTAAGGCTCAATCCCACAACCCTGAGATCATGACCTGAGCTGAAATCAAGAGTCTGACACCCAACTGACTGAGCCACACAGGCACCCTGATAGGGCACAACTTCTAAGTATATTTTAAGCACTAAAGATTTTTCATTTTAACAAAAAACATTTTTATATACCAAATAAAATGGTCCCATAAGAAATTAAGAATCAATTGGGCAATAATACCAAAACACTGTAAATAGGTATAGTTGTAAGACTATGTCAAAATACAAAAGCAGACTGACCCAGTTTGGAAATTTTACAATCCTAAAAAAGAGAGGAAAGGTATGTATTTTCAAAAGACTGACATAAGATTTCTACATACACACGGCTTTGATTCCAAGCCCAAGTTTTCTTCCACAATCTGGACAACTTGGAACATCATGGATAAAAAGGAAAAATAAAGTTCCGTGGAAGAACAAAATGAAAACATTGGAGAAAAGAAAGTGAAAATTTCAACCACTGATCAAGTAGGCTAATAATAGGCAAACTGTCCACAAAATATATCTGTATGCAGGCTATATTTTTTTCTTCAACAAAATAACGAACTGCAAAAATTAAGTTCTAAAGTGCACAAGTCACTAGATAGCTCAATAAATTCACCTGCTGGGATGGGGGAAATACCCATGAACTTCCGATGTTCATCTGGAATTCTTGTTTATACAAATTACAGGGGTAGGTAAACACACACGCACACCACACCTGTATATACACACCATTTTAACATGCATCAAGATAATGAGCACTCTACCCCAACTTTTGGCAATATACACCATTGAATATTACCTGCCATGGAAAAAGTGAATGAGGTGATGATGTAGAAGACTCACGTTGCAATATTTGATGTAAAAATGTCAAATAAAAATAATTTCAGTTTCACAAGTCAAACACACATCTCTGAAGTCTTGTAACCTTTCTTTGTTATTCCCATTTGCTACTCTCAGAAAGGGATTAACAACAGCTCTCCCATACCACCCAACAATACTGAGGGAAAAGAAAGGGAAATCAGAGGTGCCTGGGTGGCTCAGTGGGTTAAAGCCTCTGCCTTCGGCTCACGGCTCACGTCATGATCTCAGGGTCCTGGGATAGAGTCCCACATCAGGCTCTCTGCTCAGCAGGGAGCCTGCTTCCCCTTCTCTCTCTGCCTGCCTGCCTCTCTGCCTACTTATGATCTGTCTTGCAAATAAATAAATAAAATCTTAAAAAAAAAAGAAAGAAAGGGAAATCAGATGATAATAGTTAAACATTCACTGTTAGATTAAATGCGCAGAGATAATGATAAAACTTTCATATACTGTGTTTGAACTGCTCCTCAGGTGAACGTGGCTGACACCTGTCACACTATCTCACAGGGAGGCTTTGGTTCCTATTTCCCAGGGTTGCTGAGAAGACGAAATAAGATAACACACGAGAAAGAGCTCGAGAAACGTCCTCCTGAGTGACAGAAGTCAATAATACGCCTGCATTTGGAATTAGAGAAAATGACTAGGAAGAAAATAAAATAATGGGCAGGAAAACAAATAGGGTTTTTATACGTACTCATATGTCATATGCACAAGGATGGTAAAATTAAATCGTATGGATTTGCCATTGTTAAAAATGGATTTTGCCTGTTGTTGTAACGCTGTACCAAGTGCAAGTAAAAACTCGTGCCAGTGGACGAACTAAGAGGCCTCCAACCAGGGAGTCAGTACTTAACTCTGTAAAATAAAAGCCTCACAGCCATACTGCCTGCCTAAGATGTCCCATGTCTTCCTAACGAACCAAAAAGTTTTTATCCAGGAAGGAAAAAATGGTCTCCGGAATCAGAAAGGCCTATCACTCACCAGCTCTATCACCTCAGGCAAACTGGGTACCTTTTAAATCTCTGACTTTTCACGTATGAAAATGTGCAAAGATGTTAGGAGGACTGAATGTGAAACATCGGTGCCCAGAGGATGGGCGTTTTCTCTTCCCGCCTCCCCAGAGCCCTTTCTGATCATCCCAGCAAACCAGGGGGAGAATGCATAGATCATTTATCCCTTTTCTAGCACTTATTGCCTGGAAAGTTCATATGGTACTTAATTATATACGACTTTGCGATATATTAGCTACTGCTGCTGAAATCGTCACTGACTATTCAATTTTTTGTGAATTTGGGGTTGTTCCTGCAGCCAGACAATACTGCTTCAGATGAAGCCCCTTCCCAGTGTCATCTCCTGGGGCCCCAGCAATATACCTGCAGCAGGATGGTCGAGTTACTCTGCTGCCCAAGGGCAGTGAGAACCAGGCTGGGCAGGGAGGGTGGAGGTCCTGAGATAGACCAGGAGAGCTGCAGCCGCCCTCCTGGGAGCCTCTTAGCTTGTGTCCTGGAGAAATTCTACCTCCACAAGCCTCATGTCCCTTACTTCCATTTTACTTGTCTAGGCACAAGTCGGGGAGCAGCGGGTACAGCTGATGACTGCAGGGGAAGGGATAGGAAGGGCACAGTAGCAGGACGCAAGCTCACATACCTGGATAAGATAGTGGGAACATAAATTGAGAAGCTCCAACAGTTGTAGGTGACTGCCAGCTGCTAGCACATCCTGGATCACACCCGGCTCCAACAAAATCTGTTTGTTTTTTAATAAAAAGAAAACTATCAGTGACTTAAAAATTAATGCTTGCTTAATATGCAAATCCACCATATTTAAATTGCTGCTTAACATATGAGTCCTGAAATAATACTGTACTTTATTATGAAAGTCAGTTCTTTTTCAGAAGAACCAAATTTTAGTTTTTCAAAATATATTTCACAATTTTGGAGATCACAGAAACAGCATGGTTAGCAGATACTTTAGGAAAAGGGGGCTTTTGTTCCCCCCTTTCAATAGGAAGCCAGAGGAGGCTGCTACTCCATTTTACTTCTAAGTCCTACAATAGTAAACTTCAACCACAAACTTTCGTTTTCCTTTTTTCTCAATCTCAGATTCTCTAATCCTTTCGGTTTCATTTTTTTATTATGTTATAGTAGTCACTACATTAGTTTTTAATGTAGGGTTCCAAGATTCATTGTTTGCATATAAACCCTAGTGCTCCATGAAATCCGTGCCCTCCCTAATGCCCATCACAGGGCTCATCCAACGCCCGACCCCTTCCCCTCTAAAACACTCACCTTGTCTCCCAGAGTCCATAGTCTCTCATGGTTCGTCTCCCCCTCTGATTTCCACGCCCCCCCTTCATTTTTCCCTTCCTTCTCCTAATGTCCTCCATGCTATTCCTTATGCTCCACAAATAAGTGAAACCATGTAATTGACTTTCTCTGCTCAACTTATTTCACTTAGCATAATCTCCTCCAGTCCCATCCATGTTGATGCATAAATTGAAGTCCTTTCTATTTCAAATGCAAGATGTAGAAACAGCATTTTCAGACTACAAGGACGTCACAGATAAGGAAAGCTTCCCAAATACACTAGTCATACCAGTTCTGCATTTTTCTTTTTCTGATGAAGTCCAGCTTTGTGCCTACTGTTGCCAGCTCCTGAGCTGCTGAACAGGGCTGCAGAAAAACACAAGACCACGCTGACTGGATTCACACTACCTGCATGACTGCCAGGCAGAGGGAAGCCTTCTGTGCTGCTCCTCCATTCCAACCCAGCCCCAAGCCCAGTGGTTCCCAAGGTCTCATCTCCGGACCAGCGCCAGGAGCATCGCCTGGGAATCTGTCACAGTTACAAATTCTTGGACGTCTCCCCAGACCTAAATGAATCAGAAACTTTCACAGTGAGACCCAGCAACAAATGTTATAATGAGGCCCCTTGTCATTCTGGAGCACAGGGAAGCCTGAGAAACACTGGTGTGGTCAATTCACTCTACCTCTTCCCTCATACTCCTTTCTCCTCAAGCACCCTCCCCCCCTTTCTCTCCTTACCCCAATCCTATGATCTTCCAAAGCCTCCCACCACCAAATCTACCAAGTCACCTATCCATATTTGTATCAGCACATTTGAATTAACCAAATACTCCATTTGTGGAAGAGATCTCAACCCCTTCTGCCAGCAATTGTCCCCTCTCTTCCCAGGGGGTTATCTGTTCTCTTTCTTCTCTTGAAAACTCCCATCAGCATAAAAATGTGCCTTACAGCTCCTATCTTAAGAAATAAAAATCCTCCCCTTAACCGCAGAGCTTCTTCCATGCCCCGCCCCTTTAAAGCAAAGTTCCCCAGGAGAGTTATCGACATAAAACACCACTATTTGCTCTGCTCTATTCTCTCTTGAACCCACTCCTGTTGAGTTTTGTTCTTAATATTCCTCTAAAAATGTTTTCATCAAGGTCACCATTGACCTCCAAATCCAATGCCCAAATCCAATAGCCATTTCTCAACATTTAAACTTACTCAAGCCAACAGCCATTAGCAAAGTCCATCTCTCTACTGCTGGAACAGTATCTTCCCCCTCTGTGACAGCATTCCCTCTCATGCCTTCTTCTACTTCACGAACCATTCCCTCTCCATCTCCTTCCCAACTGGTAAGCTTAGGGGACATCCAGAAGTCATTCCCCAGATCTCTTTTTTTCCTCTCTCTGATCATTCCTCCATAGATGTTCTCCTGTAATCCCATGACTTTCAAACTACCCATACTATTCATTACACTCACATTTTTTTTTCTCTAGCCCCAACCTCACCTTCACACTTCAGACTCTTATATCCAACTGCTTATCTCCACTTGGATATCTAATGGGCAGCTCAAACTGAACATGCTCCAAACTGACCTCCTGAGCCTCTCTACCAACCACCGAACCTGCTCCTATTCCAGTCTTAACCACCTCAGCAAACAGCAACTGCTGGTTATTGAGGAGACAACCCCACTCAACTCCTGACTCCTCTAATTTCCTCATACCTCACATTCCATCATCAGCCACTCCTATTGGCTCTGTCTTCAGAATAGTTCCAGAATCCAATCACCACTCAGTCCTTACTATCGCTGGCACTACCACTCCTTTTTTTTTTTCTTAATTTTTTTTTATTTGTTTATTTACAGCATAACAGTGTTCATTGTTTTGGCATCACACCCAGTGCTCCATGCAGTACGTGCCCTCCCTATTACCCAGGTTCCTGGTAATAGGAACCTCGGTAATAGGGTTACCTGTTACCAGGTAACCTGGTTCCTCAACCTCCTCCCCCCCACCCCCATCCCTTCAAAGCCCTCTGGTTGTTTTTCAGAGTCCATAGTCTCTCATGGTTCATCTCCCCTTCCAGTTTCCCTCAACTCCCTCTCCTCTCCATCTCCCCATGTCCTCCATGTTATTTGTTATGCTCCACAAATAAGTGAGACCATACTCTCTGCTTGACTTATTTCGCTCAGCATAATCTCTTCCAGTCCCGTCCATGTTGCTACAAAAGTTGGGTATTCATCCTTTCTGATGGAGGCATAATACTCCATTGCGTATATGTACCACATCTTCCTTATCCATTCATCCGTTGAAGGTCATCTTGATTCTTTCCACAGTTTGGCGACCGTAGCCATTGCTGCAATAAACACTGGGGTACAGATGGCCCTTCTTTTCACTACATCTGTATCTTTGGGGTAAATACCCAGCAGTGCAACTGCAGGGTCATAGGGAAGCTCTATTCTTAATTTCTTCAGGAATCTCCACACTGTTCTCCAAAATGGCTGCACTAACTTGCATTCCCACCAACAGTGTAAGAGGGTTCCCCTTTCAAAGAAGAAATAACACCAATTCTCCTGAAGCTGTTCCAAAAAATTGAAGCAGAAGGAAAACTTCCAGACTCTTTTTATGAAGCCAGCATTACCCTGATCCCCAAACCAGGCAAAGACCCTACCAAAAAGGAGAATTTCAGACCAATATCACTGATGAATATGGATGCAAAGATTCTCAACAAGATCCTAGCAAACAGGATCCAGCAGCACATTAAAAAGATTATCCACCATGACCAGGTGGGATTCATCCCTGGGTTGCAAGGTTGGTTCAACATTCGCAAATCAATCAATGTGATAGAACAAATCAATAAGAGAAGAGAGAAGAACCACATGGTCCTCTCAATTGATGCAGAAAAAGCATTTGACAAAATCCAGCATCCGTTCCTGATGAAAACGCTTCAAAGTATAGGGATAGAGGGAACATTCCTGAACTTCATAAAATCTATCTATGAAAGACCCACAGCAAATATCATCCTCAATGGGAAAAAGCTTGCAGCCTTCCCGTTGAGATCAGGAACACGACAAGGATGCCCACTCTCACCACTCTTGTTCAACATAGTATTAGAAGTTCTAGCAACGGCAATCAGACAACAAAGAGAAATAAAAGGTATCCGAATTGACAAGGAAGAAGTCAAACTCTCTCTCTTCGCAGATGACATGATTCTTTATATGGAAAACCCCAAAGACTCCACCCCCAAACTACTAGAACTCATACAGCAATTCAGTAACGTGGCAGGATACAAAGTCAATGTACAGCAATCAGTGGCTTTCTTATACACTAACAATGAAAATACAGAAAGGGAAATTAGAGAATCGATTCCATTTACTATAGCACCAAGAACCATAAGATACCTGGGCATAAACCTAACCAAAGAAGTAAAGGACCTGTACTCGAGGAACTACAGAACACTCATGAAAGAAATTGAAGAAGACACAAAAAGATGGAAGACTGTTCCATGCTCTTGGATTGGAAGAATAAACATTGTTAAAATGTCTATACTGCCTCGAGCAATCTATACTTTTAATGCCATTCCGATCAAAATTCCACCGGTATTTTTCAAAGAGCTGGAGCAAATAATCCTAAAATTTGTATGGAATCAGAAGAGACCCCGAATTGCTAAGGAAATGTTGAAAAACAAAAACAAAACTGGCGGCATCACGTTACCCGATTTCAAGCTTTACTACAAAGCTGTGATCACCAAGACAGCGTGGTACTGGCATAAAAACAGACACATAGACCAGTGGAACAGAGTGGAGAGCCCAGATATGGACCCTCAACTCTATGGTCAAATACTCTTCGACAAAACAGGAAAAAATATTCAATGGAAAAAAGACAGTCTCTTCAATAAATGGTGCTGGGAAAACTGGACAGCGATATGTAGAAGAATGAAACTCAACCATTCTCTTACACCATACACAAAGATAAACTCGAAATGGATAAAAGACCTCAACGTGAGACAGGAATCTATCAGAATCCTAGAGGAGAACATAGGCAGTAACCTCTTCGATATCAGCCACAGCAACTTCTTTCAAGATATGTCTCCAAAGGCAAAAGAAACAAAAGTGAAAATGAACTTTTGGAACTTCATCAAGATCAAAAGCTTCTGCACAGCAAAGGAAACAGTCAACAAAACAAAAAGGCAACCCACGGAATGGGAGAAAATATTTGCAAATGACAGTACAGACAAAAGGTTGATATCCAGGATCTATAAAGAACTTCTCAAACTCAACACACACAAAACAGATAATCATATCAAAAAATGGGCAGAAGATATGAACAGACACTTCTCCAACGAAGACATACAAATGGCTATCAGACACATGAAAAAATGTTCATCATCACTAGCCATCAGGGAGATTCAAATTAAAACAACATTGAGATACCACCTGACACCAGTTAGAATGGCCAAAATTAGCAAGATAGGAAACAACGTGTGTTGGAGAGGATGTGGAGAAAGGGGAACCCTCTTACACTGTTGGTGGGACTACCACTCCTTTCTAATCCAGTCTTCCCAGACTTGCGAGAATGGCCTCCTAACTAGTCAAACTGCTTTCTCCTTTCTCCCTTCAGAGTGTTTTTAATAATACCAAACAAATTGATCCTTTAAAGGCATCAATGAAATTATGTCACTCCCTTTGTAAGGGCCCTATTTAGGCAGAGCGATTTCACCCGGTTAAGCGATGACTTTGAATGACTTTGTTGTTTATACAGTAAAACTTAAACTGTCCCTGCCCGCCCCCCCCCCACCCCAGGGGACTTACTTAAAAAACAAATCCCAGACACCAGTCCCAGGTAACAAAGCCCAAATACAAGGGTGGGTCAGGCCAGGTGGAGGTATCCAAACAGTGGGAGGAGCATACTGTCTCTCTAGCTACCAAAGAGTATGGGCCCTGCCCTTTGGGTGCCTTTTGGGTGCCAATTCTGACCAAGGTGATAGGCTAGTTCAAATAGCCACTATAGGGTAAATTGTAATCCCGTTGATTCAATTGGTCACTTATGTGTGACCTAGCATGACTGTGCAGCTTTCTCTGTGTGTTACAATCTCATTGGCCACCTGTGCATGGCCAGGCCCAACCACATCGTCTTTGCCCTTAAAAGCTAGTCTGTAAGGCAGAGAGAGGTTGCTTCTTTGCAAGATACAGCCAGGGCCGGTCAGTTCGATTCTCGATGTTTGGCACGAAATAAAGCTTTGCTTGACCTTCGCTTTGTATCAGTCTCACTCCTTTGATTACAGACCCAACACCTTACGCAGACCTCTCCAGCAATTTTTTATCTCATTGAAAAGGAATCCAATCTTCACTATAACATAAAAGTTTCTGTGAATATCCTGAGTACCTTTGTGTCTACACCTAGCTGCTATTTTCTCTGCTTGGGTCAGTCTCCCTCAAGATATCAGCATGGCTCACTCATTCATGTGCTCTGCTCAGACCTCTGCTCAGATATCCCCTTACCTGAGAGGCCTTCTGTGGCCATTATTCGTCCTAGTACTTACCACCTCTTGACATTGTACATATTTATCTACGTGACTATTTTCTGTTTCTCCACCCACAGGATAAAAGATCCAGGGACTTGGTCTATTCTATACCCCAGCGCTGAGAATAATGCCCAACACAGCTTTTACTCCATATTGGTGAAATGATTTTAATAAATGATTGGTGAATTAATTTATCTCTAGATAGATTTTTTAAATTCAGAATTACTTTCATTGATTAGTATAACATAAGAGGAGAGGGATTATAAATTATATTTCTTTCTAAAAAAGATTTTTATTTATCTATTTATTTGTCAGAGAGAGAGAGAGAGAGCACCCAAGCAGGGGAAACGGCAGGCAGAAGGAGAAGCAGACTCCCCACTGAGCAGGGAGCCCAATGCGGGACTCTATTCCAGGACCCTGGGATCATGACCTGAGCCGAAGGCAGACACTTAACCAACTGAGCTGCCCAGGCATCCTTATATAAATTATACTCTGAACTACTAAGGAAGTGAAAAAGTTACGCACGTGTGGCAAAAATACCAACACTCATCTCATTTGCAAAAATTTTTATAGCTCCTTCCCCATCTAGTCAGAAGGAGAAATCCTGAATTTCTCCTGCTCCTCAAGGAGAGAGGCTTTGACTGATGTTCAGGAAATTGTTGCCGCTCCCAACACAGAAGCAAGGATGTAGCATATTCTCCCAGAAAAGGCCTGGCCTAAGGCACAGAACGGGGAATACATGGATTAGAAAGGTTAGTCTGAGCCTTTAAATCCCATCAGCGGCGCTCATTTCGTCCGCTCATTTCAACTGGCATTCACGATAACCTCCGAGGCTTGGTAATGCCCAGCACAAAGACAGATGTCACAGACAGACAAGGCGAACACGGGCCACGCGTCCGGCGGGCTCGCGGCAGGCTCGCTCCGGGAAGCCCTTGCAGGAGATGCCCGGACCGGGATTGTTTCTGCCTTTGTTTCTTGTTCCTCTGTTCTGTAGTATTCTCTTCTCTCATTATCACATAAGTTTTCCTAGAAGATACTTCAGCACAGGAAATCCCAAATGCATTGAAAGGACACAGTTTGGAAAGAAAAAAAAAAAAGAGAGAGAGACAGAGAGAAACAAAACATAAAAAAACAAAACAAACAAAAAAAAACTGTACTAGGAAAGCTGTGGGTCTCACGGAAACAGAATGAGTGTTAGCAAAGCCCTGCTAGCACTGGAGTCTTTCAAATTCAGCTTCGTTGTCTTCCGTGACTGGTTGTTCTAATATATTCTTCCAGAGCATTTGTGTTTGGGGAGGAATACAAATAAAGATTTGATCTCCGGGGCGCCTGGGTGGCTCAGTGGGTTAAGTCATGATCTCAGGGTCCTGGGATCGAGCCCCGCATCAGGCTCTCTGCTCAGCCGGGAGCCTGCTTCCCCCTCTCTCTGCCTGCCTCTCTGCCTGCTTGTGATCTCTGTCTGTCAAATAAATAAATAAAAATCTAAAAAAAAAAAGATTTGATCTCCTCATGATTTCCAGTACGGTGAATGTGCCTGTCACCTGCCTGGAGGAACTGGCTGAAAATAGCCTTCTGCAGAAGGAAGGGATCGCAAACTCACCCATTTGCAGAGGACAACTAAGGCGACCAAGTTTCAGTGCTGCAAAGCACAGGCTGGTTACATTGAGGCCTTGGAGAATCGTGTACCCATCAGCATCTAGTCTGGCACTCAAAGCAGGACAGACAGGAGGAAGGGTCACTGAAGACCACCGACAGGAAGAGTGGCGTTCCCTGAGAGCTCAGAGCAGTAAGTGGCCAAGTGGAAGCCAATTCTAGTGGCTGGACACAGTCTCATCAAATCGGAGGACTGTAGCTCAGACAGAGGTATCAACAGGGCACAATGCAAATGTCCCCTGAATAACAAAGGGGATCAAGAAATGTAGGCTGCATAAAGCCAAGCAGTTCAGAATGCATGGGTGCAAAGTTATAAACTTTGAAACCTGCCAAACTGGATTGGGTGTTTCTTCTTTCCTCGGTGATACTCGCCTGCTTGGGTGGAAGCAAGCTGGGGCTTCTTAAGATTGGACAAAGAAATTTTGATGCAATTTGGGGGGGCAGGGTATGAGTGTCTCTTGTTCACAGGGTGGATGGAATATTTTCTCCCTGTAATCCACCCACACCTGACCTCTGGCTGGCAGAATACAGGACGCTGAACTGGAAAGAGACAAGCCGGACGGTACTGAGAAAATGCGCATGTTATTACAACTGTGCATTTCTATGTGTCAACAAAATGGCTTAAAACAAGTATGGGACTTAGTTGTCCCACAAAATGGATTAGGCGGCTTGCAGTGCCAACAAACAATCTCATTCTGGAACCTCTCCAGCAGCGGGTGACAAGCTAGGTCATGTGAACTAAGGTTCACATCAGACTCCTACCCCAAAGGCGGAGACGCAGCCCTCATTTTGATCAGCCAGGGATAAGAACTGAGCAGTGGCCACAGTCAGGGTGACACTGGGTGGTCTGACAAATTGTAATAGTCTTAACAGCCACAGCTGCTGCAGAGGGTGGTGGTCTCTAAAGGTACCAGTGAGAGTTCCTATATCAGAATTCAGTCATGAGGTTGGTCCATGGCCCCCCTGGAAGGAGGCACTCTTAAATACACAGTCCAAATGTGTCCTCTGGCCACTCATTTAGGCAGTGTCGGTAGCAGAGGGCTGAATCTGCACCATCTTTAATGAAAGCCCTCCAAAGTGGAATGAGATTGGGGCTCCCGATCCCAGCAATACCTGCGGGCAGGACATGGGGCCAGAAAACTCCTGAAAGAGGAGAGTGGAGGATGACGTGAGATTGTGCGCAGGGCACGATGAGATGGGCGATGCCGCTCAGTCCAGCTCACCTGGCCAGGCGCTGGGAGGGTGGAGGAGGCCTGACACAGCACACAGTCCCCATGGGTCCCGGGGTTTCCTTCTTCATTCCTCCTCCTACATCACCAAGCGTCCACCCTCTTAATTCTGTCTTCTTGTTCTTTTCCTTCTGTTTATTCTCTCTCCCACTTTTACCTTGCGTCTTGGATGAGCGACTGGTAGCGACTGCTTTTAATAGCCATGGCAAGTATCAGTGTGACCTTTTTTTCTTCTTCTTCTTCTTTTTTTTTTTTTGGTTAGAAAGAGAGGGGAAGGGGAGAGGGAGAGAAAGAAAATCTGAAGAAAGCTCCACACCCAGCATTGAGCCTGATGTGGGGCTCAGTCCCACAACCCGGAGATCATGACCCCAGCTGAAATCGAGAATCGGATGCTTAACGGACTGAGCCCCCCAGACGCCCCCCAGTGTGACCTTTTTTCCTGCCTTATGAACGGATGTGATGGCATCTTCAGGCAATTTTGTGTCTTGGTTCTTCAAAGCTTTCTTCTTCATTTCTTCCTTAGGAGACTTTTAAGTCACTTACTTCTAGCCCAGAGGAGCTGAGCATGTGAAAGCCAGACGATTAAGGTCTCTACCAAACATATAACAGGGCACACAGCAGCACAAGCTCTTTGGCTAGCATTACTAACACTGCAAATTAGATGGCCTTAATACTATTGAAAAGAACAAGTGAGCATATTTTCCTCATTTTCATGCTTTTTTTCTGTATAGTATAGTATAGTATAGTATAGTATAGTGAAATGGCAAATTATTACATCTTTGGATATCTAAATCATCAAGTAAATTGAATAAAACAACGCAAATAACTTTCAAATGATCAAATATTTCAGACACATAAAACCATTTGCATAAAACTTTTCAAAAGACTTCTTATAGACAGACTATGAATCATAAATAAGATCTAGCTATGAGAAACTGCCGTTAATTTAGATTTTGCTTCAAAGCCATTAGACTAAGATTTTCTTATCCACCAGGTGGCGCCTATGTTTAAAGCAAAATTATTTTCTAAATTACTGCTGTACTGTACCTCTGTCACTGATGACTTAAATTTATTTTTGAGAATGAATAAAACAATTGAAGTAAGGATAATAAAACATATGAATTCTACTTTCTAAATGTCTCTATTATTTGGGGAAGTGTTCATAATTTTTTTTGAAGTGCTCCATCTGAGCAATACTGTTCAGAATTCAGCAGCTCTCCATAAACCATGTCCCAATTTATAGCTCTGTCTCAAACTTTTTGTCCTTGTATTCAGGAACTATCACGATATGGCCACAACCTACTTAAAAAATATATATTTATTTATTTGAGAGAGAGAGAAATATCATGAGCAGGGGGAAAGGGCAGAGGGAGAAGCAGACTCCACTCTGAGCAGGGAGCCCAATGTGGGACTTGATCCCAGGACTCTGGGATCATGACCCAAGCTGAAGGTAGATGCTTAACTGACTGAGCTACCCAAGCACCCACACAACCTACTTTCTAAAACTTATTTACAACTGTGCAACCTATGGTTCCTTTACTAAAACCAATAGCCCACTGCTCTCCACACTGAAGCAGTACTTTTTTCCTCCACCATGCCCTCCTGACTTCTTCATTCTCCCTATTTTAAAATCCAACTCATACAAGACTTAACTCTAAGCTCATTACCTATACAAAGCTTTGCAAGAGGGGCACTTGGGTGGCGCAGTGGGATAAGCCTGTACCTTCAAAGCTTTGCAAGACCCTCCCTAGCCTCAACCTCCATTCTATGTGCCTCAGTGTCCTCATCAATACAATAAAAATAGTATTTATATCAAAAGATGGTCTTAAGGACTGAGAAAATGCATATGTATCATTACAACTATGTATGGCTATGTGTCAACAAAATGGCTTTAAACAAGTAGGGGACTTACTTTTTGCACAAAATGGATTAGGTGGCATGGAGTGGCAACAAACCAGATGTCTTGTATTTTCCTATTGGGCCAATCTTAGCCCACGGTTTCATGGTCACAAAATGGCTACTATGCCTCCAGGCATTGCATGTGCACTCAAAGCATATAGAAAAAAGAGGGAAAAACCAAACACGATGGGCCAGCTGAGTCTGTCACTACTTCCCCGGAAACAACGGATTCCTGACAAACTCTGCCACTTGCATTTACATTTCATTCGCCAGGACTAGGTCATGCAGCTATAGTAGCTGGAAAAGAACCTGGGAAATTGAATTTTTATGGTTACATGCACTATTGTCCCAAATCAAATTGGAATTTTCTATACAGAAAAAAACGAGGTAACAGATATTGTGTAGGCTACCAGAGGGCAGGTCCTGACTTTTAGCACAGAATCTATTTATGTTAAATCAGTGATAAATGCCCGCAATTATTTGGGTCTTTTTCATGCAACTAAGTGTTTCTGCCCTGAGTGGGTTATGTGTGTGTCCCTTAGCTTTACCGAGGACACTTTGGTCCATCCTCTTTCATGCTGCTGGCAAACAGACTACAAGAGCACGCTAGATTTACTTATTGAAGCAAGTCACAGGCTTGAGAAATACAGTTCCTGAGGAAAACGTGAAAGGATGTCAAAAGCCTCTGTGAAGGAGCCTGGTCACGTGCTAATATTATCAGGGATTATCTAATTGAAGGAGTTAAGTAAAAGGACACAAGAGTTATTTCAATAACAGTTGTAATAATATTTTATATAAAGGTAACCTTTGGGTTGGGTGAGGTATAGAATGAATCTGGGATTTGATTACTGATTCTTTAAGTTACAAATTTTGTCAGGTGGCTTTCTTCCAGACATACTAGTACACTTACACACTAACTTTATCTTTTAAAAACATGGGGTGCCTGGGTGGCTCAGTGGGTTAAGCCGCTGCCTTCGGCTCAGGTCATGATCTCAGGGTCCTGGGATCGAGCCCCGCATCGGGCTCTCTGCTCCGCAGGGAGCCTGCTTCCTCCTCTCTATCTGCCTGCCTCTCTGCCTACTTGTGACCTCTCTCTCTGTCAAATAAATAAAATAATAAAATCTTTAAAAAAAATAAAAAACAAAAATACTAACTTATCTTTAAATTTATTTGAATTTTCAGGATATTTTTAAAGAATGTTATAGCACAGAGGTAACATAATAATAACAGTAATAATAAAAACATCCTAGTTAAAAAAAACCCATGGAAATCACTTGGAGATTTTATTATTTTTCTGCACACATTCATGCATCCTCATTTGGTTCAATTGAAATTTCTCAGGTTCCAGACGGGTTGCAGGAACATAACCGTCTCTAAGACGCCGAGAAGAAATCTGAGAACAGGTAAGAGCACTGACACCGCATTCCCAGGGGAATGACAAGCTGGCCTCACCGCGAAATTCTCACGTATGACCATTAATGCCATTTTGAGGATGTTCCCGTCTATCGATGCTGCTAGTGAAACTGGTTCTTCCTTCCCATTCTAGGACAAGCAGCCGAATGACTGATGACATACTCCAGCTAGGTGCTCGAGTATAGACAGAAGGGAAAAAAAATCAAATGGAATCATGAAGCTGTGGTATAATTAATGCTGAGAGTGGTCGGCATAGAGGGCTGTCAGAATACTTGGCTAGAGACGATTCATTTCATTGAACCTGTGAAATAATTCTTCATATGAAAAACTTGGTCCTTTTATATTGTATGAACAAACCCCTTCCCCCCTTTTTGTGGTCCCTTCTCCATCAGCTTGATCCTGGCATTTCAAAGCTCTGAGATCAATAGTTCTGTCAGGTAGTCATTTCCAACATAGTTTTCTTCATTATGTTTAAATTAACAAAATGTATTATTTAACAAAATGTAAAGCTAAATTATACATAGTTACATTACCTAGAAAAATATAGCCTAATTATTTGAAAAAGCAGAACAAATTTTTGGTAGTGTCTAAGAGAAAGAAGCAGACCCAGCAATTAAATATAATGAAACATGAAAGTCATTACAGGTTATAAGAAAAGCCAAATTAATTATTAAGACTTACTTTTATAACCAGTGCTCTTTCAAGTGTGATGAACATGGGAGGTTTCATCCCACAGAGCTTTATTAGTGAAGCTGGGCTTCCACATACAGAGGTAGTTTCTTAAAACGCTAATATGGTCAAACAAGAAAGAAACATTACTTAAAAATACTGATGTCCAAAAATGGTTAGGCCTCTGGAAGAATGAATAAGGCTGATTCCATTGTTTCTCTATAGTTGGCTACCCCCTTGTCACTGCTAGGTGCTCAAGCAGAAATGAAAACAAAGAACCAGAGCAAATGATTACACTGTGGGGTGATTCATGCTAAGCCATTGGTGGACACAGAAGGGCAGAGGAGCACTTGACTGGGAATGCCTAATTTCATGGAAGGAAGCTGTGAACTATTATTTTCCCCTGAAAAAATCACTAATATCCAATTTCATTTGGGAAATCCCTTGTATTTGCTTTATAAAGAATGGAGGCATAATATGGCTCTAGGGTCCATTGTAGGAACACGGGCAAGTCATGACATGTTTGTTTTTACCACTGTCATATACAAAACAGGAGATGACCACTACCTACTTGCATAAAGTCTACATAAGGATAAAATGAGATAACCCAGGTACAATTCTTAGACTAACACCTGGCACGTTTTATAGAGTTAAAAAAAAAAAAAAGGAGCTGCTTTTTTTTTTAAATTATTGTTGTCAATCCCATAAACAAATAAATCTACTTCACATATAACAATACCCTATTTCCAGTGTTTACACACCGCCTACTACATACCAGCTACCTTGTGGTGTAATTTCATAGGTTTTCTTTCCTTTTTCCACCCTTCCCCACTCCTCACTCCTGCAAGGTAAATACCATCCCCACGAGGCAAATGAAGAAACTGAGGGCAGAGAAATTCACCCATTCAATTAGCAAACCTTTCCTAAGTGTCTACAGTATTCCAGGAACCTTTCTGGGGACTGCAGTATGACAAGACAAATTCCCCCATTGGGTGGTGTTCAGAGTCTAGGTTTGAGCCAACCAGGTAGACTTGTAGTGCGACTGACTGACCAGAGGAAAACAAAAGATAAAGGTTTGAAGGAAGGATCAAGAGTTCCATTTGGGGATATATGTTAAGTTTATGATGCCTATTAGTCATCCGAATGGAGATGTCAGACAGAGACACATAGGTCTAGTTGGCAAACTACAAGCTCCATACCAAATCTTCCTAGCACATAGTTGTATATGATCTATGAGCTAAAAACAGTTTAAGAAAAAATAATTTTTACTTGCATTTTTAAAAATGTAATTTTATGGGGCACCTGGGTGGCTCAGTGGTTTAAGCCTCTGCCTTCAGCTCAGGTCATGATCTCAGGGTCCTGGGATCGATCCCCGCATCGGGCTCTCTGCTCAGTGGGGAGCCTGTTTCTCCCTCTCTCTCTGCCTGCCTCTCTGCCTACTTGTGATCGCTCTCTGTCAAATAAATAAATAAATAATATTAAAAAAATTTTTAAAAATGTAATTTTATTTTTTCTAATAAACTTGATTAGATGTGTTAGGAGGCAGGCTGACAACATTAATCTCACTGATCTCCATCAGAGCTCTTGGGTGACCAGGTGCCTTGTCAGTGAGCAGTCATATTTTGAAAGGAATCTTTTGTTCTGATCGTTACATCGCAACAGTGGGCTTAAAGTATTCAGGAAATTGTGTTGCAAACAGATGTGCTGTCATCCCGGCTTTCTTGCTCCAGTTACAGAGCACAGGAAGAGTAGATTCAGCATCTTTCTTAGGAGCCCTGGCATTTTCACGTGGTCAGTGAGCACTGGCTTCAACATAAGGTCACTAGCTGCATTAGCCCCTAACAGGAGAGCCAACCTGTCCTTTGAAGCTTTAAAGCCAGGCATTGACTTCTCTTCTCTCGCTATGGAAGTGCTAGATGGCACCTTCTTCCATAAGACTGTTTTGTCCACATTGAAAATCTGTTGTTTGGAGTTTCCACCGTCATGAATTATCTTAGCTAGATCTTCTGGAGAACTTGCTGCAGCTTCTACATCAGCACTTGCTGCTTCTATTTGCACTTTGATGTTATGAAAACAGCTTCTTTCCTTAGACCTCTTGAACCAAGTTCTGCTAGCTTTGAACTTTTATTCTGTAACCTCCTCATGTCTCTCAGTGGTCAGAGAATTGAAGAGAGTTAAGTCCTCACTCTGGATTAGGCTTTGGCTTAAGGGAATGTGGTAGCTGGTGGGATCATCTCTCAGACCACTAAAATCTTCTCCACAGCAACAGTTTGGTCGTTTTCCTTCTTTACCATTCACGTATAGTTCACTGGAATAGCACTTTTAATTTCCTTCAAGAGGAAATTCACAACCTGGCTAATCATTTTTTTTTATTCGTTTATTTTTTTATTTACAGCATAACAGTGTTCATTGTTTTGGCATCACACCCAGTGCTCCATGCAGTACGTGCCCTAATCATTTGATGCAAGAGGCCTAGCTTTTGGCCTGTCATGCCTTGCTAAGACTAACCATCTCTAGCTTACAATTCTTCCTCTCATCTGAATACTTAGAGACCAATGTAGGGAGATTAACTGGCTTAATTTCAATAGAAGGAGGCCCAAAGAGAAGGAGAGAGACAGAAGAATGATCAGTCAGTGGAGCAGTCAGGACACATAGAACATTTATCAATTGTTTGTGGTATTATATAGGTTTGGTTCATGACACCGCAAAACAATTAAAATCACAACAACAAAGATCACGGATCACAGATCACCAAAGCCAATACAATAATCATGACAAAGTATGGAATGTTGCAAGAATTCTCAAAATGTGACACAGAGACACAAAGCAAGCAAACAGTATTCGGACAATGGCAGCAAGAGACTTGCTGGACACAGACCTCCCACAAACCTTAAACTGGTAAAAAATAAAAAACAAACAAACCCCCCCCAAAAAAACAAATAAAAAAACCACCGAAGTATCTGCAGGGCCCCCTGGGTGGCTCAGTCATTTGAGCATCCAACTCTTGATTTCAGCTCAGGTCATGATCTCAGGGTCATGGGATCAGGTCCCACATCTGCCTTTGCACTCAGCAGAGTCTGCTTGAGGATCTCTCTGTCCCTCTGCCCCTTCCCCAACTCAGATACACATACGTGTTCTCTCTCTCTCTCTCAAACAAACAAATAAATAAAATCTAAACAACAACAACAACAACAAAAACCCAGTATCTGCCAAGTGCAACAAAGCAAAACACAATATAATGAAGCATGTCTATAATACACTATAGGATGTGTCAAAAGATATGAAATTAAAATTTTAGTCATTCCATTTACTGGAACTTAGCTCATTTATTTACATATTTGTCCCTGGCTATTTTCATTCTACAACAGTAGGGCTGAGCAGTTGCAAAATAACTTTATGTGGCCTGCAAAGGCTAATTCTTTACTATCTGACCCTACACCAAGAAAGTTTTCCAGTCCCTGATCTGGAGTGTAAATAGGGGCTGGGAGTCAATAGCATAATATTGTTCAAAATAACATGGCTCCAGATGACCTCACAAAGGAAGCTCGTGAGATAAAACAGGAAGATCCTGACACGTGAAGTAATTCAGAGCCTACAGAGGAGGAGGAACAAGCAAAGTCATCTAGAAAGGAATGATGGGAAAGGGACCTGAGGGGCACGAAGTAAGAGCCCACAGAGTGCCGAAGCCCAGAGAAAAGAGACTCCCATGGAGAGCCAGGTTGGTTGCACTGAATGAAGCTGAGAATGAAGCACCATTAAATAATGGTGACATTATTTAATCAACTTGGCAATATCTGGGATTGTCAAAAGCCATTTCAGTAGAGTGTTGGAAGTCTTGGGACTTGAAGAGTGGAAAAGTGAGTAAAAATGAGTAAATGTAAGTTCATGCAACTTCTTTCACAGTTCTGCTGCGAAGACAAGTAAAGAAATAAGTGGTAACTGAAGGGGTATAAAAGAACAAAGTAAAGGATTTTGAAACACGAATGACACAGCAAGTTTATTTGCTGGTGGGAATGTTCCAGTGGAGAAGGAGAAAGTGATGACAGAAAAAAAAGTGGGATTTGGGGAGTGAAGCCTGAGAGGATCAGAGGGCATATGATGCAAAGCTTACGTGGAGAGTTTAACTTTTGACAGGATACCTCTTCCATCATAAACAAGAGGAATACACAGAACAAGTGCATAGAGGATTGGGGGTTTGATGGCGAAAAGATACAAATCTTGTCTGCATCTATCATCACAACGGAAGGTGAGTTTTCCTTGTGCTATGTGTACCGGAGGTAGGGTAATAGGGGTAGGGGGTAGGGTTTGAGAAGAGAGAAGAAATGAGAAAATTACCAGGAAGAGGAGGAAAAGAAATTTACTTGGAAACCAATTAGCACTGCCTGGCAAAAATGAGTGTCCATCTGAGATTTGGAATCATGGACTGGAAGTGAAAATGGTAACTTTTCCCAGCAACCACCACAGAGTTGATACTTACAGTGGAATGCAATGGATAATTCTCTAAAAATTGCCACAGGCTGGAATCAGTCTTGGTTCCCTCTAAGGTCAGTGGCTCTTTGATTTGTGTCAGATTGTTCCTACCCTGACAGATCCATGCATGGCTATCATAGATTTTTCAGGACCTAGATCTATTCAATTACCATATATCAAATGGGTTTTTTTCCTCCTTGCAAAGTAAAATGCAAATTAACCTGTTATTTTGGGGGTAGTACTCTATTACCACACTTCAATTATTCATTCTATCAGAACTAGTACAACTTTTGGAGCACGATACATTTCAGATACTTCACTATTCTCCATACACAAATAATTCAGGCCCCTAATTATCCGTTTCCAATAAATGTAGTGGTGTGTTGATCTGGCATTGCCAACCACTATTCAGTCCACTCAGGTCTGAGAAAGCATTCGCTGTGTATTTCTTTGTCTTCAGCGCATCCCTAACATCTAGTAAGGTTATTTTATTTTATTTTATTTTTAAATTTGATAGAGAGAGAGAGACAGCGAAAGCAGGAACACAAGCAGGGGAGTGGGAGAAAGAGAGAAACGGGCTCGATCCTAGGACTCTGGGATCATGACCTGAGCCAAAGACAGACGCTGAATGACTGAGCCACCGAGGCACCCCAACATCTAGTAAGTTTTTAACAAGAAGGTACTCATTAGGTTTTTGATGAGTTAGTGGCTCTCAATCTGAGAATAAACTGTGTTTTTTTTTTTAATGAAGAATACAAATGAAATAAAATGCTCACAAATTAACTGAGGGTATTCGATGTATTTAAATCAGTCCTTCATCTGAATGTCTGCATCATTATTCTATTCAAATGGAATACCGACTTGTAATAGAAATCTTCTCAAAATTTCTGTTTGGCCTAGTTTTTGTTTTGTTTTTTTATCTTGAAAGCAACCACAAAAACCATATATTTTTGCTACCAGGTTGTTTTTTTTTTTTTTTTTTTTTTAAACCTTACACTGGAATTGTAAAACTCCCATATACTACTACTTCGTACAAATACTAAATGCTTCCAGCAGAGGGCTCAAGAATTCTATTTTAAGGAAAAAACTTTAAAAAGCTCACCGTCCAAAAGCAGCTATTATAAAACTCCTTCAGAAGGCAATGCTCACAAAAAACAAAAACAACAACAAAAAAAAAACATTCCTCCTCCTAATCAAGTAATTTCAGATCTATCGATTTATTTGAAATAACCAAAATGCAGGGCAGCTGGGTGGCACAGTCTATCAAGCATTGGACTCCTGATTTCAGTTCAGGTCATGATCTCAGGGTTGTGAGATCAAGCCCTGAGTCAGGGTCAGGCTCCAGGTAGGGCATGAAGCCTACTTAGGATTCTTTCTCTCTCCTTCTACCCCTCCTACCCCTTGCCTCGAGATTGCTCTCTTTCTCTCTCAAAATAAATAAATAATAAACAAATAAAACAATCCAAATGAAAGAAAAAATTAGATTTATGATAACATAGCCTTTATGGATAAATGTACCTTTATCTAACTCTAGGAAAGAAACTGAGTTTATAATACTGTGGATAAATGTACTTTTATCTAATTTCAGAGAAGAAATTAAGTAAATTATAGACACAAAAATTTCTATAAAACTACTTAGGCATATGAGTAAAGGCCAGGGTGGGGGTTGGGGGGGGAAGAAAGACAGCATATAATTCGTGAGTAAATGCAAATGTGGGTGAATAGAATTTGGTTGACTATTGTTTTTCACTTTTAGTCTTATTTTTGTTTGTGTAAACGTTTGGGTGATTTTTTTTTATTTTCAAAGATGAAAAATGATATGCCTTATTTTTAGTACTGAAAACAAGGATGGAACACAATTTAGAAAGCAAGCAGAATGGTTTATTTATGGAACAGCTTGGGAATTTGGAGACACTTCATTTTCGAAGTCAGAACTAATGGAATATAGCATCACTTTATTCAGGCCTGCAAATAACATGAAAGTACCTCTGGGATTTCAAAGATGTTCAGAGGTCCCAAATCTCTTTATTTACCCTATTTATTTACTTACATGATATCTCATTTTGAGATGGATCTGAGGCACCAATACAAGCATTTCTCTAAAAATTAGGAACATAAATAACTCAAACTAAGAGAAAATAAGAAACAAAAAATATTATGAAGTCAGGAGAGGAGGTATATATATCTATGTATGTATACACATACATATATGTTTTTATATCTTTATAAACAATTTTTTAAAGATTTATTTATTTGACAGGAAATATGAGCAGGGCAGGAAGGAGCAGAGGGAGAGGGAGAAGCAGGCTCCCCACTGAACAGGGCTGAGCAGGAAGCCCAACACAGGGCTCCACCCTAGGACTCTGGCTGGGATCATGACTTGAGTCAAAGGCAACATTCAATGTTGCCTTTTATATTAAGGCCTGATAGATGAAGTAGAGAATCATGAAGCCTGATAGACTGTGTCTCTTCTGGGAATCCATTATGTATATAATTTCTCCCAAATGAACTTTTAGTGAGAGTTGTCTCAGAAAACAGGCTGAGGCTGGAGTACAATTATTCTCTTTTGCTGAATCAGGGGAAAGGCTTATGTACTTTAAAAAGCCATCAATAGGCTAACAACTTCTTATGAAATTTAATAAGCTAATCAAGTTTCTCCATTAAATAAACTGTTAACCTTCCTCCATTCAGAGGTGATTTGATTGAGCCCCTAAGGAAGGGTCAGGATTTCCTTAGGGAATAATTCAGAGAGCAGCCAAACTCACAAATTCTAATGATCAAGAAAGGGCACTGCTTAGAAATACTGTTCATCCACCACTGCAAAGGAAAAAAATTCTGATGGGTACCATAAAATATAAAATATTTGGCCTTGATACTTTCTGCTAAAACATTTAAAAGAAACAAGTGCCCAGAAGTACAAAATCTACCCTGGATTAACCAAGTGGGTTGACCTACTATTTTAAGTTGCTGGATATTAGCCAATTCTACTTTGGAGGACATTAGCTAGAAAGGGACTGTTTATTGCCCCACTTGTGACAACAGAACCACTATCAAAAGCATACAGAAAATACTTTTCTTCCTATTCCCTATACTGGCAACGGGTGGGGGCAGGAAGTAGAGAGAGTTGGAAGGACAGAAGAGGAAAGAGAGGGAACACATCCAGCTCATTTGAAGGGAATTTTATAAATAAATAAAGATAAGGTTAAAACGCAGAGGGACCACACTCATTCTTGTCATCCAACGCTATCTCAGATATCCAGAGACCCTCCTCAGGTTACCAGTATGCATGCTCTGTACACAATGAGCTCAAGCACACAAAGGGTTCCTCAGCACAGAATTAACATTGAGAAAGATCACAAGTGCTATCAGCATGTTTAAACAAGTGTTGTTTTCCTAAGTGATTTTCACAATATCTCAAAGGAAAATATCTATGCCTAAAATGTGACTATCACCCAAGTAGAATGCTAGACTAATGTAATTGAGGTCTGGCAACATTTTCAGTTTGCCTGCTAACAGCTTTCAGGCTCCAGCCCTCCCTCCTCCATGTTTTCTCCACACCTGGGAAAAAGTAAGAGAAAGATTGAGTGTTCTCTCCCTTGGTGCCGGTAGGAAGTTCAAACCACACAAGTCCCTGCCTGAGTGAAGGCTCCTTCAGCTCCCTCCCCTAACCACAAAAAAAGTCAAAGCCAGTCACCCCCTACTTGCCCTCTGAAGCCATTTTTGGACTCGGTTGGGAGCCAGCCTGCTCTCCCCAGAAAGCCTCATTGTATGAATAATAAACCTTTTTGCATCCTCTTGGTATGCATGTGGTATTACCAGTCTCAACATCTGAATCAAATTTTGCATAAGGAAGGGAGCCATTCTGTTTCTGGAGAATGCCTATAAGACAACTCAGAAACCCCAAACTTGCAAATTATTCGAGAAAAGTCAGGAAACTTAAAACAAAACAAAAAAACAAACATAAAACCTCAAAGTAATCAGTTTTGTTACCAAATGAAAGCAGATCTCAGAAGTGTGGCCAGTTAAATTTCTTCACAGAGATATTTTAGATGTTGCTATGCTGAGCAAATGGCTTTATAATTCTTGCAGTAGAAACTAACACCTGAGTACATTCTGACCAGACAGCACACACAAATTCAATCTAGGACAGGCTGGCATGAAGTAGAGACTGTTAATTAGAACTGGTCCTGCTCTACAGGGGGGAGGTGCTCCCACGTGATTTCCCTCTGTCTGAATCGACTGTTCCCCTTGAGGAACAGACAGACTTGAGGCCCTGTGAGTCCTTGGGTTCTTGTGTCCTCAGCTGAGGAAAGCAGGCCTTTGAAAATCTCGCTTCTCCTTTTCTCACAATAAATGATTAGGTTTCAACTCGTCCTTCCCACTTTTGGCCACCAAAACATGTCAACATTTATCGCTTTTCTTGACATCTTGGGAAGTCATAAAAATTCCATTTGGCCTATGGTTCTTGTCTATCAAGTCAGCTGACACTTTTGTGAAACCATGAGTGGGAACATGGAACATCTTCACCCCAAAAGAGTAAGTGGATACATCTGCTTGTGCGTTTGTTTTTGACCCACTGATAAAAGAGAAAATCTCTCCAAGAGCAAATAATGCAGAGTTTTTAAAGATCCACACAAGCAAAAAGTCATGGATGAAATTCAGCTTCCTTCATTTCAGTCTCTCAGACCTTCCAGTATGGACACCGGAACAGCTCTGACAAGAATTAAGGTGAAGAGAAAATGACCACTTTGCATAATTCAAAATATTCTTCCTGAGAATGTGGATTTTAGACTGTGCCCTCTAGAATCTTGGGCACAGTGCAGGTATCTTCAAGGCCTTTTGCCTGCCAGGCTTCTGTAGGCTCGGCCAGATGCAGAAAGGATTCTACGGCTACAGTATTTAGGAATTCAGGAATAGCCTGAATGTTGCTCTCCAGAAACTTATTAAAGAAAAAATTTCTCCCAGGTTTATTCATATGCTACCATTTAGTTCAACTAGGTTATGTTTACAAGTAAATCTTATGGGGACTTTTTCCATGTAAAGCGACACATTTATCCCTGTGTAGGGATGGTCCACGGGAAGCAGTTCCAATTAAGATTCCTGTCATTCTGCTGCTGGGCCTGGTGCTAAGGTCTATAGAGAAAAACATTCTACTATGGAGAATACAGTTTCAGTGATCATCAAAACGGAATGCTACAATGTATGCCTTTTCAATGCTATGTAGAAAGATCATGTGAACTTATTAAGGAATCAAATAATCAGGAAGAAAAACTTGACTGCACAGTGCATGACTATTAAGGCATAGTTTCCTTGAGTTTACAATTTCTTAAAAAGAAATAATGTATTTATTTATTCAAGAGAGAGGAAGAGAGAGTAGGGAGAGGTGGGAAGGGCAGAGGGAAAAGGAGAAACAGGCTCCCCGCTGAACAGGGATACTGAAGCAGCACTCGATCCCAGAACCCTGGGACCCTGACCCGAGCTGAAGGCAGATGCTTAACTGACTGAGCCACCCAGGCGCCCCAAGTTTACAATTTCTGATTGCATGAATATCTTTACATAATCTTTACATAATTGTGTAACCACAATTATAGCTAAAATTTTTTTTTACTTAAGAGTATCATACTTTCCCACATTTCCAAGGAAAGACTTTAAAATATTAATATTAATGGTTACACAAAGTATCCTTGTGAAGACTGTACTAAAACATTTTCTGGATCAGAGGAAAGTAATTAGGATGGGAGTCCCGAGGAGATGGGCTCCACCACATGCTGAGGAGCCAAGGCTGGAGTTACTGGATAATGAAGAGAAAAGCAAGGGAACACAGGTACCAATGCGTCCTTTCTCTTCAGATGGCCTTATATGACATGGCTGGTTCATGGCTGAAAAAGTCGTCAGTTCCTGGAGACAGCAAATTTTAAAGGGGACTATAAATGTCACTGTCATTTGGTGAATAGTTCCTCTCTCCATCAGGCTACAAGGGACAGAACAGGACAGTTCTCTGGAAAGTAAGAGGAAGCTAACTAGCCTTAAGGAAGTTAGCTCCACTGTAAGGAAGGTCTTTAGCACCGTACTTACTTAGCATATAGTCTGTCCTCCTTAACATCTTCACAGCCGGAGTGCTAAACAGTGAACTTTATTGTGGTGCTCAGCTCTGTTTGCTCTCCTATTTTGGTCCTTAAGTTACTCAAATTCCTAGAGGCTTATTCCAGGAGACTTCGAGGTCACAAGTCCTTCCATCTTTTCTCTTTCTAGAAGGATCTTGGTGTTAACTGCTAATCACTATCCCTGGGCTTTCTTAGCAACACCTGCTCACTCCTGAGTGGCTGACCTTTTGTCTGTTAGGACTAGGAGTCCTCTTCCCAGGCAACATCTCCATCAGAATCCTTTTTTCCTCGCCTTCTTCTTTCCTGGTCTGAAATAGGAACGAATTCCTGGCCAGAGCTGGAAAGTGAGGAGACTGAAGGAGGCTAGGGAACGGGTGTAGTCTTGCCTACCAGATTAAGTGAGAGTTTGTGTTTTCTTAGGGTTACTTTGTCCCTTCCTCCCTAAGGCCGAGTTGCCCAGCAACAGTTTACATCACGCCACTTGCTTCTGACCTGGCTCCCAGCGCCAGCCCAGAATAGGACCTGGAGAGTAGCCTGGCTGCTTTGTCCCTTGTGGCTGCTTCTGCTCTTTACGGCTGAGCAAACACACCCAACGAGGTCTGCGATAGATCCCTGCCTCAGCACAAGCTGTGCCCTAAAGTCAGGCATGCCCACAGGAAGGGCACGTCTCTAATCAGTGTGAAGGTAGAGTGTGTGCTGAAAGTGCGTGCACTTTCAGAGGAAGCATTAGCATTAGGGGAAAAGTCTGCTTTCTCTTTAAAATTTCCTGGATGAAATCTGTGACCAACTTTAAGAAGATTATGCCTTATGCATGGAGGAGGAACGCACACACGTCTTGTTATACGTAGCTGCATTCACTCATCACGCCCACATGATACTTCCAATTTATCTCCCAAGATGGCAACAATTTTCAGACATTTAAAATACTTACCTTTTATACTACGCTTACTACTACTGACTAAAGGTATAATCAACTGTCAGCAGAAATAGCTAGAGGTAGACAAGTTCAATGTTAACCCTGATTTTACAAATCTGTATCATGGCTAAAGACAACAGATTAGTGAATATTAGTGAATATCCACAATCGTTCATTAACAATTAAGAAATTGAAGAGCAATACTTTTATTCCTGCTTCCATATGCCAAAGTCTTTGCCTCATGCTAACATCAGTTTCAGAGTAAGAGAAAGCAGCTTCTTTGCATCTCCCAAGCATATTGCAATTTCACTTTTTGCCATTATCTGTGTTCATGTCTCAAAGGGAAAACAGAATTATTATAAAGCCATTTTGGTGTTTAAGAGAGCAAAGTACCATGGATGCTATCCAAGAAAGCCTGTATCAATTTCCACTGTGCAGCAATGAGTCATCATACATCGAGTTCAAGGGCAACAACTCGGAGCCCTTATGAACTGAGTGTTGCAAAGGCACCCAGGATGAGAGAACCATCAAGGGTTCACTTTCTGAAATGTCCAAATGCTCCCCTGCCTCCTTCAACAAAGTAGAACAAAGATGACTTAACCTTTCCTCGGTGGGACAATGGCTCTGAAGCTAAGAGGACTGGGTTTGACTCACTGAGTCAATATACACTGGGAGAGTGATTTGAGTCATTCCCTGCCCTTCCTGGGCTCATCCTCTTCGTGACGGGATCACTGCATTCTTTAGAGCTGTCTAGAAGATTAGGTCAAACACCACACATAAAGGAGCCAGGTCAATGGCCCTGCTCTTGCAGAAGATGTTCCATGAAATGTCAGCCCACTTCCTGTCACTCAGGACACAATCTGAACAGATGAGTTCCTGCTCTATGCCACAGGCTTGTTACTGCTCCGTGGGTACGCACATCAGCAATGGGTCACTGGACAGAATAAGTGCAACTCCGGGTCTGGCCCTAGGGCTTGCCTTTTTTTTTTTTAAGCATTCCTGGCTTTCTTTTTAACTCATAAAACTAGAATATGTGCATATGACTCCTAAGCAATGAGAAAGGGCTGTCGCTCTGCAAACTTGTCAAGCAGTTTTCTTACCTTTCAAAAAGCCCCCTTCAGTCCATGTTTTGTAAGTCCTTTGGGCCACAGGTATTATATATACATAATTGTGAAAGAAACTACCAGGCAATCGAGGCAAACAATAAGACAGCCGCTTATTATATCTGTATGTGTCTTTTACCCCAGGCTTTATAGCATTTTTTCACCTTTCTGTTTACTAATGATTTAAATGTTTTGCAGCCTATAACTTACGAGCTGAAACCATTCCATTATTAATGCAGCCAAATACAAAAGCTACTCACGTGGGTACTTCTATCAAAAAAACACAAAATTCACCATTTCATTCCCATTGCACACCAGCAAAGTATAAGCTATGGGTTATCAATAGTACTTTAGAGGTGAGCAAATGCAGGTGTAATCATATTTTATTTTATTTTATTTTTTTAATTTTATTTATTTGACAGACAGAGACCACAAGGAGGCAGAGAGGCAGGCAGAGAGAGAGGAGGAAGCAGGCTCCCTGCTGAGCAGAGAGCCTAATGCGGGGTTCGATCCCAGGACCCTGAGATCATGACCTGAGCCGAAGGCAGAGGCTTTAACCCACTGAGCCACCCAGGCGCCCCCTGTAATCATATTTTAGACTGAAGAGAGAAACCTACACAAGACACAATTTAGAGCTAGTATCTGTCTTTACATCTATAAACCAAAAAGCATCCAACACATAATTTACTCACCTCACTAGGAATCAGTTTTGGCAACTCAGAATAGAAACTGTCCACATGAATTTCCTAAGGCATGAAATCCGGCTGGGCTGACCCTGAATTTGTGATCTATTTCTTTTGTATTTCCCTTTGCACCTGTGCCTTGATGGATTTTTTTTTTTCCTTTCTACCCACTATTTTTATTTCAACTTCTGAGTTGCCTCAAACACTCCATGAAACATATCTCAAACTCTACCAGCTCTAGAAAGTGGACAATATCATATAGTTTAAAAAGCCTCGAAAGAGGGAAATTTAGTAGGAAAGTGAGCTCCCAACATTCTTCAAGACCCAAATACCACCTTCTCTGTGAAAGTTTGTACTGATGGCCCCAGCTGACCACATCCTCCTTGTCGTCTCCACTGTATCTTGTATTCTGCTTCTGTTGTATCTCCCCAACACAACGAGGACATGTGATTATGTCTATGCCTCTTTCCCCCACTGGGATTTGGGTCCGCCAAGAAAAGAGGTCCTTATTCTAGCATAGAAGACACTAAACCTAAGTTAAATAAAACAAAATTTAAAAAGAAAAAAAACAACTTTATAAAAGACAGTAAACATCCAGTCTGTATGTGGGTCGATTTAGTTGAGTGGCTCTCAAATGAAAATGAGGGGAGAGGGGCGCCTGGGTGGCTCAGTGGGTTAAGCCTCTGCCTTCAGCTCAGGTCATGATCTCAGGGTCCTGGGATCGAGCCCCACATTGGGCTCTCTGCTCAGCAGGGAGCCTGCTTCCCCCTGTCTCTCCACCTGCCTCTCTTCCCTACTTGTGATTTCTCTCTCTGTCAAATAAATAAAAATCTTAAAAAAAAAAAAAAGAAAGAAAGAAAATGGGGGGTGAGGAGTGGAAAAAATGAGTGAAGGCAGTCGAAGGTAGATACTTCCAGGTTTAGATAAGTAAGTCCTGGGATGTAATATACAGCATGGTGATTGTAGTTAACAATACTATTATATATTTGAAAGATACTAAGAGAGTAGATTTTAAAAGTCCTCACTGCAAGAAAAAAAAATTGTAACTATGTGTGGTGACCGATGTTAACTAAACTTACTGTAGTACGTATATGGAATCCTTATGTTCTACAACCAAAACTAATACAATGCTATATATCTGCTATACCTCATTTAAAAACAATTTTAAAAGGAAGGTTTCTGCGTGTTTTCATCTTGACTTCAACAACATAAACTAGTAAAGAAACATGATACTTTGGATCTGGATTCATATTGTCTTTATGCAGTTTAATTTCAATTTTCTCTGAGAGTCATATGTTGACCTGGCTCTCACATTCCATTAGTTGACATTATTATTCTTTCACTTAAAAAAAAAAAGAAAAGAAAATGGGTATTCTCTGGAGATCTCTGTAAATCCCATGACAATTTTAATGAAGAACAATTTTGGCTTTCAAACTGTCACATTATAATCTAATCCTTGAGACCCTGACTCTGAGATATGTGTGGTGGATACCAAGGATACCAAGGTGCTAGACACAGCTTCTTAGAGCTTTTTTAAGCCAATAATGCTGTGATTAATGGAGCTTCAGTAATAACAGTTTTAAGTTATTTTGCAAACTCTTTTCCATAAGAGCATTCTTTAGGCTGTTTTAAAATTATACCAGCAAGCCTCTGAGCTCAGATTAAAATATTATGTTTCCAGGGTCATATTTAAACTCAAATTGTTTTACTCACCTTTCCATCCTTTTTGTTATAAAATCAAGGAGATGTGAACTTTTTTTTTAACATCAAAATGAATAACAAGAAAAATATCTAAATCTCATACCTCAAGGATAATCCCCACTGGTGAGCTGCAATTAAAATGTTAACCCTCTCAGAGGACACATGGTACCATACCTGGCCTGTGTATGCAAACTCCAGAGCCTGCTTCAAGCCAAGGCTGGTCACACCGTGTAAATTCACCTCGTCGGCTCCACTTTCCACCATACAGAGACTGAACATTGCCTGAGGTGGAAGAGAATGCAAGAGATGGGGAGTTACGGAACTTAAAAACAAGAGAATGAGACAAAGTCCTAAACAGACCAGGATAGACGGTCCATGACAGACTTCACAGCCTTTTTTCTGCCTCAGCTCAATGACACACCTCATTCCTCTCATCTGCCATGTAGCATACATTCTATTTCAGTGGCTCTCAAAATGTGAACCCTGGGCCAGCAATATCAGCATCACCTGGAAACGTTAGAGGACAGATTCCTGGGGGCCCAACCCAGACCTACTGAATCAGAAACTCACATAGGGGTCCAGCAATGTGCATTATGATTGGCCATCCAAGTGACTCTGATCCTCACTTGAGTTTGAGAACCTCTGTCTAGTTCTTTAGTGAAAATTAATTTGTCCCAAACCAATTCTCCAAATCAGTTCTACTGGATGATCAGTATGCCAAATGAAAACTTAAAAATTAAAAAAATGAAACTTGACAAATTTTTTAAAAATGCATTGGTTTGTCCCATGTCCAAAAAACCAACCAACCAACCCACAGTAATTTATACATATGTAACAAGTTTGATTTAGCAGGTATAAAGAGAAAATTCAATTTTGGGTTACCAATGATGAAATGTACTATTTAGGAATGTATTCATCTATATAGGGAAGAATTACCCTTACCCAAAGGAAGTTCTGGTCTTTTCCCTTGAATTCTGGAAGGTGATCTCTAGGCCCTTGGGATATCCTGCCAGACAGGAAGGTCCTTGTTTATCTGGGGAACAATGTGATTTATGATGGGATTTTGGGCCACACTATATCAGTTGTGACCTCCAGGGGAACTGGAGACTAAAGGTATTAGCCTGACCTCTAGGCAAGGCTGGAGGTGAAAGGTCAGTCACATGGGGAATGTGTAACTGAGCCCCAGTAAAAACTCTGGATACCAAAAGTTTGGGTGACTATCCCTGGTTGGCAGTCCTCTGTGCATTTTGTTACTTAGCATGGCCAGAAGGAGATACACTATGACTCCATAGGAGGAGGACCGCCAGCAGCTCTGTCTGTGGTCCCCTTCTGCATTCTGTCCAATATGTCTCTTTGTCTAATTCCAATTCATATCCTTTCCCTGTAATAAGCCAATTACCATGAGTATAAAAATTTTTAGCAAGTTCTGTGAGACTGCCTAGTGAATTATAGAATATGAGAATAGTTTTAGGAATCCCTTTCAAACCTGCAATTGGTGTCAGAAGTGGTAGAAGTCTTAAGGGAACTGTCCCTTCAAATTCTGAAGTTTAGCTAACTTCATAGAGATAAAATAAAAAGTGGAGGAAAAAAACCCCTTACTCAACTATATGGTAATATTTTACTTCACACTAATTTCTTTAATTCTAGAAATGTGATTTTTTTTGTTTTGCCAATGTATTAATAGTCTTCTCTTAGCAATTTTTATGTTGATAAATTTATTTTTGATCCTCACAATTCTGTATACTTTTATATATATTGAATGGTGGGTTTTGTTTGTTTTGTTTTTCAAGGGGGGGAGGGCAGAAGGAGAGAGAGAGAGAGAGAGAGAATTCCAGGCAGGCCCCACACCCAGCACAGAGCCCAACATGGGCCTTGATCTCATGACGCTGAGATCATGACCTGAGCCAAAACCAAGAGTCAGATGCTTAATTGACAGCCACAAAGGCACCCCTGAATGGTGGTATTAATTGATGGTCCATTATTTCTTCTGCAGATTCTCATTTCTATCTCACTCCATTAGAGAGTTCTGAATTTTCACAATGAATAGAATCCTCTTTATAGTTAAAATTTTAATTCTTAGAAATACACAATTATTGCTCCCTTGTCATTGGAAAAATTTTTTAATCATTGAAAAAATCTTGAAGACATGGGGAGTATGTAATGTGTAACATACACAATAATATTTGCTATATTAAATAGCAAACACGTAGAATATTTTACTTTCAGGAATTTACTTTATCATGAATAAATGAAATCTGATATTCCTTTAGAAGCTGTTAGTGGTAAAAGGTCAATATGGTGTATTTGGTAACTTGGTTAGTTAGTGAGTTGATCTGGCTTGCTATTGGGACCACTAGAGTTAAGGTGCTACACGACTGGTTAAGAACACTGGATTTGAAGTTGTGTAACCCCTGGTTTGGTGAACAACAGTGATTAAAGGCAAACTTGTAATTAAACTATTCCAGGTTTGACAAACACGTAACTTTTCTCGGATTCAGTTTTCTTATCTGGAAAATGGGGCCAAAAATTGTACCCACTTCATGAACTTCTTTGAAGATTAGATAACAGTGTATATATATGAAATATTCAGTAATAGTGCCTGCATAGGGCAAGGTCTTAGTGAAACTTATATACTGTAATAACAAGGAAATAGAGTTAAGTTTCTTTTATGTATTCTTTGTAACAAAGTAACAAAGAAGTGATATAGGGGCACCTGGATGGCTCAGGGGTTAAACCTCTGCCTTCGGCTCAGGTCATGACCCCAGGGTCCTTGGATCGAGCCCCATATCCAGCTCTCTGCTCAGTGGGGAGCCTGCTTCCTCCTCTCTCTCTCTCTCTCTCTCTCTGCCTGCCTCTCCACCTACTTGAGATCTCTGTCAAATAAATAATATCTTTAAAAAAAAAAAAGCAGTGATATATACTCTCTGGGGATTTTTGGTGTTTTTTTTTTAATTTATTTATTTTTTCAGCGTAACAGTATTCATTGTTTTTGTTTTTGAAATCAAGTTCAGCTATAGATAAAAAGGGCTATCAGAAATTGATTTTAATGTAAATGGATTCTACTTATGCATTTGTGAAAGATCCAAAGTCAAAACCAGGGGCATCTGGCTCTTACAGATGGAAGAACATGCAACTCCTGACCTCAGAGTCCTGAGCTCAGGCCCCACACTGGGCATGGAGCCTACTTAAAAAACTAAATCAATAAATCAATAAAATGTCAGAACTAAAAAGCACAGGTCACAATAAAAAAGGACTTTCCATTTGTGTAATTCTGAATTTGCTACTAGACTTCATACAGCTCCTCCTCTAAACAAAACAAAACCCTGGAAGAAATGGCAGTTGTTTTTTTTCTTCATGTCTGTTTTTTATTACATGGGTGTTTCAATTTTTAATATTTCCAACACTAATTTCTTTTTTCAGATCTTCCAAGTTGCAATTGCACCAGAAATGGTGACCTGCAGCTCTCCATCAACTCCACTGTTGACAGAAATGACTCAAACTGCAGAAGGATTATCTAGGTTAATGAAATGCAAAAAGTTCCTGAGAGACAATACAAACTTCATAGGGTTGTCATTAGGTTGTCCCTAATCCAAGCTGAATGCCCTACTTTCCCATGTCTTGTTTCGATCCCAGTTGGAACGAGAGCTAAGAAACAGCTCCTCTTCTGCTCTCTGCCCAAATTCTGTTCCTTTCAAACACTTTCCTAGTGACAGTCCCTCTCAAAATCCCTATGTCTGGCTACAGGACTTTATTCCTATCCCCTAGTTTAAGGACTGATCACATCATAAAAACCATCACTGCCATTTCCATAAACACACAACCTCCATACTGATATCGTATCATATAGTCTTAGAAACTTAATGTTATAAATTTAAAACATGGTAATTTTTAAAAGTAACAAAACCAGTTAAGGAGAAGAAAAAAGGAAACTATTAAATCAAGGTCTATATTTTGGGTTTAATAAACTTACAAGGCAACTCAATTAGAAGAAGTCACACTAGATACCACCAAAGGAAGAAAGAACCCAGTCATTTGTCAATCGTGAAGCTTGTGAGATGTCAAGAGCCTGTGAAATAATGTCAAGAGAGCTTCTAGAGCCCACAGGGAAGGACAAAGCATCCTTTGGTAGCAAAAGAGGTGATGGGACCATGGGTGCTGTCTTTTACCACTGAATGTCCTGAAAAGGTAAACTGTAAGCTCCATGAACTGTAGGCACCATGTCTTCCTTACTCACTGTGGAGCCCCTAGACGCTCACACTTGCTTGCATGCATGCAATAAATATGGATAAATGAATGAATGAATGAATGAATGCACGAATGAACCAACACACTCTTCAAAAATTCAGATGATGATGCAGCTGTAGGTGATGTTCAGCTATTGCACGTTGTTGTAAACAAAAATAATTAATCTGACATAGTAAAGAATTTCTGGGTGCAAGGTGTTTCAGACAAGTAGCTAAAGTAGCTACAGTGAAAGAGAAGGAATACCCACCATAAGCTAAGTACAAATTAGTTCACTTGTAGACATTTAGAAAAAAGTAAGAACATATGGCAATGCCCTCTATCAAGCCACAACATTCTGCCAAAGCACGGGATGAGGTTCTGCTTAGAGATATGGAAGCACTGCAGAGATTCATCCTCGGTTCATGCTGTTTTTGTCTTTGCGAGAGCCTGGGCCAGGCTGAGATTTACAGTTGTCACAGCTCATTCTTGGCTGATAATGTGCTGCCGCCACCACAAATCTTTCTAATTGAAAACCCAGTTTGTGAGAACACAGTCCACTTGAAGTGCCAACCACAGAGAGAACTGCCGATTTATAGTGTGTCGTGCCTCCTATATTTCACACAGAAATGACGCCAATGGAGTCTTAAAACCACAGTACATGAATCAAGTTTCTTCGGGTCATGTTAGTTGTCACGCAGTCACAAGATGAACTACAACCCATTTTAGGTTGGTGCATGATGCCCCAAAACTGCCCAGTGGAAATGCTATGTCTTCAAAGATGAGAACACAGACCTTTTCAAGCGCTTGAAGTTGGTAAAATAGGATCTTTTCACCTAGAAACTACACGTAGCTTTGGAGTTGCCCTGGACATGGGCAAGAGGTACAGTGAATTCCATTTTTTCAGGAATCCAAATGATTTTATGGATGAAATAACTGCATTGTGTTCGGTGCACTCAACCCTTATCTTTTATGAGAGAGTTAAGCCAAAGTAAACAAACACGTTTAAGAAAGTTATTGAAAAAAGCAACTTGCAATGATGGCAGCATATGGATATGCTGATCCCGAGCCCCTCCATCTTTCATTACGACAAGTAACTAGTGTTACTTACTAGTGATGTTTACAATTGCCATGTGTCATCACAGAGATCTGAGCTAACTTCTGAATCAACAAAGATTACATTTTGCTCAATTTAGTGTTAATGGTGATTACCTTTCATCGTATTTTGGTTATATCTCCCATATAGAATGGGTGGTAAATCTCACTTAATGAGACTGTTCAATTAACCACAATGGCCCATTTCCCTGGCATTAAGGGGAGAATGTTCCTGACCACAGCTGAACTGGACTATTTACCTTCTTTATCTCCCAACTGCAAAAGTAATCCAATTGATCTGGGGAGCTTAATGGCCCACAAGAGTAGGAATCTTTGGTTACTGGGGTCTTCCCCCAGTATATCTGTAGCTGTTTTAATTCTTCCTCCAACAGTATAGTAATAGTCTCAGAGAATAAAATATCAGGACAAATAAAAACACCAAATTACATTACTATACCTATAATTAAGCAGCCACATTTAATTATTTCTTAAAATAATTTTTTTCCTTCACTTTAACCATATAAAGAAAAATTCACCTTACACACTAAAAACTGTGAAACATATTGGTTTTCCCCAACATCTTCAAATATGTAACTTGTTTATTCAAAGAATCTAGCTGTATTTCACAGCTTTGCTCTTGGCACAGTTGCTTCTTAAATTAACTACATAGTGATAATGAGCCCTTCAAAACCAGAATGATTATGGTTTATACTATTTCTCTATAGAATTCTCCTCCTCCTAGATGTTGCTGTATTTCAACTACTTGGGTCTTCTTGGGAATGGGATAGAAAAAGGACACAAATCAAGGTGTTTTTCATTTAGCTAGTAAATTTGTAAAGGTCAGAAACTGCTGCCCATCATGAACTCAGACTATCCATGAGTGGTATTTATCCTTGTCAATGGTTACACACTCTGGAAAATGGAAAATGGCGACCACACATCTGGTTTTGGCCTTGGGTCATGCTCTTGAATCCTTTGACTTCTGTTCATTCTTGTGGTACTTCTGTTCCCTTTTTGTCTATGGCTGTATTTCTTTGGTATGGATTTCAAACCTTTACTCCCCACCATGTAAAGAAGTCTGTTCTGTCAGATATTTAGGGATGATGCTTACTCTTCCTTATTGAATAAATTTGATAAGCCATTATTGAATGAATCTTTTTGCACAGAGACCATTTGTTCTGTCCTCATGTGACACAATCCTGCCTTTCAAGATCTGCCAAGGACATACTATCCAAAACCAAACATGAATCTCCTCCACTCCAACAGCTGTCCTAAAACAGAATTTGGGGCCCATGTCAAGAGCCGATGCGATACAGAGTCTGAACAAATCAGGGAAGTTGGCTCTGAAGAAGGAAAGTTTCAGAGGGCCGTTATATCAGAAGAGTCTGAAAGCCTGAAGTAAAAAATAAGAGGTGGAGTAACTGAGGAGGCCAAGTGAGGGATTCTATGTCCCTATGATAAACGTTCAGGGAAGATTCTGTAAGACTCAGAAGAGGCTCTCATGGTGCTTATCAAAACCACACTGGGCGTGTTTTAAGCATCACGGCTAAAATTCTAGCCTCTCTTCTGTAAATGGAATCTTGAAACTAGAAGGTACCTTAGAGATCACCGGTCCCTCACTACTCAGGTGTGGTCCCTGGGCCAGCAGCACTGGCATCATCAGGGAACTCCTTAGAGATGAAGCATTTCAGATGCACCTCATACCTACTGGATGGAAGGTGTATGTTAACAAAAGCTGCGGGTGACCCGTGTGCACATCACAATTTGAGAGGGACAGCTATAGTCAGTCCTCTGCCCTTTGCGACACTCCTTGAGTATTTGTATTTAAATATTCAAAGAGATGAGACATCCAATACTTTGCATGAGAATAGGAAGTATTAGTAATAACCTCCAGAATACTGAATCATAATCATGCTCCTGACAATTTTCTCCCCTTTGTCCTAGTAGAATTTCAATAAATTCACTGTTGTTTGATAGCTTTTATGATATGTGGTCACAGCTCTTAAGTCTCCTCGTGGAAGGAGCGCCTAATCCAAAACGTTAGCACTCCAGGCCAATGCGAAATCCTGGCATCTGGGTAGAAGACCTGAGTCCAAATCCAAGCAAGGGAGGACCAGTCACTACATCTTGCTGGGTGGGAGGAGAGATTATTGCTTGTGAAATAAAAGTTAAAGAAGACTCAGCGTTTCAAGAACAAGGCCTTGGGAAGAGAAAGTTGTCCTATGTTCTTGGATGGAAGTGGTGGTAGCAGCCTTCAGGTAAATCTGTCACGACACTCTCCCTTCCCCAGTGACCCCGGCTGACTTTATCTGAGTCATCTCCTTCTTAACGTATTTGCCTGAAGAGGAATTTCACGTGGCCATCATGCAGCTGCTACTGACACAACCCCCCCAGACCCATTCCTATGGAATTCAAAAACCAGAAGCTTTTAAGGAGTCTCTATATGTCATAAAGGACGACAAGGCCCTGGCACCTTGTTGATGCCTAATCTGGTATCTCTAGCTGCCTGGAGCCTGGCTGAGGGCTGTGAGGCCAAATCCAGACTCAACTGAGAGTGGTCAAGATCTTATTATGTCTGTTGTGGGTCTGAAGAAGGGAGATGGAGCAGAGGCACCCGCCCTGCGTCATAAAGTATCCATGTGTACAATCATACAACACACCATTTCTGTCTTAGAGTTCATGACATCATCACATAAAATCTCTGACCTCTTGGCTCCAGAAAAGTTTTTGGAAGAATGTTGATAATAATGTGGAATTGCTTTAATTATCACTTATCATTCCTCTCTTTAAAAATCCAGGGTAAGTTAATGACCACTATTCAGAATTTAATCCAAAATTTCAGGAGCTCTTCTTTTATTTGTAATGTCCTCTTTATATGTTTCTTCAGTGTGCCACCATTAAGTAATGTGTGGACAACTTCAGATACAGGTAACCAGCCCAGCTGTAGAATCTCTCTCCCACCTTTCATTTTATTCATCCCCATTGGTTTGACAGTTGTGAGTAGGCAATCCATGCTAGAGTTACTCTCCCATTATTTGGCTATACACAGATGAGGACAGAGGCCCAGCTCACACACAGTTTCTTCTAACTCCATTAGTTAAGCAACCAATCATTGGAACCTTCCTGATCCAAGACAGAACAGGCCAGTGTACTATGATGTGTCTGGGTTGTCATATATGTTCAAGTCCACCACTTCTGCAAACACAGTGGATGCTCTGTCGTGCAGATGGCCAAGTTTCCGTATCTTACAGAGTAAGAAAAGAACTTAGGAATAGTCCTCAAGAAGTTCTAATACTTCTCAAAAGTAACTGGGTGCCTGGGTATCTCAGTTGGTTAAGCAGCTGCCTTCAGCTCAGGTCATGATCCCAGGGTCCTGGGATCAAGACCCACATCAGGCTCCCTGCGCAGTGGAGAGCCTGCTTCTCCCTCTGTCTGCCTCTCTGTCTACGTGTGCTCTCTCTGTCAAATAAATAAATCTTTGGAAAAAAAAAAAAAGAACTAACTGAAGAACTTCTTTTAGTCCCATGAAAATTTGTATGTGCATATACATAATTTTTAAAGTGATATGAATGATTGATATGGAACTCTCAATTATCACTTTGGAGTCATATGCCTCTAAATGAGAAGAATGCTGGTAATTCAATCCTTCAGGAATCCAGGCATGCAGGCCCAAAATCCAGTCAACATCAGATGGGCTAATTAAAAGCAATTGAATCAACAAGCAGCTGGATCCATCCAGTGTGGACACTTCATTTTGAATCAGTTTTTTATAAAAATGATGAACAGAATCAGAGCATATCTCTAGATCCCAATAATTCTTTACATCAATTCATCTGATTCACATGATCAGCTGTCTTGCCCCCTTTTAGAAACCATCTGTCTTGACTCAATATTCCATTTCTAAAGATTTGAAATTTTCATCAGCTTTATTATCCTTCAAACACGCATTCTTGTTCTTTCAGATGGAGCTAAGGTTGACTGTATCACTGTGATTAAATAAGCATGAGTGAAATTGTGATTTTAAATAAAACGGCGTGCAAGCTATAATTTTAAGAGGATAAAAAAGATATGGCAGGAAAAAATGAAATAGTCTTTCAAACGCACACTTGAAGCAAATAAAGAGCTTAGCACAAGGACGGCACAAAATAAATGATTTTTTAAAAGTTAGCTATTATTTCAAGTTGCAAATATTTCTTCCAGCTTCATAATATTTATATTCAGGAGAAGTGAATCCGTTCAAATGAGGAAATAAAACGCAGACCAGAGTTCACGGTGCTTTCACCATAATGAATACACTGCACTATCAGCGCAATAATGAGAATAACCGTCGTCCTATCTGAAATGTTAATGACTTCTCTGGCACTGATGCAGTTTTAAAAGGGAATGTGACAATGATTCTTCAGAGGCTCTCAGCTTTCATTTAAAAAGGAAGTAACATTTGACCACTACCACTAGCAACTGCTACCTCACCTTGAACTGACAAAGGGAATTCTATTTTTAAGGAATGTGTTCAGTTTTAAAAGGAAATTATGAAACGATTTTAATTGTTTTAAAAAGAAATAAAAAAAAAAAAACAAACCCTCAAACCTTTTGGTGCTCAGGAGGCCCTATCTCACAGGACATCTAAATCGGCCTCCTTGCCTCTCCCACTACTGCAGTTTCTATACCAGCCAGACATGTAGCTGCTCCCCGTCAGCCAGGCAGTTAATGCTTATCGAATGTCCACCAAGTGTTAGTCTGTAATAGACTGTCTATAAAATGTCAGATTGAGTGCTTAATTTGGCTTTGCTGAATGTCAAGGACATCATTAGTGGTGTTATTTTTTTTTGGCTAGATTTAAAAGCTATTTCATGAGGCCTCTTCTTGGTGGATATTAACTAAATGACTGTTCATCAGGTACAAGTTGCAGAAAGCCAACATCTACTCATAGACAACAGTTATGACTTGGGTGAAAAATCGAGAACATTTGAACTGTGGGTGATTTTTGTCATTTTTGACAGTTCCTTGGAACTATAGTTGTTTGTAGGTTATTTTAAAAGCCACCATCTCCTTAAGAAAAGTCTATTGCAACATGTTAAATCCCCCTTTCTGAACCAGATTCTGGTATTTTTGGAGTTACAAGTTGAGGGGCACAACCATACACTACCACATTAGGTTCTCAACTAATTAACCAAGGACTCAAAACTTATGAGCAGCCAGGTGTCCAGTTTTCCCTGGCTCCTAATTCCCTAGTGGCTTTGGGTGATATGTTTTATGTAAGACTAGGCCAGCTGGATCTGAGAAAATAGCTAAGTGTCTGTTGGGTCGCAAGTCTTATGGACTAGGTGCTTAAACACCCTCTTCAGCAGTGCACATTTCCTAAGAACCTAATTAGTTCTATGTTAGGGAACTGATTGTATCAATCATCACTCTCCTGGCTTTTAATTTGATATCAGCATCAGCAACGCCATATTCTCATGCATGGGAAGAAACCAGAGTTTAGTGCTCCATGTCTCTGAGCATCCTTCTGCTTTCCACCACCACACCAGCAATTATGCAGAGAGATCTCTGTGGATAAAGACAAACAAAATGACAGTTTCAACGAAGGCCATTTTTACTTATGTAAGTTGAAACGGGTATTGCGGACAAGTTTTATGTTTACTGCTCTATCTGTGGGCCCAGGCATTCTTGTCACTACTTAATAAATCTGATCCAAACCCCAGAGCAGAAAGGGCTGTGGCTTACAGTTCCACAAAGTTTAATAAAAAATGAAATGGTAGCTTTTTGTCTTTATTGGTTTTTTTTTTACTAATATAAGTAATCCATGAATATAGCCTTCATTAAAAATTAAGTTATCATACATAAAAACTGAAGTCTTACTTTCTGAAAAAGTAGTATTTACGCAAAACCTGAGAAGGGCAAAGGAGTAAGTCATGTGGTTACCTAGATTAATGTAGGGAGATGAAATGGCTGTGCAAAGGCCCTGAGGTGGGAGCTTGACAGGTGTATCTGTGGAATAATAAGGAGGCCATTGTGATTGGAGTGGAGGAAGGAAGGGCAAAAGTCCTACGAGGGAGGCCTGAAGAGGTAGAATCAGGTAAGCAAATGAGGTTGGCTTTTACTCTGAGTGAAAGTAGAAGTCATCAGAGGGGGATGAGCAAAAGTGATATAATCTGACTCATATCTTCATTAAGATCACTGGGGCTGCAGTATTGAAATAGATTCCAAGAGATCGAGGATTGAAGGAGAATGATAAAGTAGGAGAATTTTGCAAAACCCCAGGCATAAGAAGATAGTGGCTTCCACTAGCTGGTAGTAGTACAAGTGGTTGGAGTCTGAATAAATTTTGAAAGTAGCACCGTGGGACTTGCTGGCAGTTCGGATGCAAGAGAAAGGAGTCAGGAATTGTGGTGGTTTGGGGCCTGCATCAACAGTTGCCATTAACTGAAATGGAGAACACTGTGCAAGGAGCAGGTCTATGGGAGGAAAACAGGAGTTTGAAAAGATTTATTTAGAAGTGCCTGGGTGGTTCAGTAGGTTAAGCATCAGCCTTCAGCTCAGGTCATGACCCAGGGTCCTAGATTTGAGTCCCACATGGGGCTCCCTACTCAGCGGGGAGTCTGCTTCTCTCTCTCCCTCTGCTGCTCCCCCTGTGTATTTCTCTTTCTCTCCTGCTCTCTGTCAAATAAATAAATAAAATCTTTTTTTAAAATGATATTTTTAAAATTTTTTATTTATTTATTTGAGAGAGAGGTTTATTTATTTATTTGAGAGAGAGGGTGAGAGACCATGGGCTCAAGTCAAGAGTCTGAGGCTGACTGAGCCACCCAGGCTCTCCTGTGATACCTCTTAAACATCCAGGTAGAGATGATGAATAGGTCGTTGGATATACCAATTCTGCATTTTAGGAATAGGTCCAATCCGGAGATAGAAATTTGGGAGCCATCATCTGTGATGATTAATTTTGCCAGTTTGAGGAGATCATGCAGTTCCCCGCTATTTGGTCATACATTATTCTGTGTGTATCCGTGAAGGTGTCTCTGTGAGAGATTAACATTTGAATGGACGGACTGAGTAAAGTGGATTTCTCTTCCTAATGTCGGTGGGCCTGGTATGATCAGTTAATGGCCTGGGTAGAACAAAAGGCTCACCAACAGAGGATTCTCTTTGCTTGGCTGCCCTCAAACTAGAATGCTGACTTTTAGGAAAAAGTCAAAGTGGCCTTTGGCCACACACTCAAATGGTCTCAAGCTTGAAGTTTTAGACTGAAACTACTCTATTGGTCCCCCTGAATCTCCAGCTTCCTGACTGCACAGATCTTGGGACTTCTTAGCTTCTAGAGTTGCATAAGTCAATTCCTTATAATAAGCTTCTCTCCCTATATATAAAATCCTATTGTCCTCTTGGTTCTGTTCTATGAAGAGTCCTAATATATTATTTTATATATCACATAGATATGTATATTGCATGTGTGTGTGTGTGTATAGCCCAGTAAAGCCATGGAACAGTACGAGATTATCCTGAAAGCTGGTACAGACAGAAAAGAAGTGCAAAAACTGAATCCTGGCAACTCTAATTTTTAGAAGTTGGGGAAATGAGGCCAAACCTGAAAAGAATATAAAGAAATAGCAGCCAGTGAGTGGAGGAAAACCTGGAAAACCCGGAAAACCCAAAAGCCCAGTGAAAAAAGTGTTTCAAAAAACAGGAAGTAATCAAGCTGATGATGAGTTTTAAAAAAAGAGGACTGAAAATTATTGGATTTAGCTATATTTTATTTATAATTTTTTTAAAGATTTATTTATTTATTTGACAGAGAGAGATCACAAGTAAGCAGAGAGGCAGGCAGAGAGAGAGGAGGAAGCAGGCTCCCCGCTGAGCAGAGAGCCTGATGTGGGGCTCGATCCCAGGACCCTGAGATCATGACCTGAGCTGAAGGCAGAGGCTTAACCCACTGAGCCACCCAGGTGCCCCTACAATTTTTTAATCTATGCTCATAAGTGAGATATGGCTCTTATTTCTTTTACTGCCGTTATGTTTTGGCAATAGAATTATGCTAGCCTTCTAAGTGAGGGGTGGCTTTCCATTTTCTTTTCGACTTTAGAAAAAGTTTATTTAATAAGGGAAATAACTTAACTACAGAGTTGGCAGCACTAACAAGTAAAAAACTCTGGGCCCATTGTCTTTCTGAGGAGGTATGTGGCTACTTTTTGATGACTACCCCAATTTCTTACATTTCCTTGTCTTTTGGTCTAATTTTGGTAATTCCTATTTTTCTAGAAACATATTCGCCAAGGTATTGAAGTGTATTGGTATAAAGTTTCTATGGTATCTCTAATAATCATTTTTACTTTTCTAAGCCTCTAAATATCAACTTTTTCATTTTTTATATAAAAAAAACTTTTGTTTCTTATATATGGCCTTTTCCTTTTTTACAATTCTTGAAAGCATTGACAAATTTTTCCTAAATAATTCATATTTTTCAAAAATAGTTGAAAAATACTTGATGTTAATTTTTTTCTATTTCATGAATACCTACTTTTATCTTTATTTCCTTTCTGCTATTTTATTAGCATTTATTTTATAATTCCAATGTTTGAGTTGTAAACATAGTTCATTATTCGGGGTCTTTACTATTTTTATTTATTTATTTATTTATTTATTTTTTTAAGATTTTATTTATTTGTTTGACAGAGAGAGAGATTACAAGTAGGCAGAGAGGCAGACAGAGAGAGAGGAGGAAGCAGGCTCCCTGCGGAGCAGAGAGCCCGATGCGGGGCTCGATCCCAGGACCCTGAGATCATGACCTGAGCCGAAGGCAGCGGCTTAATCCACTGAGCCACCCAGGCGCCCCGTCTTTACTATTTTTAAATGGATGCACCAAAGCTTGGAGAGGACACTGTGATGTGTCACCCAGGTCCCTCTTTACCGAAGAATTTGTGGTCCTGTCTTCTGGGAAGCTGAGGATGGCCTCCGCCACTGAGAGTGCCTTGCCCAAGACCCTTCCCTGTGTAGCCCATAGCTGATGACTGATAGATGCAAGAATATGAAGTCCTGGCCACGTCCATCCACACTGAAGGGCATTTTAGCTCCAGAATTCCCTGTAGAGTCAGCTGAGACTATTGCTGGGCTTAACATCAAAAATCAACTTCTCCTCCTAAACCTTGCTTTCTTCACCTCCCTCTGTGGGTGCTGATTCCAATTGATCTTCACACTAAACTCTCTGAGAGTCTTCTTCCCAGGGAACCCAAACTGCAAAAAGGTTACAACTGTCCTTCTCCAAATCCGTATTAAGAAAAATCCGTTAACCGATACCTAAATATTTTGTTATTTCAATACTCATTTTCCCTTTAAATCATGAACTGTGAAGAGTGCTTTAAAAAAAAAATTCAGGGCGCCTGGGTGGCTCAGTGGGTTAAAGCCTCTGCCTTCAGCTCAGGTCACGATCCCAGGATCCTGGGATCAAGTCTCGCATTGGGCTCTCTGCTCAGCAGGGAGCCTGCTTCCTCCTCTCTCTGTGCCTGCCTCTCTGTCTACTTGTGATCTCTGTCTGTCAAATAAATAAATAAAATCTAAAAATTCAAGGGTATGAGAGATAGGACTATTAACTTTGTTACTAATTCCTGGTTTCAATGAGTTCCTCATGGCCTACTCACTATGTGGTCAGAATGACCTACTTAACTTTAGTTTTTATAACTGTTTCATGTGCATTGAAAATCTGTGTGGTCCATATCCTCTACCTTAATTTTTATTATTATTTTTAATCTACATGATCTGCTAGTTTCAGAGAGAAGAGTATTAAAAAAATCCAACCAGAATTGAGGATTTATTGACTTCTCTCTATGATCCTATTTTTTTCATATTTTGAAGCTTTATAGTAAGTAGATATAGGTCCATCACTATTGCCTTCTTGATAGATTGTTACTTTGATCAGCACAGAATATCACTTTGTTCCTTCTAATTCTGTTTATTTTGAATTCTACTTTGTGTCATACTAATATCATGACACATACTTCATTAGTGTCTGACTAATATATTTTTCTGGAATGTTTGTCTTGTAAACAAAATATACTTAGTTTCATATTTTAAATGAATCTGAGTTTGTGCCTTTGGATGACCTTGAACAATTTACATATTTTGTTATTACTAAATTATTTGGTCTAATTTCTGCCATCTCATGTTGTGTTATTTCTAATACTCCCCCGCCCTTTTCCCTTGGATATATGTAGCAACGAAAAATTCTCTTCATTAAACATTAATTACGCTTACTGTAAAATCTCTTCCTGATTGTCTTCATAGCCATTTCCCACACTGTCATAGTTTCATACATTCCTTGAGTCTGTTGATGATTCTATATGAATTAAGGGGATGTGACATTATAATCTTAGTTTTAAAACAGATAAAGCCCAAATTCTCATGGCTTCACTCACTTGTGGCACAGTCCAGTGCGTGTATTCCTAGCTGAGCAACCATCCACAATATTTAGTGTCCAGGCTCCTTTCGTATCAGGGCTCTGTTCCGTGAGTTTCTATTTGGCTTGCAGATGAGAAAAAAGACTGTGGAGCAGCAACATCTGCTCATAACCACTTCATCCTGAGAATAGCTTACACCTTCTAATCACGCTCACCTGGCAAGAACTAGTCACGTGGCCCCACCAAGATGCAAGGGGTGCTGGGAAAGGAAGTCCCTGGATGAGCAGACACTTCTAAGCAACAACTCCAGAAAGGAAGCATAAATCATTGCGGATTAGCTGGCTACCTCTGCCACATTCCTTTTTTATGGCTTCCTGAATTATTCGGTTCATCTATCAGTACTTCTACAATAGGTAACTCTGACCCCTTTGCTGACACAAATCATTTCTCTATGCTCTTGTCCACCTGATCCTTGCATGAACCCCAGCCTTCTGTTTTGTGTTTGCCATTATCTGTCCCATCAGCAACCCCTCCAGAATGGAATGCTGCCAGCAAACCTTTACCTATAAGCAAGCAGACCAACTCCTCACCTAATAATGAGGGGATTCCGTCTGGTGGCCTAAGTCTTGGATGAGAACCTTGGGTATCAGAAACCCCCATTTGGAATTAGCTTTGCCATCTGTCTCTGAGCTCAAGTAAGATCTTTGAGACACAATCAGCTTGACTCTGCTTATTAATCCTCTAAATCCCAAACACACTGCATGTAGTAACCCAAGAAGTCATACACAGGATTCTCTTTCTTGAAATTAACATCTTTAAAGTAAAATGTTAAATTTGTTTCCCCAGTTCTAGTCATATCCTCTTCAAGAACGAGAAGGCATTCTAACTCGCTCCGACACTGAGTATTCAGTGGAGTAGGAGGCAGATGAGCAAGGCGTAGAGAACCCGGGCTTTGGAGTCCAATAAATAAGGGTTTGAGCCTTAAGGCTGTAGTAGCTATGTGATCTTGGCCAGGTTACCTTACCTCCCTAGGCCTCAGTTTTCATAAGCACAAGCACAAAATGAAGGTATCTGTCTCAGACAACCACTACATATTATCTGGCTTGCAGTAGGTGCTCAATCAGAATTTGTCAAATGAGTCAATGAGTTCTTTTCCTTCAAACCTTTGGAGTGTCCACGAAGTCATTTCTAATTCTAGATGAAATTTCTTTCTTTTTTCTTTTTCTTGAGAGGGGTAGAGAGGGCAGGGAGGGGCAGAAAGAGAGATTGAGAGAGAATCTTAAGCAGGCTCCACATCCAGCATGGAGCCCAACGCTGGACTCCATCTCACAACCCTGAGATCATGACCCAAGCCACAACCAAGAGTCAGACACTTAACCAACTGAGCCACCCACGTGCCCCTTCAATGAAAATTTCTAATTAATTTCCTCTTGCCTTGTAATTCTGTACACTGACATACGAGCACTTCAGTGAATAAGCATTATTTGCCACTCACTTCCTTGTTGTTTTATCCTCTCACATACAGCTCTTATCATTTTACTTGCTTCTTGCCAATTACACCTATCAATCTCTACAGTTTATTTTGCTGTATGTTTTCACAGCCCTTTAATTCCATTTTAAATCTTTTTTGATAGACCACTTACAACAACATACATGATATGATTTCCCCATAAAAAAGCCAACACTCCTATTTATCTAGTATCCAAATACCAGAAAGCATGTTTATTGCTTTTTTCCATGACAACATAAATGAGAACTGAAAATGTATTGCACACTCTAACGCAAGAAAAACACTAAATGGTATTTGAATCTCAAAAGAGATTAAATTTCAGGGCCCCTGGGTAGCTCAGTCAGTTAACTGTCTGCCTTGGGCTCAGGTCAGGATCCCAGGGTCTGGGATCGAGACCCCGTGTAGGGCTCCCTGCTCAGCGGGGCGTCTGCTTTGTCCTCTCCTTTCTGCCTCTCCCTCGCTCATTCTCATTCTTACTCTATCAAACAAAATCTTTTAAAAAAGAGATTAAATTTAAAAAGAATAGTTTTAACATACATAATTAATCATATGTCTTTGCTTTACTGTATCAGTAATTCATGCTCTATTTATTATAGGTTAATGTTTTATACTTATTGCATTATATGTATATAATAATCTAAACATAATGATCTAAAAGGGATATATTTCTTTTTCTCAACTAAAATTGTAACTAACTACTCCCCAGTCACAATGAAGAATTACATTTAAATTCACTGCATTAAAAGTACCAAGATGAAAAAAACGAATCTATTTTTATGAGAATTGGCTATGAATATGGTTTCATCTATGTTAAGATAGTCAACAGAGTAAAAATGAAAAGACATTTTTCCTATCCAAAAATAATATCTAAAAGCACACATTATTAAAGATTAATTTAATATTATTGGATTTGGCTGAGAAAAAGAAAAATGTTCCATTTTTCCATCTTATAATATCGACATGTGCTTCTACCCAATATAAGCCAAAGTATATATTTATTGTTTAGAGAGAGGCTTTTAAGGGAAAAATCAGTGAAAAAAGATAAAAAGTGAAGAAAAGAAGGAATGATGGCACAGAGGAAACCAGGAAGACAGAAACATAAAGAGATCCAGAAATAGCCATGCAGAAAGTCAGAGAGAGCACCATGGACTGAGAGATGCACTCACCACTGGCCGTCATCCAAACCGTGCAGAGAAAAATGAGTGACATGTTCATGTAACAGCTCTACCTTGGGCTCTTTTATGATGCATGACTGTGGCCTTTCTGCAACTATAAGCAAAATGCCATGTTGCTTCTTGGTATACACAATTACCAGGCAATTCCTGTGTTCACTCACAAACTATTCATTGAATGCCTACTATCCTACGCCTGTTAGGTATGTTGCTGATTTAGGAGTGAATAAGAAAGACAAAAACTTCTGCCCTGATGATGCTTACAAATGGAACTGAGTTTGTCAGTTGAGAAAGCTCCACTGAGAATGGAGCTTTCTTTGCTCCACCGTGGAGTAACATTTTAATTTAATTGCCATGGTCATTCACCTCCTTTGTAACTTTGGTTGTTGGTTTCTGGCAATGTTAAAAAAGCTACAACCCAAAACACATTTCTCTACACTACAATGCTAACTAGTACAAGAAGAAGCTAGAACGTTCAGTACTACACCCTGGGTTCTGCTTCACCACGGTACCATTCTCCAGACTTTTTATTGATTGTGCAAACATCATTTTCACATTTGGAGGAACAGCCCGAGTATTTATGTATTTATAAATTACATAGATAAACCACATACCAATCCTTTATATACAGTATAAAACAAACCCCAAAGCAGAAAAAAAAAAAATTGAGATAAAAATTTACAAGTCGTGGAGCGCCTGGGTGGCTCAGTGGGTTAAAGCCTCTGCCTTCAGCTCGGGTCATGATCTCAGGGTCCTGGGATCGAGCCCCGCATCGGGCTCTGCTTGGCGGGGTGCCTGCTTCCCCCTCTCTCTCTGCCTGCCTCTCTGCCTACTTGTGATCTCTCTCTCTCTCTCTATCAAATAAATAAATAAAATATTTTAAAAAAAATTTACAGGTTGTAAATGCTCCCCCATGTCCCCAGAGCTCATCGGCACTCTCAGGACAACACAAACCCCTACCTGAGAGACCATTGCACTGATGCTCATTGTTCAGACTTTTAAGCTTTATGACAAATTTGTTAACTAACTCTACCCATTTTGACAAATATTGTCCATGACAAAAGGGGACTAATTCAGTAATTCATGGCAAGTTGCAATGTTGGCTGGATTCCCATAGTTTGCAACTTCCTTTGCCTCGGTGGGTGATAAACAGTTCAGCTCTGGGCACACTAAAAAATTAATATAAATTCTGAATGAAGGTATTTGTGGAACGTATAACAAAAGATTGAATAACTTCATTTTTAAAAAGATTTTATTTATTTATTTATTTATTATTTTTTAAATTTATTTTAGCGAGAGAGAGAGCATGAATGAGGGGAGCAGAGGGAGAGGGTCAAAGATACTCCTCACTGAGCATGGAGCCCAACGAGGGGCTCAATCCCAGGACCCATGAGATCATGACCTGAGCTGAAACCAAGTGTCAGATGCTTAACCAACAGAACCACCCAGGTATCCCTGAATAACTTCTTACTGAACACTGTTTATTAAATATTATTTTATCCTTCCACAGAATCAAAAGGCTTTTCTGGGTCTCTCAACGTTAGGCCTGATACACATGGACATGTATGCATGTGCATATATCAGGAACTTTCTTATCAAGAACAAAAATACTACTGGCCCTGGAATAACTATTTTGGGGCACCTGGGTGGCTCAGCTGGTTCAGTGTCTGTCTTCAGCTCAGGTCATGATGCCAGGGTCTTGGGATGGAGCCCGCTTCTCTATCTCCCTCTGCTGAGCCCCCTGCTTGTGCTTTCTCTCACTCTCCATCAAATAAATGAATAAAATCTTTTTAAAAAAATACCTATTTGTATGACCCAGCAATTGCACTACTGGGTATTTACCCTAAAGATACAGATGTAGTGATCCGAAGGGGCACATGTACCCGAATGTTTATAGCAGCAATGTCTACAATAGCCAAACTATGGAAAGAACCTAGATGTCCATCAACAGATGAATGGATAAAGAAGATGTGGTATATTTACACAATGGAATACTATGCAGCCATCAAAAGAAATGAAATCTTGCCATTTGCGATGACGTGGATGGAACTAGAGCGTATCATGCTTAGTGAAATAAGTCAATCGGAGAAAGACAACTATCATATGATCTCCCTGATATGAGGACATGGAGAAGCAACATGGGGGGGTAGGGGGATAGGAGAAGAATAAATGAAACAAGATGGGATTGGGAGGGAGACAAACCATAAATGACTCTTAATCTCACAAAACAAACTGGGGGTTGCTGGGGGGAGGTGGGATTGGGAGAGGGGAGGGGGCTATGGACATTGGGGAGGGGAGGCGAACCATAAGAGACTATGGACTCTGAAAAACAACCTGAGGGTTTTGAAGGGTCAGGGGTGGGAGGTTGGGGGAACAGGTGGTGGGTAATAGGGAGGGCACGTTTTGCATGGAGCACTGGGTGTTGTGCAAAAACAATGAATACTGTTACGCTGAAAAAAATAAATAAAATGGGGGAAAAAAAGAATAAAAAGGCTTAAATCCTAAAAAAAAATACCTATTTGTATCCTTTTCTTAGCAATGTTATTTACATTTTTGTAGCACATTCTTTTAATATAATGGAGCAGACAGTATTACACCCTTTGAAAAACAAAGAAACCCACCACAAAAACAAAGTAATTTTACCAAGATAATGTGACAAGTTAACAATAGCAAGAAGATTGTAACAACGAATCACCTAACACTAGCTCAGGTGTGTTTTCCTGATACCACAATCTCAGTGAGACTCTGGTTTTTGAAATCTTCTTTTACTGAAATGCACAACTTCACAGATATTTTCCTCAGAAAGTACCATGAATGTTATTCCCCACAAGAAAATGTAAAGTTTATTTTAAGAGCACTTACTATATTTCACTTATTTAAAGGTTAGGGGGTTAAGTATCTTTTTCTCACAAAAGTCACACCTCATGGGGTTTCCACTGTTAAAAGTTACAGAACTCACCAGCCACACACCATTAGAGGACACCATGATCTCTTACTATTTGTAAGCCAGCCATTAACTATAACAATAATTAAGTTTTCTACACTAATACATCAAATCCATCTGACTCTTCCGCCATTTTGTTTTGAGATAAAGGAACCCAATTCCTTCTTATACAATGGTTCCTACATGTAGTTTAATTGCTCTTCAAATCTGATAACTAAAATCAGGTCTTATTTCCCAACAGGATCAGGTAGCACCTAGGAGGTCCGGGTGACAGAAATGATGGTGAGCACAACCACGTGTGAAAATTCACAAAAACAAAACAGAACAAAAACAAACAAAAAAATCAAGGAAAACTCCTTTAGCTAGTTACCATTAAGATTCTTATATTAGTCTCCCATTGTTGCTATGATAAATTACCACAGAGTCAATGGCTTAAAACAACACAAATCCTTTATCTTACAGTCTAGAATGGGCCTTGCTGGGCTAAAATCAAGGTGTCAACAGGCTCTGTTCCTTGTGGAAGCTCCAGGAGATTCTGTCTCCTCGTGAAGTCTAGCTTCTATGGGCTATGGCATCACCTGGCTCATAACCCCTGCCTTCGAAGCCAGCAGTCATGTCACTTTGATCTCTGCTTCCTCTGTCACATCTCCACTGACTCTTCTGAACCCTTCCATCTTCTGGGAACCCTCGTGGTTACATGGGTCCTGTGTGTATAATCCCGGAGAACTTCCCACCTTGAAGTCCTTCAGATGCACATCTGCAGAGACCCTGTTCCACGTAAAGGGATGTTCACAAGCTCCTGGGATTAGGAGGCTATTCGGGGCTATTGTTCTGCTGACCGTAATGCTCACAGATAACGGCAACCTTAAACAAAAAGTTCTCTGAGGTCCATACAGCTTGGCGTCATGGAAAATTTAGGAGGTTTGGAGGCATGTGGACTTAGCCTAGGATTTGGACTCTGGCACGGAGCAGTTCAGCTATCTTAAATTATTCAGTGTTGAGCAAACTCAATTTCATCATCCGTAAAATTGTCATAATATCTATATCTAAGAGTTATTAAAGGATTAAATGAAAATAAGGAATGGGATGGGATGCCTGAGTGGCTCAGTCAGTTAAGCGTCTGCCTTTGACTCAGGTCATGATCCCAGGGTTCTGGAGATCCCAGGGCTCTCCTCAGTGTGGAGCCTCCTTCTCCCTCTCCCTCTGCCCATCCTCTGGCAAGCGCTCTCCTTCTCTCTCTGACAAATAAATAAAATATTAAAAAAGAAAATAAGGAATGTGAATACACAGAGTACAAAGGCTAATAAAGAAAGAAGGTGTTAAATGAATGGAAATTTACCTCACCTTCCATGTTTAGAGTTTGCAGCTTGAATAACAACTATCATTTCCTTAGTAAGGAATATATTTATTTTCTGGCCTATCCTTATACTATTAATATTTTTTCCACTAGGAAGTTTCAAATGATTTTAACATTTATATGTTAACTATTAGTTTGTAATAATCCTGATGCCTAATTATAACTCAAGATAAAAGACTACTCTAGGGTTGCCTAGGTGGCTATGTTGATTAAGCGACTGACTCTTGATTTCCACTCAGGTCATGATCTCAGGGTCATGAGATCAAGCCCCATGTCAGGCTCTGAGCTGGTCATGAAGCTTGCATAAGATTCTCTCTCTCTGGGGCTCCTGGGTGACTCAGTCAGTTAAGTGGCTGCCTTTGGTTCAGCTCATAATCCCTAGGGTCCTGGGATCTAGCCCTGCATCAGACTCTCTGCTCAGCAGAGAACCTGCTTCTCCCTCTCCCTGCCACTCTGCCTACTTTACTCTCTATCTCTCTGTCAAATAAATAAAAAAAATCTTAAAAAAAAAAAAAAAAGAATCTCTCTCTCCCTCTCCCTCTACCCTTCCCCATCCTGCTCATGTGAACTCTAAAAAAAAAAAAAGACTGTAATATACATATGTGTACATATATAACATATTCAGTAAGTTGGAGTTTTAGAACAGTTTATAGAGGTTTTAAAGTTTATAGCAAAGAAATTCACCATTTTTGTAATTTAAGAGTTTTCTTTGCTCCCTTAAAGGGCTATTTTTTTCATTAATTATGTAAAAATTTCTTTTTATTATAGCTTTGAAATTTGTTCCAACTACATATATACTTTGGGATAATTAATTAATGATAATTAAATAGTAACTGTCATCCCTACTAGAAAGCTTGTGTTCCAATCATTAGGATATAATTCACGGTTTTATTTTCTGGGTGATTTGTCATCAAGCTTCTTGAAATTGACTTTTGCCTATAATATGAAGCTATGATGATTTGAATGAGGTTCATAAATGTTCAAACCACATTTGCTGCACCAATTATAAGCAAGGCCCAGGGCTGAGTATTCAGTAAGGGGGAGGGGTAGGAGAGAGGGACAGAACAATACTCAGGCAAGTCCAGACATACATCAGGCCGGCTCCAACCAGCCGTGTGTGCGGGAGCCCTCCCCAGTGGCTTCTTGGAAACTGTCAGTATCCCCCACCTGCAGCTGCTACCATTGCTTCTACTACCTTTCATTTATTGGTAATCTCTGGTGAGCCAGAAGTATGACCTATGGTGTCCTATAAGTATTTCCCTATGTGTTCAATTTTTTCTTTAAAAACAAAACAAAAAACCCAGGGCCCAACGCTATTCTCTCCCCATAGTCTAGGGAATAAAACAGTGGTGTGTTTGACCATCTCAGTTAACTTATTTTGCCTTCCTGTTGCTGCAGCTGATAGAAGTCCTCGTAGGCCATGGGCTAGGGACACAGCAGTCATGTGTGAGGTCCCCTTCTAACTGATGACACCCTGGCATCACCAGAACTGGTAGCCAATCTCTTTCATGAGGAATGCCAATTACCTCAAAACTCTCATCTCTACAGATGTTTCTACCACACTAGGATAAATGTCAAGATGACCCTTACACACTTTAAAAACCACTCTAAGATACGAAATCGTTATGATGCTTTGCCTAGCTGTCTGCATGACATACAGGCCGCCTTCCCTCCCACTGTTCAGCAAGATCTCATTCCCCTTCCAACAAATTGGAAATTCAAAGTGGAAAACAAAGTCTGTTCAAAACAGTAAGCTAGCATGTCCAACACCAACAAGACACACACACGAACTCCCTTCTCATAAAGCACAAACCACAGGAACATTTTCCTTGCATTCTTCTTCATCCCATAAACAACTTTCCAAACACTGGAAATTACATTCACAATAATCCTGGATTATACATTATAGCAGAAGCAATGGCGTGGCTAGGAAATTCTCAAGACAGAACAGTGAAGAGAATTTTGTGCCTGGAGAGCTTGGAGCATGTTCAAAGGATTAGAGATATATATCTCAAAAGTATAGCCCTGGGAAAAATAATTGCAAAATAAAAGAAACACTGAAACCTAAAATATAGACAAAGCTGGCAAAAATTGTCTTTGCTGAGCAGCCTTAAAACAATGTTGTTTTTAAACAGAATTTTGGTTTAAAAACCAAACCCTGCTCTCTTCTGCTTAAAAAATAAAAACCACCACCAATACTGGCAACCGTCAATTCAAAACCCAGTGTAGCTCAGACCCTTGGTTTGCACCTCACATTTATTACCTTATTTAATTTCCACTCCAGCCCCCACGAAATGACAATTCTCCTACTCTTACAATTGCAGGCGAAAAGAAAAACCCTGAGATACTGAGCCACTTGCCTGAGGACATACACAGCCAGAAAATACATGAGCAAAGCTGTTAGAAACCAGATTGGTCTCAGTCTAAAACTGTACTGCCTCTATAATTAATTCTAACATTAAAATGTGTTTTTTTTCTATTAGCGTGCAAAATACTTTCTTTTTCTTGCTCTTAAGTTGTATGACTTACATTTTTTAAACTGTTCTATGTAAAACTTTAAAAAGTGAACTTAGCAGAGGCAACCAGGGATACCACAGAAGCACATGGAGGGAAGAAGTGCACACGAGCCTTGGGAGTTCAAGCAGTTCCTGCAGCCGTGGTGCGCTCTCACAGGGGAGACCCAGGCAGAGCTCATGGAAGGACGTACCTCCCATATGCCAGCGGAGTGAAGGGAAGGGAACCCAGGAGCCATGGTGGAGAACAACATGATAAAACGCGGGCTTTGGAAGGACCAGCCATTTTTTTAAAATGCCATTTGCAGAATGTTCCAGTCCCACAGAGACTGAAAACCAGTGTATGACTCCATTATGAAGATAATACCCCAATCCTAGTTAAGAGTATCACTAGTGTGAAGCCCAATTAGCAATACCATACAAAAACTATCAAGACTATCAGAAACACAACTCTCAAACACTTATTACCCAGACCACAGAAGGCAGTTAACCTGTAATTACCTATCTGCAATAAAGTCAGTGTGTTCATTCCACAAATGCACGCGGAGCACCAACCCTGTGTGGCACTGAGCTAGACAAAGAAGAACAAAGCCAACCAGATCCTACAAAGACGAAAACTCCCCCCCCCCCCAAAGACGAAGGCTCCACCTCATGTGGGGAGACTGAATGTGCACAGACTACCAGATAACACGGGGAAAGCCTATAATGTGTCATTAACACTAAGTAAGTGGCTGCAAAACTAGTCTTCCCACAGTCTTCCCAATCCCAGTAAATGACAACTTCATCTCTCTGGTGCCTTAGGCACCTGCCTTGGAATGAGCCTCACGTGTCTCTCACACTCTGTGGCCAGTTCACCATCAAATTCCCTGGGCTCTGCCTTCAAAGTGCAGCCAATAGGTCTCACCACCTCCAGCCCCACCACCCCAGCACAGGCCATCACTTTGTCCCTGTCTTCTTTGAATAACCTTCTATTAGAGCTTCCACGCTCATCTCTTTACATAAAACGGAGAATTGTCATTTCAACACACAGGTCAGGTTATGTCTTATCTCTGGTCTAAACCATCCAAGCATTTCCCATCTCACTGAAAATAAAAACCGAAACCCTAACTGCAGCCTGCCAGGTGTCCCATGAGATCTGGCCTTCCCAGCTCACTAGCCCCTGACCTCCTTCATGCTCACAAGCCCCGCTAGTACCTTGCACCTTAGGGCTTTGTCTTTGCTGTTCCCTTTGCCACAAATGCTCTTTGCCAAGCAGTACACGACTTGCTCCTTCACTTTTCAGTGGTCCTTTCCAGACCACTCCATTAAAAGGAGGCAAGTCCCACCACCACCACAAAGAGCACTCCCTACTTCACTGTGTTCTGTCCTCCACAGCCTTTAGCCCCACTGGATACATTCCATACTTACTTACCTATTTGCTTAGAGTAGGTCTTATCCAACTATAATGCAAGTGTCATAATGGCAAAGATTTTGTGTTTCGTGTTACTGCATCCTCGCTACCTACAACAGAGCCTAGTACTTAGTAGACAATCAACACACAACTGCAGAATGAGGAATAATTTCAAAAAAGAAATTAGTAAATGAAAATGCAAACAAGTAGTGACATTTACACAAGGCTAAGGTATTAGAGCAGAGGCTGGAGAGTCAGAAGGCAGGGATGTTACAGGAGAAGAGGAATGCATGAGACACAGTATCAAAGGAAGCCTAGGGCCCATATAAAACCGGACTCCCAAAAAGGGGGAGGTTCAGATTATATGTTCCTGGGTTATTCGGCCTTGAATTATAAATATGTGTGTATGTTTTATCTTTTCTGTAAATTACAAGTTTTTTAAGGACAGAGACAAGATCTGTGATTGTTAATATTATGTGTCAAACTACTAGGTCATGGGGTGCCCAGATATTTCAGTAAACATCCTTAATGGGTGTGTCTGTGGGGGTGTTTTAGATGAGATTAATATTGGAATCAGTACACTGGGTAAAGCAGGGGGCCCTTCTCCAGTTTGGGGGGAGGGCTCATCTGATCACTTCAAAGCCTATATAGAATAAAGCATTTAGTAAGAAAGATATTTTTTCTCTCTGTTTGTCTTTTAGCTGCAACATTTGTCTTTTGCCTTCCAACTTGAGCTCACACCAGAACTTACAGCATCCTCTTGCTACAGCATCAGTACAATATCCTGCAAAGGCAGGTTTTCAACACACTGTGCAGATGAATTACAATGCCTTTTAATGGAAGAGCAAGTCATGTCATCTCCAGAGTGCTGCCTGCCATCTAAAAATATCTACTCTTGTTATTCCTAGAATCACGACTTATTGTATTAAAGCTGTCTATTCACCAAAGGGGTATATTTAATTTTTACAACCTAATTGCTTACTCAATGTTTAAAAAAAAAAAAAACCTGAAAGGTCACCTTCCATGAAAACAATAAAACAATTATGAGAAAGCAGTGAGGTACCAAAAATAACTTTTTTTTTCATTTTTAAAATTTTAACTAACAGATTTTATTTTTTTGGCCAGTTTTGGGTTCAGAGCAAAACTGAGTAGAAAGTACAGAGAGTTCCATATTTCCCCTCCTTACTCCCCGTGTACAGCCCTACTGCAAAACTGATGAACCAACACGGACACATCACGATCAACCAGAGCTCCTTGTTTTCATCCAGGTTTACTCTCAGTGTTCTACATTTTATCATTTTGACAACTGTATAATGACATGTATGTAGTGGTATAGTATCATACAGAATTGGACTGCTGTTCCCAAAAATGCCCACTCTTTTTGTCCCTCCTTCCTTCCAGTTCTTGATGATCATTAATCTTTCTCCTGTCTCCATAGTTTTGCCTTTGCCAGAATGCCAAAGTGCCATTCTTAGAAGGAATCATAGTTATATGCTTTTTCAGGTTGTCTTCTTTTTCTTAGTAACAGGCATTCAAGGTCTATCCATGTCTTTTCATGGCTTGATACCTCATTTCTTTTTACCACTGAATAATATTCCATTGTATGGAAATATCATAATTTATATAATCAGAAACGAAAGAGGAGACATCATAACTGATACAGCAAAATATGAAGGCTCATAAGAGACTACTGTGAACAACTGCATACCAACAAATTGGTAACCTAAAAGAAACAGATTAATTCCTAGAAGCACACAACTTACTATTACAGAATCATGAAGAAATAGAATCTGAACTGACCAATAACAAACAAGGAGAGTAAATCAGTAATCTAAAAACTCCCAAAAAAGAAAATCCCAGTGCCAGGTTGTTTCCCTGGTGAATTCTACCAAACATTGAAAGAAGAAGAATAAATGTTAATCCTTCTTAAACTCTTCCAAAAGAACTGAAGAGGATGGAATACCCCCAAACTCATTTTATGAGGCCAGCATTACCTTGAGACCAAAGGAAGATATGGACACTACAAAGAAGAAAACTATAGGTCTATATCCTTAATCAATATAAATGAAAACATCCTCAACAAAATACTAACCAAGTTCAACATCACATTTAAAGGATCATACACCATGATCAAGTGAAATTCATCCCTGAGACATAAGGATGGTTCAATATATGCAAATTAATATCAGATACACCACATTAATGGAATGAAAAATCATACGATCACCTCAGTAGATGTATAAAAAGCATTTAACAAAATCTAGCATCCTTCCATGATAAAACTCTCAACATCCTAGAAGAAAACATAGGCAGTAATTTCCTTGACATTGGTTTTAGTAATAAGTTGTTGGATGTGGCACCAAAACAAAGTCAATAAAGATAAGTAAATGGGAGTACATCAAATAAAAAAGCTTCACACAGCAAAGGAAACTACCAGCAAAGTGAAAAGGCAAGCTATAGAATGGAAGAAAATATTTGCAAATCATGTATCTAAGAAGGGATTAATATCCAAACTATATAAATAACTCTCACAACTCAATAGCACAAAAACAAATGATCCTTTTAAAAAATGGACAAATGAATTGAACAGACATTTTTCCAAAGAAGATATATAGATGGTTAACAGGCACATGAAAAGGTGCTCACATCACTAATCATCAGAGAAATGAAAACCAAAATTACAATGAGATGTCACCTCACACATGTTAGGATGGCTATTACCAAAAAAAGAAGAAATTACAAGTATTATGGATACTTGGAGAAAGGGGATGGAAAAAGATGGACCAAAGGATGGAGGCAGGATATGGAGAAAGGGACCCTTGCACACTATTGGTAGAAATGTAAATTGTACAGCAACTATAGAAAGGAGTATAGTTATTCCTCAAAAAATTAAAAATAGAATATGATCCCCAAATCCCACTTTGGGGTGTATATATATATATCCAAAATAAGTGAAATCAGGATCTTAAGAGATATCTGCACTCCCATGTTCACTGCAGAACTGTCCTTTAATGGATGAATGGGCAAAAAAGAAATGGATATACATATATACACACACATATACATACACACAAAATATTATTCACCCATGAAAAAGAAGGAAATCCTTCCATTTGCAACATGGATGAAACTTGATGGCATCATGCTAACTGAAATATATCAGGCAGAGAAACACAGATACTGTTGATATTACTTATGTGTATGTATAATCTTAAAAAGCCAAAATCATAGAGGCAGCAGAATGTTGGCTGCCAGGGGCTAAAGGATGGTAGAAATGGAATGATGTTGGTTGAGGGATCCAAACTTCCAGGTAAAAGTTGAGTAAGTTCTGGGAATCTAACATATAGCACAGCAACTAAATTAACTACAAATTAACAATACTGTGTTGTAGGCATAGAAGTTGCCGGGAGAGTAGTCCCCCCCCACATCCCACCCCCCCCAAACACAAAGGTAACTATGTTAAGTAATGAATGTGTTAACTAACCTTATTGTGGTAACCATTTTACAACACATACATGTATCAAATTATCACATTGTATACTTTAAACTTATACAATGTTATATGAAATTATATCTCCATAAAGAGAAATAAAAAACAAAAATTAAAATTAAAATGGAACTGTGTGTTTCTGCATTGTTATTTTCCACATCAGTGCTCCTCAAAGTAGGCAGGCTGTCTTCAAACTGCTTCTTATATATCCGACACAAGGTAAGAAATCCCTGCCAGAATACAAATGAACTCATTATTTGCTTCCTTGAGAAAGATTTCCTGTGAAAAATGCCAGCTGAACTAACACAATGTCTCATGATGTAGCTGATTTACATTCCATGGCTAATCAGCATGGACATTTAACAAGCATTTCTCAGACTGGCACTGGTCCACGGACCACAAGTAGCACTAATCAATATTTTTATGTATTACCCATTAGATTTTGGTTTCCTTTCCCACAATCTACTGAAACCAGCTTCTTAAAGAACAGTACATTCCTCTGCATCCTCCTTGGTCTTCTACAGAATATATCAATCTTTGAAATTCTTTCCTTTTCTGGCATTGGTTAAAAATGTACATGCTGATTATCTTTATATATCCTTGACTCTTCCTTTTTTGTCCCTTTGGCCATATGTTCATTCTCTTTCTTCCACTTGAGTAAAGGCATCCTTTAGGTTCTGACTACAGATATATTTTTTTTTCTGTATTTTTCTATATTTTTTTCTGCTCTTTCCCTCCTGATACGCAATCTCCCATATCACCATGATCTCAACCTTCATCTCTTAAGCAGAAAAGCTGCAGTGGCGATGTTTGTTGTATCCCCTCCAATATCCAGCACAAATATTTTTGCATATAGTAGATGCTCAGTAAATGCCTATGGAATTGAGAAAGTAGTGAATTATGTGCAGCATTTGCCACCATTATCAAGCATACAGTTAATTTGTTCTAACCGTATTAAAGAAGCACATTGATTTGTTAAGTAGCAATAGTTACTATATTGAAAATATTAAATAAAATTAAATATTAAATACTAAGTGAAGTCAAAGAAATTAAAATGGAAATGGCTAAAATATTCAAAAAAATATTAGAGGCAAATAACTTTACAGTTGCATAGAGCAAAATTAATTTATTATTAGAAAAGGAATATAGCAGAAATAAAATGATCCTAATATTGTTGAAAATTCATCATTTCAAAATTCAGTAAAAGAGTGAAAATAGATAGCTAAACCTAATAATTATCATCTTCATGGTTTTGCTATCAAAACTCAAAAAGGGGGGTGCCTGGTGGCTCAGTTGGTTAAGCTACTGCCTTCAGCTCAGGTCATGATCCCAGGGTCCTGGGACTGAGTCTTGCATCGGGCTCCCTGCCCAGTGGGGAGCCTGTTTCTCCCTCTCCTCTCCTGTTCTGCCTGCTTGTGCTCTCTCTTTCTGTGTCAAATAAATAAAAAAGACCTTTAAAAAAATTCAAAAAAGGAAATGCACATTTTAAAAATATCACACATCTGAATCACTTTCCCATATTCTTAATCTGCACATTAGTCTCCTTCAACTTCCTTCAGTTTCCCACCCTCCCTTATAAAGTATTTTCAAAGCTGATAGAACCTCATTCTTTCTTTTTTTTTAAGACTTTATTTATTTATTTGACAGACAGAGATAACAGGTAGTCAGAGAGGCAGGCAGGGATTGAGCGAGGAGGAAGCAGGCTCTCCACGGAGCAGAGAGCCCGACATGGGGCTTGATCCCAGGACCCTGGGATCATGATCCGAGCAGAAGGCAGCGGCTTTAATCCACTGAGCCACTCAGGCACTCCAAAACCTCATTCTTTAGCCATACTTTTAAATTCCTAACAGATACTGTTCTACTTTTTAATAATTTTTATAAATAGATTTTATAAAATTAAATATTAAAACAAGTATTCATTTGACGGATGACTCAAATGCATCACTCTAATAATGATGTTCTGGGGCTTCTGTGATTCACACATGAAATACATGTTAGGGAAAGGAAAGAACACAGGAGTGTACAAATATGCAAGAATTAGAAATGCTGCTGCTTCAGCATAAACACTCAATAACGACAGACTCAGTAATGCTTGTTCAACCTCAAAGAAATTAATCACAGGCTAGGCCGGTGTATAATGGACTATGGGAAATATCGAACATAATGGGAATTAATTTTAGTGACATTCGTGCACCAATTGAGTAACTGTGGAGTAACACTTTCCTCTTTAGGACAGCCGTAGCGATTTATATGCTTACAGTAACTATCATGAAGATAAATTAAAAATAATTACTATATATACGGAAGGATTTGGAGGTTATTTTTCTAGTATTTTTATTCATTTCTTTCCTGCAAAGGATGGGTGGTTATAAGGAACCCCAGCTAAAATTTTATTTTCCAGGGCTGTACCAATCGGACTGTGACAATATCCTTGGAAACAAAGGGAGTGAATGGAAATTACAGCATGGTGCCCAGCTCCTGAGGTCCTTTAACTATTAAGAGGTCACACAGCCCCTGAGGGTTTACAAAGGACATTTATTTTTATTCTTAATTTTATTTTCTTAAGCCCGAAGATCACGTCCTGGAAGCCTACCGGGGGCTTACAGAAGCGATGGGAGCTGAGGAGCAGGCTAGGGATAAAGGCAGGAGGCTGCAGGCTTGGTGGCTGGCAGCAACAACTGTCAATGTTATGTTGCTGTTTATCCTGAATGTTTGATAAACACAATATGTCTTATATAGGATTTCTGAGAAACAGAAATGTTCATGAAGCTCCCATAAAACCACCGAACAGGAAACCGGTGGAGCCCAACAGTGATCTCATTTATATGTTTTAAGGTCAGCAGTGCGATGACCTTCGAGTCCTCAGAGGGCACTTCCTTAGGAAAGAAGACAAAAGCAGATAACCCATGTGCTGGGTGTTCTTAGGGGAAAGATTCCCAGGAAGGGATTGGTGACGCTCTGCCCACAAGACCCTGGCAAGACTCCGCGCCAATCAGAGGGCTACAGGGGAGAATGACTGTTGAGGAGGGTCTGTGGGGCACCAGGCAGGGCAGCAGGGGCTGGAATGCAATGATCAGAAAAGCAAAAAATGGTCTTGGCTCTGCCCTCCCAGGGGAACTTCACATGCTCACACTCAGCGTTGCACGCTTACACCGCTTCCTTCAAAATGCCTTGGGGCTGCTCTTTCCCCAACACCCTCCGTGCCTGGGCGCTGCGGCGGCGGCTGTGGGCCCCTTGCTCCCTTGGAGATCTCTGATCCTCCTGCCGGGGCCTCAGTCCCTTCAGGGGCCTCCCTGGCTCCCGAGTCCTCCCTCTCCCTCACCCCCCATCGCGTCAGTCCATGGGTTCTGCCTCCTGCCTCCCATCCGTTCTTACCTCCTGCCAACCACTCCTCACTCACAGATCTCCTCTCTCCCCTGTCTGCTCCTTCATCCCCTTGTACTCAACCACTCTTCCTGCCCTTTGCGTCCATTATTTCAATTTGAGCCTCCTTTTCTTTGTTTTTCAAATGGAGATGATAATGGTAATAATACCCATCTTCCGGGTGTCTTTAGAAGCTAAAGTGAGTTGATACACAGAATAACTGCCTGTACCACAGTGAATACTCATTAGTATTAGTTATGATTATTGTTCTCATCGACTGAGAATACCAGAGAGAGGAAAAGGGATAAAAACAAGGCTCGGGCCCCAAAACACCATCCCAAACCTCTCATACCAAGTACATACACTGTGGTTATTTGCTCATTTGTTTGTATCTCCTACCAGACGATGAATTCATTCAGTCTAGAAAATAGTAGGAAGGTAACAAATGCTTACTGAATTTCAAAAACATTTACATCTAGGGTGCCTGGGTGGCTCAGTGGGTTAAAACCTCTGCCTTTGGCTCAGGTCATGATCTCAAGGTCCTGGGATCAAGCCCCGCATTGGGCTCACATGGGGAGTTCAACAAACTTGTATTTCTGTGCTCTTGTTAATTGTCTTTTTCCTCTGTGATTGTAATAATTTTTCTTGGTTACCTTTTGATGCTCTGGAAATGATCAGCTTGGGCATTTATTTGTCTCCACAGGTGCCCTTAAGAATCTGACAGAATCAGGGGTGCCTGGGTGGCTCAGCGGGTTGAGCCTCTGCCTTTGGCTCGCATCACGATCCCAGGGTACTGGGATCGAGCCCCACATTGGGCTCTCTGCTGGGCAGGGAGCCTGCTCCCCCCCCCCACCCCGCCCCCTCTCTCTACCTGTCTCTCTGCCTACGTGTGATCTTTCTCTGTCAATAAATAAATAAAATCTTTAAAAAAATTAAAAAAAAACATTTCCATCTAACTACATATCATATACTCATTTAATCGCCTTCTATGCCATTTTAATCAAATAGGGACTAGAGAGTTTGATTATAAAAATACATGGAATACAGATTTTTTTTTTAAACCATGGCTTTATCCTCTGGTCTCAAAACTAAAAAAATTACATAGGCAGAGCATGCTCAGGCTCTAATGGAAAATGATGTTCAAATATTTAACTTTCCAAAATGTCATATTTGAATCACTTTACCATCACATATGCGAAGCTATGTTAGACAGTCAAGACATCTGCTTCCTTGGCCAGAAAGTGTAGGCGTTCATGGAGCTTGAAGCTAGAGATAGCAAATGTTAGAACAACAGCTTCCAGAAACGGCAGGGTGGCCCACAGCCCAGCACTGCCCACACTGGGGCCCCACAACGTCTGCGTCCCCAGTCGAAGGGCTGCCAGAGGCAGGAGAGTAAGGGGCTGCCTCCCCCAACCTCTCACAGTCCAGATCACAAGGCCCTAATTTCTCCTTGGGCCTCTGTTGCAGTAGTTCCTCATTCAACTTCATTCAATAACACTTTGGTGGACTTGACAAGTCCTCACCCAACCACAGGCCCTCTCTTGAGAGGTTCTTTTTTTTTTTTTTTTTTAAGATTTTATTTATTTATTTATTTGACAGCGAGAGAGAAAGATCACAAGTAGGCAGAGAGGCAGGCAGAGAGAGAGAGAGAGAGGGAAGCAGGCTCCCCGCCGAGCAGAGAGCCCGATGCGGGACTCGATCCCAGGACCCTGAGATCATGACCTGAGCTGAAGGCAGCGGCCCAACCCACTGAGCCACCCAGGCGCCCCTCTTGAGAGGTTCTTAATGAACCAACACAGGACACACAATCTTAGCTCCTTTTATCTATTTTTTTAAAATGGCTTATTTTTTTTTAAGATTTTTAACTATTTATTTGACAGACAGAGATCACAAGTAGGCAGAGAGGCAGGCAGAGAGAGAGGAAGGGAAGCAGGCTCCCCGCTGAGCAGAGAGCCCGATGCAGGGCTTGATCCCAGGACCCTGGGATCATGTCCTGAGCTGAAGGCAGAGGCTTTAACCCACTGAGCCACCCAGGTGCCCCTCTTAGCTCCTTTTAAAGGACTTTTCCCGCTTTGAGATATAATCGACATCAATGCTGTGTAAGTTTAAGGTAAACAACGTGATGATTTAGTACACACATATATTGTGAAACAATTACCACACTTAGGTTAGTTAGCATATTCATCACCTCACAGTTACCTTTTCCCGTATGTATATATGAGTATGCATGCACACGCATGTGTGTGGTTAGGATTTGAAAGATCTACTCTTGTAGCAACTTCCAAGTCCATGATACAATATTGTTAACTATAGCCACCACGCTGTAATTAGGTCCCTAGAGCATATACATCTCATAACTGGAAGTGTACACCCTCTGCCAACGTATCCCCATTTCTCCCACTCCCCTGCCCCTGGCAACTGCCATTCTACCATCTGTTTCTATCAACTGAAGTCATACAATATTTGTCTTTCTCTCTCTTATTTCACCTAGCATAATGCTCTCATGGTTCATCCATGTTGTTACAAATAACAGGATTTCCTTCCTTCTCATAGCTACACACACACACACACACACACACACACACACTCACTGCATTTTCTTTATTCATCTGTGGACAGACGCTTATGCTCCTTCCATATCTTGCCTATTACGAATAATGCTGCAAAGAACACAAGAGATATCCCTTCAAGATCCTGATTTTATTTCCTTTCAATATATAACTAGATGCGGGGTTATTGGGTCATATGGTAATTCTAATTTTTAGTTTTTTGAGGAAGCTCCATATCAATTTCTATAGTAGCCGCACCAATTTTCATTCCTGCCAGCAGTGTGGGAGGGTTCCCTTTTCTCTACATCTTCACCAACACCTGTTATTTCTTGTCTTGGTAATAGCCATCGTAACAGGCATGAGATGATATGTCATTGTGGTTTGACTTGCATTTCCCTGATGATTCGTGATGTTGAGCTTATGTATGAGCTTATAGTGCATGCTCACGTACCTGTGGGCCATTTGCATATCTTCTTTGGAAAAATGTCTATTCAGATCCTTTGCCCACTTCTTTTTTTTTTTTTAAGATTTATTTATTTATTTATTTGACAGACAGAAATCACAAGTAGGCAGAGAGGCAGGTAGAGAGAGGGGGGGAGGCAGACTCCCCGTCGAGCAGAGAGCCCGATACGGGGCTCAATCCCAGGACCCTGGGATCATGACCTGAGCCAAAGGCAGAGACTTTAACCCACTGAGCCACCCAGGTGCCCCATTTGCCCACTTCTTAATCACAGTATTTATTTTGGGTTTGTTTGGTTGTTTAGCTTTGTTTTGTTATTGAGTTACATGATTTCCTTATATATTTCAGCTATTACTGCTTTAACAGATAGCTATGTAAATATTTACTCCTATTCCATAGACTGTCATTTCATTCTGTTGATCTTTAGTTCCTTGAGAAAGACAAGCTACAGTTTTAAGGTTTCTGAAAAGGGGGACTCTGAATATGAATTTAGGGAGGGGGCAGAGGGTAGGCAGGATAAGGCTGCATGAAAAACTTCACACTTGTTAGTTTTGATAAACCTTGGAAGATGGACAGAGTAAACTAAGGTGAATAGGGGGGTAGCATAGAAAGAATGGCTTTTAGCAAAGCTGAGAAGTAGAAAGACCCTCAGGTGCAATGGAGTATGTCTGGAGAACAGCACGGCTGCGACCTCAGATGAACAGACGGAGAAACAAAGCTGAAGATGGATGATAAGGACGTAGCACAAAGGCACACCATGCAGGGAGTCTGGCAAATGTGCAAGGGAGGAGCTCTGGAAGATCTGAGCAGGGAAGTGAAAGCTAACCACACAGTCATTTGCACAGTGGTTTGCAAAGAAACAATGGTAGAGGAGGAAAGTTAGATGGCCACTGGAATGTTGTAAGTAAGAAGGAAGGAGGTGTCAGATTCAGAAAATGAAAAGATGGGGAAGGATAGGGCTAAAAAGTGATTCGGACCCATCAAAAGGTGAGCAAGTTGCAACCAGGTGAACCCAAAAAGATAAACTGTTACCTCTTCCCACAAGTAGCTAGGCAGAGCATGACCAGGACTCTTGGGTTAGTGCAAGGAGTGAAACAGCTATGTTCATTGAGAATCTACTGTGCGTCAGAGACTGTACTCAGTGCATTATGTACTTTATCTCATTTAAGTCTCTACACCAAGTCATTCCAAGAGTTGTGCTTTATGATCACCAACTGACAGATGAAAAAATACAGATTCACAGAATGAAGATGACTCACCTATGCTTAGAGAAGAGGGAGTAAAGAATATTAATAACCAAGAGATATTAAGTAGAATAGGATCTATTTGCTGGACACTGGGAAACAATGGCCAACAGAGACACTGTCCCTGCTGCTATATTCAAACACAGACCTGATTCGGAAGCTCTTCCCTTTCTTCCTTCTGCCCCTGCTTCCACTCACAAAGGAAGTCCCTGGTCTGAATTGGTTAATAGCATTTGACTATTGCCACGTTATGCCTACACTGAGGATACGAAGCCTGACTTTTATTTTTTAAAAATCATTATTACTTGGCTGAAAAGTATTTTCACTTTTTCTTTTAAAAGGTTGATAATCACAGGAAACTACATTACTTTGTGCTCAGTGGCTCATTATTTATATTTTAAGCAAGGAAGTCTGGTAACAACTCTCAGATTGATGTAAAGAAGCATTTACGTCAAAACTCGGGCCATCTCACTCTTGCAGTACTTCCTTCCGAATCAAAGCAATTTTGATTCAGAATAATCTACCAGATGTCAAAGTACAAAGTACCAAAGTCTAATTTATAGGAAGGTACTTAATTAACTTGAACAGATTACACTAGAAAGAAAAATCCATCAATAATTTGCATATTTTTTATATCCAGGATATTAAGAATTGAAATATACATGGAATTCTATGACAATTAGAAAACATTGCCTCATCCACTTAATAAATATTTATTAAGCACTAAGCCTGAAGCAACATTATAAGCACAGTGAGAGATACAGAAATTACTAAAGCAGGATACTGTTTCCAGGTGTTTCAGTGTGGTAGAGCATAAGACACAAGGGAAACAAACATTAATTCTAGTTTAGGGCATGTGGTTGCTGGAAGACAATTCTCCATGGGTCTCTTGTATTTTTGCACATATTGTGAGTGAGGCACTGACTGTCCTTTGTTCTAAACTCTCTTTTCAAGGATATTTCTACAGCAAACAGCTCTGGAACACAGAGTGATGTTTCCTCTAGGAGTAAAGGGCAGTTTTGCCACAATCCTGGAAGATATGATGTCTCTTTACAGAGCAAAGGTAGGTATGCTCACTGTCTAGTATAATATTGTATCCTTCCAGAACAACAACAACAAAACAGACATGTTTCCTAACCAGTATACAAGCTTTGGGTTTCTTTAACTCAGGGATCCTCTCTGGTAAGGCAGTCCATTTTGTGTGCAGTAATGGAAACTGGCCCTCTTCATGTCACCTGCGGGAACAGAGGCTCAGGGAATAGGTGCAAATAAGCTGAGAGTCATAGACTCCTGCTGCTGTGAGTCATAACCTGTCCTCTGTCTCTGACTTTGGACATATATATATGTCTTATATATGTCTTCTACCAGCATCTAAGAAACTGTGTTAGGCTAACTTGCTGGCTTGCAAGTAGGATAAAATCTCAGTCTTGGCAGTCCTTGAAAGCAGAAGGTTGCAAAAATGGCAACAAATCCATTCCCTTTCTGCATCTCTGCCCTTTGGTATACCTCTTACACTGACTCTAGCCTCGGCCACGTAACTTCCTTGGCCAATGGGTCATCAGAAAACATGACACAAATAGAAGACAGAAAAGTACCTATACATTGAGGGATGCCTGGGTGGCTCAGTCGTTAAGCAACTGCCTTCAGCCCAGGGCATGATCCCAGGGTCCTGCAATCAAGACCTTCATCAGGCTCCCTGCTCAGCAGGAAGCCTGCTTCTCCCTCTCTCACACTGTTTGTGTTCCCTCTCTCACTGATCTCTCTGTCAAATAAATAAATCAAATCTTTTAAAAAAGAGAGAGAGGAAAAAAAAAAGTATCTATACATTGACGCTTACCCTCTTGCTGGCTGTTTTTAGAATTTAGTTGTCAAGTGAAAAAGCACAGCCTAGCCTACTTGTGAGAAATGTGCCCAGTGTCTCCCACCACTTCAGCCAAGAGCCTCACAATCACCAAGCATGTGAACAAGGCCAATTCAGGTCATCCAACCTCCAGCCAACAGTCCAGTTAACTGCTGATGTAAAAATGAATCCAGCATTGATCAGTAGAGCTGACTGACGGAGGAACTATGCAGCGTCTAGGTTTTGAAGTGGTTTGTTATGTGACAAAATTTAACAAAAGGGGCAGAGGACCAGGCAAAAACTACTTCTGGTACAATATCTGTATTACAAATGCCACAGGGCTCGGCATACATCTAGATAAATACTGTAAATCCAGCACTCAACACTGTGCCTAGAAAAGAGCTGGAGCTACCAACTGTTTCAGCTTTGTTCTGGTTTCTCCATCTGAACACTCACTATAAAAGCCACTTAATTTTCATCTCACAGGCAGGCTGTGAGCTTACAGGAACTGTAAGGCACATGGTGAAAGGGAAAAAGCATAATGCGGTGCTCCAGGAAACATGTTCTTGTGTGCAAAAAGCAACTCTTTCACCTAAGATCTGACAGTCCTTGGGTGGGTCATTTAAACATATTGAACTTCAGGGGTGTCTGGGTGGTTCGGTCGTTTAAGCATCTGCCTTTCACCATCATGATCCCAGGTTCCTGGGATCAATCCCTGAGTCTGGGCTCCCTGCTCCGTGGAGAGTCTGCTTCTCCCTCTCCCTCTGCCTGCCGCTCTCCTGGCTTGTGCTCTCTCTCTCGGTCAAGTAAATGCATAAAATCTTTAAAAACAAAAACAAAAACATACTGTACTTCAGTTTCCTTATCTGCATCATGGGAATAATAACACTATCTTTGGGAGCTTTGTGCCACCGTTGTTATAAAGGAGGCACTCTCTCAGCGTATGGGGGCATTGTGGTGAAAGAGACGAAAGCTGGGAGTAGCATCAAACACTGTTAAAGGCCAACAAGTGACAGGCTCTTACTCACATGCTTTCTCTCTCACATACACACAGGCACAAAATCAAACCATTTTCCGAAGTTAAATTAAAAAGCTAACTGGCAGAGATCTAAGAGGAGAGAAGCTAAGTAACAGCAGGACTACATTATGGTCTGTAGGAAAACAAAACTTAGTATATTATATTATTATATAAAGTGCCTGTGTTATATAGAACACCACAGAGTACGTTGTTTGAAAGCCCCCTGAATTATATATAACCTTTCTGGAAGATGAATGCCTGACAAAATGTGAGTATAGAAAATGAAACATTGTATCAATGCGCCTTAAAGGTCACTTTTCAGATATTCTGCTTCATTTCTGCGGTTGAGGATTAAATCCCTACTCTTTATTTATAGACATTTTAACTAGTTCCCTCTTGATCCTCTACTGGATTAGGTTTCATCATATTTAAAACACTTTAAAAAAAGACTTTCTTTTATGATTTGGTATCTTTGAAAAATTCTGTTTAACTGCTGGTTGGCAACTGAGTGTAGCTGATACTATCTCTTAGACATCAAAACCAAGATTATTATTGGAATTATACAAATCAAACTAACAAATTACTCATGGGCCTAAGTTGGTTTTCTGGAGCATTTTAAGACCTTGGTAAGACATTTTTTTAAAAACATCACAATTAATTTTTATTCTCATTTATATGAGCTTTGTATAAAAAGTTCTTTTTCTACCACTTAAATCATAGTAAGTACTAAATAAATGACATTTAGCTAGCTATAACCATCTTGTCTATTTTAATCTTTAAAACAGCCATAAACATGCAAAGACATGAATGGAGTTAGAGACTACAACGCTAAGTGAAATAAGTCAGTCGGAGAAAGACAAATACCATATGATTTCACTCATACAGGGAACATAAGAAATAAGCAAATGATCAGGGGGAGGGGGAGAGAAAGAGATAAACCAAGAAACAGACTCTTAATTATTGAGAACAAACTTACTGGTCACCAGAGGGGAAGTGGGTGGGGGATGGGTGAAACAGGTGATGGGGATTAAAGAGAGCACCCGTGATGGGTACCAGGTATTGTAGGAAAATGTTGAATTCCTAGACTGTATGCCTGAAAATAATATAACGCTGTATGCTAACTGTACTGGAATTAAAATAAAATAAAGCAACAAACTTATCACCATTATCTCCTTAGCCACTGAAAATCAAGCTCTGAAGTTCTACTGAACAAGACCACATGCCTTCAGCAACACATTTATCAACCTTAAAAGGCCATTAGGCCAATTGTATCTCTCTCTCTGCAGCAAATCGTTGGAAAGCACTAAGACAAGAACATGCACAGAAAATAAAAAGTCAGATACACCGTATGTATTTATGGATGTTTTAAATTTTAACAAACTGTTTTACGGATGATCCTTCTGGTCCTAAATCCAGAAACATCCCCTCCCCCTGTTCACACCCCTATCATGGGGCACCACTATGCCACACTGCCTTACTGTGGGTCGGTATCCAAGAGCCCTCGGCTCAGATGCGAAGTCCGCTCTCCACTGGAGGGGACACCCAGGGGGGCAGCCTCCGGGAGGATCTCACCAGAACCCCAATCTCATTCTGCGCTGAAGTGTCCCCAACATTCACAGGTGTGGGGACGGCTATCAAACTGACTGGTGGTTGCATGCCACTTCGGGAAACTTTGTCATCCTTCTTGCGTCGGCACCTCAACAGACACAAACAAACTACCCCAGCTTACCCGGAAATAGTCGCTGCATGCTGCTAGGACTGCCTTGTGAGCATGGAATTTCTGTTCCTCGGCAATCAGGGTGATGTCGCAGAGGATGCCGTCACTTCTCTGCTGATTCAGCGCAGCCAGGACACTATCATTGTGAGATTCCGAGTGGCAGAGCCTCTGGCCCGTCAGCATTTCTTGAATACTACGGAAGAGAGCAATCACATCAACACGCTTCCTCTCCCCAGCCCCTGCCGCCCCCCTGCGACCTCACACCTCCAGCACCAGGGTGGGGGGGTGCAGATCCCAGCTCACCACAGGAAAGGGACCTTTCTGTCCCACTTCCTTCTCCCTACTCTTCTCTGGCTTTCCTTTTCTCTAATTCTCTCTTTTCCTCACCTCCTCAGGTGCCTTTCTCATCTGTGTTTTGGTGTGTGTCCATCTGTATCTGTGTATTGGCCCATGTCTGTGGGCCTGTGCTTCTGGGCCTCTGTCCCCTCAAAACATATATATCTCTGAGGGCAGAGCTTTCTCTGGATGTGTATCTGGATGTGCGTACCTATGTGACTCTCTCTTTTCTATGACTCCCCCATCAACTCTCTAATTCCTTCCCTAGCTTTGTACCACCCATGTGGGGTTCGTGCAAGCTCAGAACATCATCACCACCATGCACTGATCTAGCACAGAATCCACGTGACCTGTAAGACTCACTAGACATAAAGGAAGTTGTCTCCCCACAGATGACAAGACAACATTAATATATAATGTATTAGCATAAATACACAAAACAATACTGAGTAAATGTTGATTATAGAAGAAAGGGCTGCCACTGATCATTCCGTGTAAAAGGCAATTATTTAAACCACAGCAGATGATTACTAAACTTGGGAAATTAGGTATCACAGGAGAACATCAAGAGAAATGTCATGGTAAATGAAAAAAAATATATAAGGCTGAAAGTAAAATATATCTATATTATAGCCTTCAATCTCGGCATGTGGTCATTGTACTATATTTGGGGAAGAATATACAATTTTATTTTCTGTTCTATATTCTGAAATTGCTAAATTTACTCATTGTGGAAATTTAGCCCTTCACTCCTTAGCCCATTTTAAAATAGTCATCCTATGTCCTTTTAGAACTCCTAAGTGAAACTCCGGATCTTGCCAAAATAATGTGGAAGTGACGCCATAAACACATAACGCACACTGAATGTGTAGATAGCTATGAACAACTCCAGCCTAGATCTATGAATAGTCTCCATAGCGCTCTAAAATCTCAGAACTGGCATCAGACCAGGAGGGGTGAGCTGCACTGGTCACAAGTTACTCCCAGAATGAGAACAAGGGCCATCAAGCCCCGTTTCTGGCCTCTGGACTCTTCTCAGAGCTGAGGGAAGTACCACAGGGATGACTGAGCATCATCTCTCCTATCCTGACAACTCCAGCACCCAGTTCTTCCCTCTCAGTGTGAAAGAGCTGCTCATAGGAGCCAGGGAGTCCCCACTGGCCTAGTCTGCTTGGTTAGTTTATTGAACAAAGCTCTGCCCAGCCACTGGTGCCAGCTGGCTGGTGAACTGCCCTTTAACCCAGACCACCACCTTACAGTGAACCAAACGCTTTCCATGAAACCCAGAGTACAGGCCCGTAAGCTTTACTGGACATCTCTGACTGGGAGCCTCAAAAATGTCAGAATTACTGAACGAAGAAAAAAAAAAACTTGACAGGAGGTGATGATATAGGAAGTTCTCGTGGGAAGGTGGGAGGATTATTTTCAGTTGAAATGCAGCAGTGAGTTCTGAAGTGGTTACTGTCATCGCATATCCATCTAGCGGCTCCAGCTATCAGCAGACATTTAAAATCAGTAACTGAAAAGCACATTCAGAAGCTTAAGTAACTTTTTAATACAAATTTCTATGCAAAACCTGGAATGGAGCTTAATCAGCCTCCCTCAATTAAAGAAATAAGGAAATAGAATCGTAACAGAAAAATCGTATCTAAAGGAAAAGGAAAGCTTTAGGATAGTTTTTGAAAAATCTTTCTTAAAAGGATGACATTTTTATATATTTCACAAATAATCTTCCCATGTTCCATGAAGTATTCTTAGTGATTTATAATTATTAATTCACTTAATCATCCTAACAACCCTGTGAGGCAGGCACTATTCTTATCTCTGTTCTACAGATAAGAAAACCAAAGGTCCAAGATCAGACATTTTGAGAACCTGTCGCCAAGAACACAATAATGTAATTCCCCCTTCCTGCTTAAAAAAAAAAAAAAAAAAAGACAAAACAAAACAGTGATAAACTGTGAAGATCTCAAAAATCTCTGCCGGGAGGGTGGGGAGGAAATCACAAAGTCCATATTAACTTTATAATTATAGTATGCACAGTTATCCCAAAATCAAAGCTGCCTTTTAAAAAGAATATACATGAAGATAATAACAAGAGATAGTGATAAGAAAGATCTGAAATCAGGCTTCAAAAATATGTATCTTTGCACTAGAACTAAGATAAGTTTGAATATAGGCAACCAGATTCTAATTATTACTCATTTCTTTGAAATACTCATTGCAAATTTATTTGAAACACTCATACTTTTCTCTCTTTTAATATCACCTTAAATGTGAAATAAATGTATTTTAAAATTTCATTTTTAGTGGAACAATAGAATCTGTTAAAATAATTGCCTTAAATTGTTTCCTTACTCATTTTCCAAATATAGTGCCACAATTCGTGTCCTTATTATCAAGATTAAATCAGTGTCTGCATTTCAGTTATCTATTGACAAGGAATAAATCTCACCAGGGAAAGAGCAGCTGTAAACTGAAATTTGGCAAGGAATAAAGGGCTCAGCTCTGAAACAATGGTGATGCTGCACAATTTCACAGGATCATTCAGCTGGGCTTGAAATAGTCAAGCTTCAAGAAAACAACATGCTAAATATTTAAGGCAACACTTGGCACAAGATCCCAAATATTTTGGAACCAATATGTTAGGAATCTTTAAAAGCAGAAACAAACACTCCAACATTTGGCAAGAAATAAAGGTCGATTAATCAACAAGTCTTTATTATATTCTGGAAGTAACTTCCCACTCAACTCTCAGATATAAATCTGCAAAAGACTTCAACCCTCTAAATGTTAAAGCATGTGTGGCCACGGCACACAGCTGGAAAGTGGCAGGCCCATCTCATGAGGGCAATGATTGTAAACGAGGGAGGAGGTGAATCAGAGACTATAAAGGACTGTGTCTAAATTAAGATTAGGGGCAGATACATGCTTGCAAATGGCCCCGTTGACATCTATAATTTATAACAAATCAGCACACTCAACTTTCCAACAATGTCCCTCCATTATTTGGAAAGCAATGAAGGAAAAAGGAAAAAGATATCCCTAAAACTTCCTAAGCTACTGAAAACAAAACAAACAAACAAAAAACATGAAACATGAAGCACATTACCCCAGGGTATATGGATTTGAATGTCATCCTAAAATTGGGAAAGATCATCCAGGAAAACAATGTTGCCACCTTAAAACTCACAGGTAAGGGGCGCCTGGGTGGCTCAGTGGGTTAAAGCCTCTGCCTTCAGCTCAGGTCATGATCCCAGGGACCTGGCTCTCTGCTCTGCGGGGAGCCTGCTTCCTCCTCTCTCTCTGACTGCCTCTCTGCCTAGTTGTGATCTCTGTCTGTCCAATAAATAAATAAAGTCTTTAAAAAAAAAACAACTCACAGGTAAGTGCAGAAGGTGACCTGTCTTTCCCAGGGCAACCTTAATAGTCTTTCCTCTGAGGAATCCCCTAGAACTACACTGTGCAATACAATAGCCACTAGTTACAGGGGGTTATTGGCCACTTGAAATGTGGGTAGTGCAAATTGAGATGTGTTGTAAGCATATAATGCATGCCTTCATGCACTCCATGTCAGATGTAGTAGGAAAAAAGAATGCAAAATATATTGCAAAATATATGCATAATATATTGATTCCATGGTAATATAAAAATATTTGGGGGGCTCCTGGGTGGCTCAGTGGGTTGGGCCGCTGCCTTCGGCTCGGGTCGTGATCTCAGGGTCCTGGGATCGAGTCCCGCATCGGGCTCTCTGCTCAGCAGCGAGCCTCCTTCCCTCTCTCTCTCTCTCTGCCTGCCTGTCTACTTGTGATCTCTCTCTGTCAAATAAATAAATAAAATCTTAAAAAAAAAAAATTTGGGTACACTGGGTTAAATAAACTATATAGTTAAATTTATTTCACCTGTTTCCTTGTACTGTTTTTAAATGTAACTACTTGAGAATTTTTAATTATATAGATATATGGTTCACATTATGGAAATATCAGACAGTATACAAGTTCCCAGGAGGGCCTGTCCCTCATTCTTTTCCACCTGAACTCTAATAAGGGCTTGGGGTATCCCATCAGGCTGCCGAGGAGCATGGCTGTTCCTGTGTCTCACAGGACACAGCCTCTGTGGGTACAACAGGGGAAGCCCCAGACTCTCTGAGCAGCAGATTGTCTTTTCCGGATGCCAGAGATCATTTGATTGGCCATATGTCAGCGTTCAGTAACAGGGAGATAAATAAATGAGCTCTCAGGGAACAGGACTATTCATGACTTCAAGTCTTTAACTTTCATTCTGGAATTGACGGCAAAAACCAAGAAATCAAATGCAGAGCACGATGTTCATAATGTGGTACACCCAACTCTGAGGGACGCTCTGCCAGAGTGCAAATCACTACTTCTAGGCTATAGAGTTAACATTTTGATCACAGAAATCTCACAGGGTCTCATTTACATAAAGTAAATTTTGACTGAATTTAGTCAGTTTTTTAAGATGGAAATTCCAAAACAGCTATCTGGTTTTTAAACATCTGCATTTCAGATTTTAAATTTCAAGTCAGGGATACCTGGGTGGCTCAGTCATTAAGCATCTGCCTTCTGCTCAGGTCATGATCCCAGGATTCTGGGATCCAGCCCCACATCTGGCTCCCTGCTCAACAGGAAGCCTACCTCTCCCTCCCTACTCCCCCTGCTGGTGTTCTCCCTCTTGCTGTCTCTCTCTGTCAAGTAAATAAATAAAATTGTTAAAAAAAGAGAGAGAGGGAGAGAGAGAGAACGAGAGAATTGTCGAGTTTCATTCATCTGTATATAACCGTTCATTTTTCCCAACCCCATTTATTGAAGAGACTGTCTTTTTCCCATTGGACATTCTTTCCTGTTTTGTCAAAGATTAGTTGACCACAGAGTTGAGGGTCCATATCTGGGCTTTCTACTCTGTTCCACTGTGTCAGTACCATGTTATCTTAGTGATCATGGCTTTATAATAGAGCTTGACATCAGGCAACGTGAGGCCCCCAGGTTTGTTTTCCTTTTTCAACATTTCCATACAAATTTTAGGATTGTTTGTTCCAGCACTCTGAAAAATGTCATTGGTATTTTGATCAGGATGGCACTGAAAGTATAGATTGTATAGAAAGTACAGATTGCTCTGGGCAGTGCAGCCATTTTGACAATGTTTATTCTTCCAATCCATGAGTATGGAATGTTTTTCTATCTTTAAGTTGATCATTCTCTTAGACCATACAAAAAGATAAAATCTAAATGGACGAAAGACCTCAATGTGAGACAGGAATCCATCAAAATCCTAGAGGAGAACATAGGCAGTAATCTCCTCAACACTGGCCACAGCAACTTCTTTCAAGACACGTCTCCAAAGGCAAGGGAAACGAAAGCAAAAATGAACTTTTGGGACTTCATCAAGATAAAAACAGTCTGCATAGCAAAGGAAACAGTCAACAAAATAAAGAGGCAACGTGCAGAATGGGAGAAGGTATTTGCAAATAACACTACAGATAAAGGGCTGATATCCAAGATCTATAAAGAACTTTTCAAACTCAACACCCAAAAAACAGATAATCACATCAAAAAATGGGCAGAAGACACGAACAGACACTTCTCAAAAGAAGACATACATATGGCTAATAGACACATGAAAAAATGTTCATCATCATTAGCCATCAGAGAAATTCAAATCAAACCCACATTGAGATACCACCTTATACCAGTTAGAATGCCCAAAACTGACTAGGCAAGAAAGGACAAATGTTGGAGAGACTGTGGAGATAGGGGAACCCTCTTTCACTGCTGGTGGGAATGCAAGATGGTACAGCCACTTTGGAAAACAGTGTGGAGGTCCCTCAAAAAGTTAAAAACAGAGCTACTATATGACCCAGCAATTGCACTACTAGCCCAAAGATATAAATGTAGTGAAAAGAAGGGCCACATGCCCCCCAGTGTTCATAGCAGCAATGTCCACAATAGCCAAACTGGTGGAAAGAGCCGAGATGCCCTTCAACAGAAGAATGCATAAAGAAGATGTGGTCCATATATGCAATGGAATATTACTTAGCCGTCAGAAAGGATGAATACCCAACTTTTGCATTAACATGGACAGGACTGGAGGAGATTATGTTGAGTGAAATAAGTCAAGCAGAATAAGTCAATTATCATATGGTTTCACTTATTTTTGGAACGTAAGGAATAGCATGGAGGACATTAGGAGAAGGAAGGGAAAAATGAAGGGGAAGAAATCACAGGGGGAAAAACCACAAGAGACTATGGACTCCGGGAAACAAACTGAGGGTTTTAGAGGAGAGGGGATTGGGGGGATGGGTATTAAGGAAGGCATTTATTGCATGGAGCACTGGGTGTTATATACAAACAGTAAATCATGGAACATTACATCAAAAACTCATGATGCACTGTATGGTGACATAACATAATTTAAAAAATAGAATAAAATTAAAAAATAAAATAAAATTCAAGTCAATTCCTGTATCAATGTATACCTACTATTTAGGTATACAAATAATGTGCAAATAGTTTTCAAGTAAGGCCACCAATAAGATAGTACATACTTATAAATCAAATGCAGTCAAGAGCATAAAGGATTCATTTCTCAAATACACTATATCAGAAAGAAGAGCCCGAACAAAAAACTGATAGTACTAAAATTATTCATGATTATCTCAATTCAATCTATTGATGAATTATCAGGTGAATACCTTAATCATTTCAATTCCACAGTCAAAATATTTCTATACAAATTAAAAATATTAATTTGTATATATTAATATATTAATATTATATATTATTATGTTATATAATAATATATTATATATTAATTAATGAATATATACTATATTTCTTATATATTATATACTAATTAATATTTAATTAATATATTAATAAATAAAATATTAATTTGTATGTATTAATTAAAATATTAATATTTAAACATCCCTATTATTTAAGAGGGAAGGCTGTTAACCACATAATGGAACTCAATTTTCTTTTTTATAGAACATTTTAAAATTTGTAAATACCTTCAAATGAATGCTAAACAACTAATAGCAATGGTCAAAATAATAAGCAAAGAGAACACAATATGCTTAGAGAATGTTTAAGAAGTATTAGAGATTATACAGAAAGGAACTTAATGATAAATGAATGGTTTTGTTTCATTCCTCCCTTTATTCATTCACTCAACAAACATTTATTTAACCTATGCCAGGTACTGTGCTAGGTACTGGAGATAAAACAGTGAACAAATCAAACTTGGAAGCAACCCTTGCAAAACATTCGGTTTAGCGAGGTAGTTACACAAATAATCTGGCCTCCCAGAGGAAGTAATGCTGGAGCTGGTGAGGGAAGGGGTGCGAAGGATGAGAGTGAGTTACTGTGGCAAAAAGGAGAGAGAAGAGTTTTCCAATGGGGAGGAAGAGCAAGTGCTTTGTATGATCCTGAGGTAGGAGGGACCATGGCCCTCACACAGAATTTAATTGTTCAAACCCTAAGGACTGGGGGGTGGGATGGGGAAGAGGGGTGGTGGGGGCAGGGCTAGGGTCTGGAGCTCAGAAAAAGATTCAGCTAGAGGAGTAAATCTGGGACTCATTCACATAGAGAGGGTAGGAAAAGCACACCTGTGTCTCCAGAACACAGTTCAGAGACAATCAACAGTTAAATGTTCCAGAGAAAAATGACAGTATTCAAAATACAGAAGGATGGCTGGGCTCAGTGGGAAAGGACTGCCCTTTGAGTAGCAGGAGGGAAGGAACAGGTGGACCAGAAATATATTAAAACTCCTGGGGCACCTGGACATCTCAGTGGGTTAAAGTCTCTGCATTTGACTCAGGTCATGATTCCAGGGTCCTGGGATCAAGCCCTGTAATCTCACTCTGCTCAGCAGGGAGCCTGCTTCCCTTCCTCTCTCTCTGCCTGCCTCTCTGCTTAGTTGTGATCTGTCTGTCAAATAAATAAAAAATAAAATCTTAAAAAAAAGAAAAGAAACATATTAAAACTCATCTTTTTTTTTTTCTTTTTGGTTTGCTAAATATGAAGATTTAGTGGAACTAATCTCCACTGGACAATGTAGCCATGGAAACAAGGATATCTGGGTTCATCTGGGTTGGAATATTGTCAGTCAAATGCATCAAAAATGCAGGAAGCAAGAGAAATTAAGGATTCCAAAGAGTCATAGACTCTCAACTGAATAAGAAGGGAAATGAGGAAAAGAGGGGGGATGATGGGTTGGTAGAAAGTAGCAAGGCCAGGGCGCCTGGGTGGCTCAGTGGGTTAAACCCTCTGCCTTTAGCTCAAGTCATGATCCCAGGGTCCTGTGATCGAGCCCTGCATCAGGCTCTCTGCTCAGCGGGGAGCCTGCTTCCCTTCCTCTCTCTCTCTCTGCCTGCCTCTCTGCTTACTTGTGATCTCTGTCTGTCAAATAAATAAATTAAAAATCTTTAAAAAAAAAAAAAAAAGAAGGAAAAGAAAAAGTAACAAGGCCAGTAGATGAGACATTGCAAAGAGGTCACAGCCACAGTGGGGGAAGGTAAACCAGCAGGCTAGACAGAGAGGAGGTCCTGGTAAGAATAAAGTATCTGATGAGATGATCAGAAAAAGAGCAACTACTGGGTGTTCAATGTCCTAGGGGTGACTGTGGGAATGGATGGCTCAACGTTAGGAGACAGTTTTTGGAGATAAGCAGGTTAAAGATCCCAGGTCACCAAGTTGGACAGATTCTCCATGCAAGTTGTGATGAAGAAAAATCACTGTAAGCTGGGTTCCAGGTGCTCAGCAAATGAGAGGAAATGACCCTGACAACCGTGGAGAGAAGAGAGAGGGAAGGAGTCCAAGAGCACCAGGAGGAGCATATCTTTGTTGTTGTTTCATTACTGTTGTCCTCTCAGACAACCAGCTCAAGGAGTAAGGATGGAGAAGCAAAACTGTCCCAGGAGACAATAATCTCTCTACCCTGACCCCAAACACGCAAGATGGGAGGAGATAATAATGTCACCCTTGGCAGGGTGACAAGAGAAGTGAAACCTCAGGAGAGGACAGGTCTCAGTGAAGTCAGCAGAGTGAGAAGAGCTTTTCAGGGTGATGGAGGCGCTACAGCAGTTACACAATCGTGGTGCGACAGTTCCTCAGGGCACAAAGGTAGTTTGAAAAGTGGGGAAGGGAAAAGTCTGCATCACAGCAGAGAAGGAAAGACCATTCTGGAGATGATGGCATAGTGGAGGACAGATGGCAGTGGGATCAGAATTGATCAATAAAAGCAGAGATAGAAGATTTAAAATAAGAAATAACTTTGAGACAAACGCACATAGGTCCTGAGAGCCAGAAATAAATCACTTGGCTGAGGTGGTGGCAGATACCATGGTCTCTACGTGCTATTTTGGCTGGATGCCTGATCTAGAGCAGGATTTCCCAACCTCAGTGACATTGACATTTGGGGCCAGATCGTTCTTTGCTATGGGGAGTTGTCCTGCACATTATAAGATGTTTAAAAGGATCCCTAGTAGACGTCAATAGCACCCCCAACCCCAGGGGCCACCAAAGATGTTGGCAAATACTGCACAATGTAAACCGAAGCGAAATCATTCCCCACTGGGAATCACCGATCTGGAGCAACAGACTCGCTGTCACAAGGCGTCCCTCCATTCCTAAATGTATTTTTGCAACTGGTCAACTCTATTAGCTTCAGGGTTGTGGAAGAAAGCTGGTCTCCTCATTTCATAGACATACCAAGTTCTTATTTAGTAAAAAGAAAAGTATTTCCTATGTCTCACACCTCTCTTATTAGTGGCTCTGAAGGTCGTTTTGACTGTTTCCTCAGAGGATGATGGAGACTTGTCTCCACTGAGAATATTAAAAAAAAAAAAAAAAAAAGCCCTCTGCTTTCTTATTCAGTTTTGGGAATATGCCAAGCTCCTTCCTGTTTCAGAGCATTTCCCCAAGTCATCCCATGCCTCGGATCCCAGATTATAGAGACATCTTCAGGATGATGCTTCCTCATTCTATCAGCCCTGTACTTTTCTTTCAAAAGCACTTTTCCCAATTATATGTGCATTGTTACTAGGTATGATTTGCTTACTATCTGTTTCCCCCAAAGAATATACATTTCATGAGGGCAGGAAGCTTTTCTGTTTTATTCACTGATGAATCTTCTCCATCAAGTACAGTGCTTTGCTCAATAAATATCTGTTAAAGGAATTATTAAAAGAAAATGCTATGAGTGTTTTCAGAATATATATCACACTCCCCAAAGTGACTGCTTTAAAGGGGATGATAGTCATACAAAAGTATAGTGATCTGCTTCTTTTTTAAATATTATACCTTTATGGAAGCTTTTTTTTTTTTTTTTTTTGAGATAGCCCAAATAAGCAAAGGCAATAGGTTGTATCATTCAAAGAACCATGAAATGTACCTAGGTAGGACCAGTAAATAGATCACAATGGTTAAGCCATGTGCTACGATACTAAACTGGTTTGCTTAATTCCTGCAAATCTGTGTTGAGCCCTGCTCTGCACTCAGCCCTGGGGTGCACAGTGTAACTATTTCAGGGCTCACAACACCAAACAAGGAAGCATCCTACAGGGCCAACCTCAGGCAGCGTTCAGACGGCATTCTCCAGCTGGGTTCCTCAGGATCTCAGCCTTAGCAGTTTGCAAGCATTCCAGCTGAATAAAAAGACAAGAAAGAAAAGCACAGTGAGCTAAAGGCAAAAAAAAAAACAAAACAAAAAACAAAAACAAAAACACTCTGTGCTTTCATGATGTGAATGCTTTAGAACCCCAAGAAGGCACCCGGGGGAGTTTTATAGTCAAGATTCAACATTTCAACTGAATGCTCTTTAATAAGCGATGGTTCGGGATGTTTTTGAGTTTTTTTCACCTCACTGGAATTTCAGAGGCTAAGTAGTAAAATGTGTCTGAGAACCAAGAAAACCTAAATTAAGGGTTACAGCAAAAATTAAAACATCCAATGGCCAAAGGAAAAAAATAAGATTTGATAAAATAGAGATACAAAGGTTTCAACCACAAATTCTAGTCATCTTGTCCTTTATAGCAATTTACTTTTCATCCAAACATAAATATTAGTGAAATTAGGTTAAAAATCACATGTGCCTTGACTAAGTATTTACAGAAATATAATTTTCTTGTTTTAAAGTACTTTGAGTATCTTTTTTCTTTTTTAAAGATTTATTTATTTGAGGGGTGAATGGCAGAAGGCAAGGGAGAAAGTTTTAAGCAGATTCGAATCTGAGCGCAGAGCCCAACATGGGGCCTAATCTCATGACCCTAAGATGCTAAAACCAAGGGGCAAATGCTTAACTGACTGTGCCACCCAGGTGCCCCAGAAAGATAATTTTCTATTCAAAGAGCAGATTTCTGAAAAATCGATGAAAAAATAATATAGAGAGAGGATAAAAATTAGTGGGAAAAAGATTCTTACAGTAGCTTCAGGATTAGCATAACTGGAAATATACAGTAGAATGAAGTCCTCGGGCTTCAAATATCTCCTTGGCTATATACTCTCTTAATCCTATTCCCCCTCACCACACCGCCCCCTCCCAGCCTTTGTTTTTAGTCACTGATGTTAAGTCTAAACAGAAAAGTAAATTATTTGAATAGGCTGGACGTGGTCCACGACTATGCTTTACAACTCTTGTTAGTGGGTCTAGTTTCTGTTTTCTAATACACTCAAGCAGCAAAATTAAGTCTAATCTGGATAATCTTAAACAGGCTCCCTTCTGTTTCAATTTTATTTTGAAAAGTATAACGGTGAAAACACTTAAGAAAGTAATATATTAAACTGCACCTATTTCTGCTGATTCATATAAAAGAGAGAGCTATGATTTCCAACCTAACTAAAATACAGTATTTGTTATATTGTATACGAACCTGCAGTTGGAGTGGCTATATAGTAATTCATGTGGATAAATTACAATTTAAGTATTCCATTGTTACTGAACATTCGGTTGTTTTGAACATTTTCATACAATTATATTTTTTATTTCTGGTTTTCTTTAATTATAGAAAATATGATATCTAGGCTTACATTTATTTCTAATTCAAGTTTTGACAAACCTAAAAATGAGCATCATTTCCAATTGATCCAGTAAGACTGAGAAGTACAGAGGCTCAGGATAATTCAAGGCACATTTTTTAATTAGTGGAGAAAATTTCTTAGCAACCTATCACTGCTACAGTTTCTTTCCAGAATCTAGGTTATAAATTCCAGGCTCTTACAGGCTAACACAAACACTAACAGAGATGGATACTTGAACTTTAAAATGGCAAAAGAATATTTATTATTATAGAGAGGTGGCAAACAAAACAAAACAAAACAAAACCCTTATCTTTCTGAAAGTCTTATAAATGCTCCCAATAATTGGACAAATGGAGAACAATAATCCTAAAAGTTAAAGTAATCCAAAATTAAAGGACACATTTAACTTAATATTTTTCAGGCATTCCAAACATAATTAGAAATCATAAGATAAATTAAATTCCCTTGCTGTTTGGAGACTAACTCACTGAATTAGTTCTCCTCAGAAATTATCTAATTAGGGGCATCTAGATGACTTGGTCATTTAAGCATCGGACTCTTGTTCTCAATTCAGGTCTTGATCTCACGGTCATGAGTTCAAAACCCACGTTGGGCTCCACACTGGGTGTGAAGTCTACTTAAAAAATAAGTATAAAAAATAAAATAAATTATCTAATTAGAATATTTTATATGCTACAAAGTTTAGTGAAAGGGACACCATTTTAAAGGTGAATTAAAATGAATTAAAGGATGAATCACCTCTGAAAAATTTGTTATTTATTATTTGCTATCTTTAGTATGTTATTTACCATTTACCATATATACTTTCATATAAATTGTGTCCTTGGATTATAATCTTGGTTTGGTAGAAGTAACATTTGTTTTTATATTTTAAGTTTATTAGCTATACTTTATATGTTAAGTTTCCCTTAAGTGTCTGCTTCTCTCAGCCAGACCTCTCTCCCTTTTCCTGCTTCCTTGCATTTTGCCTGTGGGGACTGGGGGATGGGGGTGGGGGTGGGGGTGTGTGTGTGGATTTCTTCCCAACGTGGGGCACTTACCTCTTCCCATAAACCCAAGGAGTTCCAGCCCAGTCTCCTGCCTTTCCCTTCCTCAGAATCCAGAAATGGACTCAGGGCAAGACCCCAGAAATGGATTGGCAGGACCCCAGGAGCAGAATGGTAAGAAGAAAGGCTAGAGTTGGTCCTCAGGCATCTAGCTCTCAGGGCTGCTCACAGCCCATTAGAGATTTAATCACACAAGCCCAAAGGGTAGTGCTATATGGGATTGGAAGCATACGAGGTGGTTCTTTTTCTGTGAATTAAGAGTAATTACATTCAAGGTCCCTTTCTGAACCCAATAGCATCATAGGACCAGACTATTCTATGAGTTCTAGAATGTACTCATCTCGGCCTCCCACATGCATGATTCCAAAACTCTAAAGGTAATACATCCCCCTCCACAAATGAGCCTTTGTGATCACCTATGTAAAGAACATGAGACTCTAATCCACTTCCACTTGGGGCAGAATGCTCCTCCCAGCCTTGCCTCACTTTAGAGGACAGCATTCCTGAGGTCGGAGAGCTGCACCCTTGGCTCATCTGCTCCCTAAAAAGAGTCCACCCATATGTCTACCTCAAGTCCTGGGCATCCACTAGTTAGCCCAAGATTGGATTAAGCCCCTGGGAACAACCCCATCATCAGTGCTATATCTTTAGGATAGCATTCAGATGTAGCTTGCTCAAAAATACCTCCAAAGTTTCAGAGACTTTTTTTTGAATGATTCATAAAACAAATATTTATTGAGAAACTACTTTTTTATGGAAGGCCCAGAGCTGAGTTCCTAGGGTACAGCAGCTAACACGTGAGTTCCTCCTTTCATAGTGCTGACAGTGGGCCATGGTGGACACATGCAGTGGCTTGAGTAGTCATCACCGATCTCTTCTCAAAGCCATCCCAAGTAAGCACACTGCCCAGACCACTGCGTGCTCTGCTTTACAAACACAGCCTCAAGAGCAACTCCTAGCCCTTTCCTTCTAAACTAAAGGCTGCCTGCCCTTAGCCCCATCCTGGCCACTGCCAGGGTCCATATAATTCATTCCTTCGTCATAACTGTGATAAATGCAATGGACTCTAAGCTTGGGTTCCTCACCCTAAAAGTAGTAACACCTCCCTCATACTATTGTTGTGTGGATTAAACAAACTGAAATTCTCAGAAACTACCTGTCCCATGATGTTAGCTGTTATTATTGTTGTTGTTTTATTGTTATTTATGATTGATTGTTGTTTTAATACACCAGAGGACTTGGCTCATCCCGTGTAATCAAGGAATGGATTTCCCTGAGAATGGAATATCTGTGCTGATCTCTAAAAGACCATTATTGCCTAAGGGAGTGGTAATGGTTGGTAGGTACCCTGGGCCAAGTCAACATCCTGCATAAAGATACTAAGGCAGAAAGAAGCAGGGACCTATTAGAGGCCAGAGGGCAGACCACACAAGCAGTATTAAGAATATTGGTGGTGGGACACCTGGCTGGCTCAGTCAGTAGAGCTTGTGACTCTTAATCTCAAGGTCATGAGTTTGAACCACGCATTGGGCAAAGAAATTACTTAAAAAAAAAAAAAAAGGAATATTGGTCTCTGTCCTAAAGTCAGTGGGAGTCCACAGAAGGTTTTAAAGCAAAAGACTGGCATGATGAGATTTGCATTTTAAAAAGATGGTTCTGGCTGTGGTTTGAAGGTTATTGGAAAGGTGCCAGAGTTCCCAAAGGAACAAGAGGGAACCTCCCACTCTTTGGCCCACTTTATAAGAGTAATCACCAGTTCACAAAATCAACCTCTCCCCAACATCAAAACCCCTCTGGTTTCCTGCCGGAAGGATAGCACCTACTTGCCCTCGTCAGATATTATCCTGAACAAATATGCCAAGTACTTGTCTCCTGGGCCTTATACATGGCTGACACTAACCCAGTAGTTGGCTGACACTGAATTCCCTATTCAAGTGGACTCAACTCTCCCCTTCAGTGATTGACAAGTTCAATGGTAGTATCTGAGGAGAAACTTTAAGGTAGGGAGAAAGAGAGACCAAGTGTCAAGTTCCTTATCTCACCAGACCCCAGTCGGTCTCCACATGCATGAACTTGGTATTTTTGTAGAGTGGACACCTGGTATTGTGTCTGCCTAGCCTCTTATAAGGTTCTACTGGCAATCAAGCACCTCCCACCACCAAGACTTCGCTGATTGGTCTAAGAGACTGGGCCTAACAAGCTAAGCTAATCAGAGCCCCTCTCTGGGATTTAGAATTGGAAAGACAAATGCCATATGCCTTCATTCATATGTGTTATTTAAGAAACAGAACAAATTAACATAGGAGGAAAAAGAAAGACAGAGGCATAAACCAAGCAACAGTCTCTACTGAAAATAAACTGATGGTTACCAGAGGGGAGAGGGGTGGGGGATGGGTGAAATAGGTGAAGGGGATTAAGGAGGGCACTTGTGATGAGCACAGGGTGTTGTATGGAAGTGCTGAATCTCTAAATTGTACCCCTGAAACTAATATTACACTGTATATGTTCACCAGAATTTAAATAAAAACATTTAAAAAATGCAAGTTAACATATGAACTTTGGGGAGATATTGCACAATCTATGTATGGTAGATTGTACTTGATTAAAAGTTGAAAAATATCAATGTCTTATTGAAACCACAATTAAATCATCTTTTAATATGTATAAATCTCATTTAAATAAGTGAAAGTAAGATGCTTATCTTGTAGAACTTAACATTTTTATCTGCTTAGCAAAAGCTGAAGCTGAACAGATGATTTATTGAGTGAAGCAGTTAAACCAGATATTGGTAGAACTGCGCAGACTTAGAAATACGTGTATTGGGGGGAGGAGTCAAGATGGCGGAGAAGTAGCAGCCTGAGACTACATCAGGTAGCAGGAGATCAGCTCGATAGCTTATCTAAACATTGCAAACACCTACAAATCCAACGGGAGAGCGAAGAGAAGAAGAACAGCAACTCTAGAAACAGAAAATCAACCACTTTCTGAAAGGTAGGACTGGCGGAGAAGTGAATCTAAAACGACGGGAAGATAGACCGCGGGGGGAGGGGCCGGCTCCCGGCAAGCGGCGGAGGAACGGAGCACAAAATCAGGACTTTTAAAAGTCTGTTCCACTGAGGGACATTGCTCCAGGGGCTAAACCGGGGTGAAGCCCACGCGGGGCCAGCGTGGCCCCAGGCCCCGCAGGGTCACAGAAGGATCGGGGGTGTCAGAGTGTCGGAGAGCTCGCAGCTATTAGAACGGAGAAGCCGGCTGCCAAGACAGAGCCGAGGACTGAACTCTCAGCTCGGGGTTACCTTGAACTGGTCGCGGGCTGGGTGAGCTCCGAGCGCGGCTAGAGGCTGGGGATACGGGAGTGATTGGGTGCTGTCCTCTGGGGGCGCACTGAGGAGTGGGGCCCCAGGCTCTCGGCTCCTCCGGGCCGGAGACTGGGAGGCCGCCATTTTCATTCCCGTCCTCCGGAACTCTACGGAAAGCGTTCAGGGAACAGAAGCTCCCAAAAGCGAACCCGAGCCGATTACTTAGTCCGGCCGCCGGTAAGGGCGGTGCAATCCCGCCTCGGGCAAAGACACTTGAGAGTCACTACAACAGGCCCCTCCCCCAGAAGATCAACAAAATATCCAGCCAGAACGAATTTCATCTATCAAGGAGAAAGCAGATTCAATTCCTAAGACAGCAGAGCAATTCCAGAGGAGGAGAAAGCAAAGCACGGAACTCATGGCTTTCTCCCCATGATTTGTTAGTCTTGCGGCTACTTCAATTTTTTTTTCTTTTTTCAATTTTTTTTTCTTTTTTCAATTTTTTTTTCTTTTTTCTTTTTTCTTCTTCTGCTAAATTTTTTAAAACTTTTACCCTTTTCTTTTTTAACATTTTTTGACTAGTTCATCTAAATATATATATTTTTCTTTCTTTTTTGTATTTTTTTATTTTTTTTATTTTTTAAATTTTTTTCTTTCTTTTTTTTTTTTTTTTCTTTTTTCTTTTCTTTTTTTTTCAGAAGCTGTTTTATCCCCTTTCTCCCCCCCACAATTTGGGGTCTCTTCTCATTTGGTTACAGCGCATTTTTCCGGGGTCTTTGCCACCCTTTTAGTAGTTTATTTGCTCCTTCATATCCTCTTATCTGGACAAAATGACAAGGCGGAAAAAATCACCACAAACAAAAGAACAAGAGACAGTACCGAAGGCTAGGGACCTAATCAACACAGACATGGGTAATATGTCAGATCAAGAGTTCAGAATGACGATTCTGAACATTCTAGCCGGGCTCGAAAAAGGCATGGAAGATATTAGAGAAACCCTCTCTGGAGATATTAAAGCCCTTTCTGGAGAAATTAAAGAACTAAAATCTAACCAAGTTGAAATCAAAAAAGCTATTAATGAGGTGCAATCAAAAATGGAGGCTCTCACTGCTAGGATCAATGAGGCAGAAGAAAGAATTAGTGATATAGAAGACCAAATGACAGAGAATAAGGAAGCCGAGCAAAAGAGGGACAAACAGCTACTGGACCATGAGGGGAGAATTCGAGAGATAAGTGACACCATAAGACGAAACAACATTAGAATAATTGGGATTCCAGAAGAAGAAGAAACAGAGAGGGGAGCAGAAGGTCTATTGGAGAGAATCATTGGAGAGAATTTCCCTAATATGGCAAAGGGAACAAGCATCAAAATCCAGGAGATGCAGAGAACCCCCCTCAAAGTCAACAAGAATAGGTCCACACCCCGTCACCTAATAGTAAAATTTACAAGTCTTAGTGACAAAGAGAAAATCCTGAAAGCAGCCCGAGAAAAGAAGTCTGTAACATACAATGGTAAAAATATTAGATTGGCAGCAGACTTATCCACAGAGACCTGGCAGGCCAGAAAGAGCTGGCATGATATATTCAGAGCACTCAACGAGAAAAACATGCAGCCAAGAATACTCTATCCAGCTAGGCTATCATTGAAAATAGAAGGAGAGATCAAAAGCTTCCAGGACAAACAAAAACTGAAAGAATTTGCAAACACCAAACCAGCTCTACAGGAAATATTGAAAGGGGTCCTCTAAGCAAAGAGAGAGCCTAAAAGTAGTAGATCAGAAAGGTACAGAGACAATATACAGTAACAGTCACCTTACAGGCTAATAATGGCACTAAATTCATATCTCTCAATAGTTACCCTGAATGTTAATGGGCTAAATGCCCCAATCAAAAGACACAGGGTATCAGAATGGATAAAAAAACAAAACCCATCAGTATGTTGCCTACAAGAAACTCATTTTAGACGCGAAGACACCTCCAGATTTAAAGTGAGGGGGTGGAAAACAATTTACCATGCTAATGGGCATCAGAAGAAAGCTGGAGTGGCAATCCTTATATCAGATCAATTAGATTTTAAGCCAAAGACTATAATAAGAGATGAGGAAGGACACTATATCCTACTCAAAGGGTCTGTCCAACAAGAAGATCTAACAATTTTAAATATCTATGCCCCTAACGTGGGAGCAGCCAACTATATCAACCAATTAATAACAAAATCAAAGAAACACATCAATAATAATACAATAATAGTAGGGGACTTGAACACTCCCCTCACTGAAATGGACAGATCATCCAAGCAAAAGATCAACAAGGAAATAAAGGCCTTAAATGACACACTGGACCAGATGGACATCACAGATATATTCAGAACATTTCATCCCAAAGCAACAGAATACACATTCTTCTCTAGTGCACATGGAACCTTCTCCAGAATAGATCACATCCTGGGTCACAAATCAGGTCTCAACCGGTATCAAAAGATTAGGATCATTCCCTGCATATTTTCAGACCACAATGCTCTGAAGCTAGAACTCAATCACAAGAGGAAAGCTGGAAAGAACCCAAATACATGGAGACTAAACAGCATCCTTCTAAAGAATGAATGGGTTAACCAGGAAATTAAAGAAGAATTGAAAAAATTCATGGAAACAAATGATAATGAAAACACAACAGTTCAAAATCTGTGGGACACAGCAAAGGCAGTCCTGAGAGGAAAATATATAGCGGTACAAGCCTTTCTCAAGAAACAAGAAAGGTCTCAAGTACACAACCTAACCCTACACGTAAAGGAGCTGGAGAAAGAACAAGAAAGAAACCCTAAACCCAGCAGGAGAAGAGAAATCATAAAGATCAGAGCAGAAATCAATGAAATAGAAACCAAAAAAACAATAGAAAAAATCAATGAAACTAGGAGCTGGTTCTTTGAAAGAATCAATAAGATTGATAAACCCCTGGCCAGACTCATCAAAAAGAAAAGAGAAAGGACCCAAATCAATAAAATCATGAATGAAAGAGGAGAGATCACAACTAACACCAAAGAAATACAGACAATTATAAGAACATACTATGAGCAACTTTACGCCAACAAATTGGACAATCTGGAAGAAATGGATGCATTCCTAGAGACATATAAACTACCACAACTGAACCAGGAAGAAATAGAAAACCTGAACAGGCCCATAACCAGTAAGGAGATTGAAACAGTCATCAAAAATCTCCAAACAAACAAAAGCCCAGGGCCAGACGGCTTCCCAGGGGAATTCTACCAAACATTTAAAGAAGAACTCATTCCTATTCTCCTGAAACTGTTCCAAAAAATAGAAATGGAAGGAAAACTTCCAAACTCATTTTATGAGGCCAGCATCACCTTGATCCCAAAACCAGACAAGGATCCCACCAAAAAAGAGAACTACAGACCAATATCCTTGATGAACACAGACGCAAAAATTCTCGCCAAAATACTAGCCAATAGGATTCAACAGTACATTAAAAGGATTATTCACCATGATCAAGTGGGATTTATTCCAGGGCTGCAGGGTTGGTTCAACATCCGCAAATCAATCAATGTGATAGAACACATTAATAAAAGAAAGAACAAGAACCATATGATACTCTCCATAGATGCTGAAAAAGCATTTGACAAAGTACAGCATCCCTTCCTGATCAAAACTCTTCAAAGTGTAGGGATAGAGGGCACATACCTCAATATTATCAAAGCCATCTATGAAAAACCCACCGCAAATATCATTCTCAATGGAGAAAAACTGAAAGCTTTTCCGTTAAGGTCAGGAACACGGCAGGGATGTCCATTATCACCACTGCTATTCAACATAGTACTAGAAGTCCTAGCCTCAGCAATCAGACAACAAAAAGAAATTAAAGGCATCCAAATTGGTAAAGAAGAAGTCAAACTATCACTCTTCGCAGATGATATGATACTATATGTGGAAAACCCAAAAGACTCCACTCCAAAACTGCTAGAACTTGTTCAGGAATTCAGTAAAGTGTCAGGATATAAAATCAATGCACAGAAATCAGTTGCATTTCTGTACACCAACAACAAGACTGAAGAAAGAGAAATTAAGGAGTCAATCCCATTTACAATTGTACCCAAAACTATAAGATACCTAGGAATAAACCTAACCAAAGAGACTAAGAATCTATACACAGAAAATTATAAAGTACTCATGAAAGAAATTGAGGAAGACACAAAAAAATGGAAAAATGTTCCATGCTCCTGGATTGGAAGAATAAATATTGTGAAAATGTCTATGCTACCTAAAGCAATCTACACATTTAATGCAATCCCTATCAAAATACCATCCATTTTTTTCAAAGAAATGGAACAAATAATCCTAAAATTTATATGGAACCAGAAAAGACCTCGAATAGCCAAAGGAATATTGAAGAACAAAGCCAAAGTTGGTGGCATTACAATTCCGGACTTCAAGCTCTATTACAAAGCTGTCATCATCAAGACAGCATGGTACTGGCACAAAAACAGACACATAGATCAGTGGAACAGAATAGAGAGCCCAGAAATCGACCCTCAACTCTATGGTCAACTAATCTTCGACAAAGCAGGAAAGAATGTCCAATGGAAAAAAGACAGCCTCTTCAATAAATGGTGCTGGGAAAATTGGACAGCCACATGCAGAAAAATGAAATTGGACCACTTCCTTACACCACACACAAAAATAGACTCCAAATGGTTGAAGGACCTCAATGTGAGAAAGGAATCCATCAAAATCCTTGAGGAGAATGCAGGCAGCAACCTCTTCGACCTCAGCCATAGCAACATCTTCCTAGGAACAACGGCAAAGGCAAGGGAAGCAAGGGCAAAAATGAACTGTTGGGATTTCATCAAGATCAAAAGCTTTTGCACAGCAAAGGAAACAGTTAACAAAACCAAAAGACAACTGACAGAATGGGAGAAGATATTTGCAAACGACATATCAGATAAAGGGCTAGTATCCAAAATCTATAAGGAACTTAGCAAATTCAACACCCAAAGAACAAACAATCCAATCAAGAAATGGGCAGAGGACATGAACAGACATTTCTGCAAAGAAGACATCCAGATGGCCAACAGACACATGAAAAAGTGCTCCACGTCACTCGCCATCAGGGAAATACAAATCAAAACCACAATGAGATATCACCTCACACCAGTCAGAATGGCTAAAATGAACAAGTCAGGAAATGACAGATGCTGGAGAGGATGTGGAGAAAGGGGAACCCTCCTCCACTGTTGGTGGGAATGCAAGCTGGTGCAACCACTCTGGAAAACAGCATGGAGGTTCCTCAAAATGTTGAAAATAGAACTACCCTATGACCCAGCAATTGCACTACTGGGTATTTACCCTAAAGATACAAACATAGTGATCCGAAGGGGCACGTGTACCCGAATGTTTATAGCAGCAATGTCTACAATAGCCAGACTATGGAAAGAACCTAGATGTCCATCAACAGATGAATGGATCAAGAAGATGTGGTATATATACACAATGGAATACTATGCAGCCATCAAAAGAAATGAAATCTTGCCATTTGCGACGATGTGGATGGAACTAGAGCGTATCATGCTTAGTGAAATAAGTCAATCGGAGAAAGACAACTATCATATGATCTCCCTGATATGAGGACATGGAGAAGCAACATGGGGGGGTAGGAGATAGGAGAAGAATAAATGAAACAAGATGGGATTGGGAGGGAGACAAACCATAAATGACTCTTAATCTCACAAAACAAACTGGGGGTTGCTGCGGGGAGGTGGGATTGGGGGAGGGGGAGCGGGCTATGGACATTGGGGAGGGGAAGCGAACCATAAGAGACTATGGACTCTGAAAAACAACCTGAGGGTTTTGAAGGGTCAGGGGTGGGAGGTTGGGGCAACCTGAGGGTTTTGAAGGGTCAGGGGTGGGAGGTTGGGGGAACAGGTGGTGGGTAATGGAGAGGGCACGTTTTGCATGGAGCACTGGGTGTTGTGCAAAAAGAATGAATACTGTTACGCTGAAAAAATAAATAAAATGAGAAAAAAAAAAAAAAAAAAAGAAATACGTGTATTATTTACCTTGATCATTGAGTTTTCCAGCACTCTCTTAAATTCTGCACCTCACCTCTCTCACCTTAGTCTCAGCTCTGTTTTCTGCCATGTGGATTAGGAAACCAAGAAAGTAATTATGCAGGGGAAAGAAGGAGGTATACAGAGAAAAAGAGGCAAGAGATATTAAGGGAGGACATTCTGGATCTTCCACACATTCCTCCCCGTGGTGGTTCATGAAACAACCCAGATCCTCATAATAAATTCCTTGTTTATTTAAGCTAACACAACTGGGGGTTAGCAGATTCCCAAGAAATTCAATTAAGGTCCTACATAAGACTTTGTTTGGGAAAAAAGGGAGGAACGTTGCTGCTTTAAAAACACAGGCGATCATATATTCGTTTATTTTGAGCTTATCTAAAAACCTGGCCATCATTTAAATTTTAGTTATTGTTTCTAGAGGAAAATGCATTCCAAGGACTTCCCAGAAACCAGGCTTAGATAAGTAATAAATATATTTTTATGACATTTAATGCTGTTTCCTCCACATTCTTTAAAAGGCCAAGCTCCTGAAGACTCAGTTTTAACTGGTTTTCCACATAAATACATTATATGAAGAGGCAAATGCTATTTATGCCTGTGGCTTAGTGGTCAACAATTGAATGTATAAAAATACTATTTTGGTAAAGAGAGAATTTACTAACATCGCTAAATAATAGTATTTAAAGGCATGAAATATATTTATAAAAATAGTTAAGAAACGTGTTTAAATTTAAGTACCTTTTTATCAGCTTCCTGGCTCAGCTTAATGAACTTGGGAAAGAAAGAAGGGATTTCCTCTGTAGCATAAACTACTACAAAAACACAAGGCAGGGGCGCCTGGGTGGCTCAGTGGGTTAAAGCCTCTGCCTTCGGCTCAGGTCATGATCCCAGGGTCCTGGGATCGAGCCCCGCATCGGACTCTCTGCTCAGCGGGGAGCCTGCTTCCTCCTCTCTCTCTGCCTGCCTCTCTGTCTACTTGTGATTTCTATCTGTCAAATGAATAAATAAAATCTTTAAAAAAAAAAAACAACAAAAAAACACAAGGCAGATACGTGCTTTCCATTTATCAGCGTAAAGATTGGCTCCGATACTTCTTTAAAACATGCACTGTCCCCCAAAGAGTAGTAACACACACTTCAGTCTTTGTAGCTAAAAATACAGCCAAATAAATGTAGCTTGCAAACATAAAATAAAAGAAATACTTTATAAAATGGAGCCACATTCATATGTCAACTTGATGTCACGTGACCAAGGGCTTGTTACTTAACATTTTTCAAATCTTAATTTTGCCATTTTCCAAAATACAGATAATACCACCTTGTCACAGGGCTGTTACAATGCATGGCACATAAATCACGGGCTCTCGGTAAACATCAATGTGTCTCCCTTTATTATACACACAAATATGAATCACACAGTGAATTGCTCAGATGACAGCTATGTAGGTGAACTTTTACTTTTGTTTCATTTTTTGCTAATGTGGTTTACATGCTAAGTATAAATTTTTTTTAATGCCAAAATTATGTATAATAGAAACCTCCCAAGACTATTCTAGAAGAGTCTGCAGCTTGGGATGATGCAGGGACCCACTCCAAGTTCTCCAGCTAAAGCTTGCATTCACCTTAGGAAATGCAGAGAACATTTTTCAAAACTACAGCAATTCTTTGACCTATCAAAATTATTCATTGTTCTCATGCCCAGAAAATGTTCATTGGTAGAATCCCCTCTTTTACTGGTGAGTTTCTTTTCAAATATAATCTGCTTGGTACACAAGATTGATAAGGTTAAACCTTAATAGTTTTATTTCCATTAAAATGGTTCAAGGTTGCAAGAGCTTTGCTTAGATTTTTTTGAAGGGAACACTGAAAAACCAGTACTTTCAAAGGAAAAAAAATCTTATTAAACCATCATAGTGTGAAAGGGAAAAGGAAAAAAAGTAAGTATCTTATAGGTTATATGCAAAAGAAAGACCAGATAGAGTAATCTAGGTTAATATAATCAACGAACATAAGATATTAAAAATAAAGCTACATTGATCACACCAATTATGTGTACTTGCAAAGAAAGCAAGCCTAGATGGACTAATCTTGGTTAATATAATCAACAAACATAACTAAAAATTAAGCTACCTTAATTATATTAATTAAGTATAATTAAGATACACACCAGTCTTACCAATATACAAGGAGTTTTTTCTTGCTACTACTGTGTATTTCTTTAGTAATATTTTAGTATTATGCTTTTAAAAATACTTGATTTTAGGATGGCTGGGTGGCTCAGTCAGTTAAGCACCTGCCTTCAGCTTAGGTCATGACCCCAGGGTCCTGGAATTGAGCCCTGAGTCAGGTTCCCTGCTTAGCAAGGAGTCTGCTTGTCCCTCTCCCTCTGCCCCTTTACCCTGCTCATGCTCTTTCTCTCTTGCTCTCTCTCTCCCAAATAAATAACAATAAAATACTTATTAAAAAAATAAAAATACTTCTGGGTTTTTAAAAAATATTAGTTATTCTTGATCCTGGCAATTTATAGTAACAGTATAGTACAGTAGCAGAGGGAAAGGGAAAGAATCTTAAGCAGGCTCCACACCAGCACAGAGCCTGATTTAGGCCTTGATCTCACAGCCCTGAGATCCTGACCTGAGCTGAAATCAAGAGCTGGAGGCTTAACTGACTGAACCATCCAGGAACCCCTCGCCAACATTTAAGCAGGCAGAAGTAAAACGCAAGAGACACAAAACTGGTTTATAGGAAGAAAGCCAAGAGATCAAAAAAATATATAAATTACAGGTGTTAAGTCTTTACTATGAAAAACTAGTTACATGAGATGATTCAATAAACTGAAGGGCTATTGACTCCAATCAATAAATTATATCAAGCTAATGTGTCTTAAAATGTTACTTCTAAGCATAAAAGAATAAGGACACAGGCAACGGTCCCAATCATTATTTTGTTAACATATTACATATGGTGATAATTTATCTTTAATGCTTATTATTTCATAAATTGGTATATTTTTTAAAGATTTTATTTATTTATTTGACAGATAGAGATCACAGGTAGGCAGAGAGAGAGAAAGAGAGGAGGAAGCAGGCTCCCTGCCAAGCAGAGAGCCCGATGCGGGGCTCGATCCCAGGACCCTGGGATCATGATCTGAGCCGAAGGCAGAGGCTTTAACCCACTGAGCCACCCAGGCGCCCCTAAATTGGTATATTTTTAATACCAGTAAATTAGTATATTTTTCATACCAGTACATTACTGTGTGGTGTCTAAAAAATGATATTAGTTATCCCTTTAGTCTGAAAGGCAAACATTTAAGGGTACCCCACTGGCACACTTTCCTGTATAGAATATTCATTCCTGAAAATTAACAAGGACACTTGCCCTTTCTGAGAGTAAAGATAACGAAGTTCTCCCAATGTAAAGAAGTGAGATGACTTAACTGTAACAGAAAAGGTCCAATGTGTGATTAAAGTACAGTTTCCTACCTAAACATAAATTTAAGTCAAAAGAACAAAATTGCCTCATTCTTACAAAACCCTACCACCATTTTAATATATAAAATAAAAGATTTAATCATTCAGAATATTGTCCTGAGATCATAATTCCAAGACTTTTCTATTAAACAACTGCTATTATAAGTTTTAATTAAAAATAATTCAGGGGCGCTTGGGTGGCTCAATCAGTTAAGCAGCTGCTCAAGTCATGATCTCAGGGTTCCGGGGTCAGGCCCTGTGTTGGGCTCCCTGCTCAGTGGGGAGCCTGTTTCTCCCTCTGTCCCTCCCCCCCACACGCTCATGTTTTCTCTCTCTCTTTCAAATAAATAAGTAAAATCTTTAAAAAAAAATAAAACAAACAAAAATAAAAATAAAATAATTCAAAATAATAACCACTTCACCTACTACCACAAGCCAAAAGCTTTCTTTGACTTTCTTACCTAAGAAGTATACTTTCCATGCATGATCTCATTTAATCCTCCCAATAACTTTATGTGGATGATATTATTATAGTCATTTTATTGACAAGAAACCTGGTAAGTAAGTAACTCACCAGAGGTGACAGGACTGAGAAGAAATTGATTGTGCTGGGGATTAAATCCTACTCTGTCTGACTCCAAAGCTTGCAGTCTTAATGATTCTGCTCTACTCCCAAACCTTATCAAAAACCATAAAACTACCACCTTTACCACATATCTAAGATCAAAATATGCAGATTCAATGAAAATTATAGAAGAAATAGAATCAGTAAGTTCTTAACAACATAAGACATAATTATGTATATAATGATAAGCTGAGTTACAATCCTATGAGAGAGAGGGGAAAAGTTAAATATCTTTTGCAGACGGATCTCACCAACGGTTGCCAGGAGACAACCAGTGTAGATTGGCCCTGCACAATCACCCCAGATAAATAGATATTTATAATGGGAGAGAGCAAACTCTATAAATTATGGAACACACTGGAGCATCAATTATTTTAAACAAGGGAACCGACATGTAACCATACCTCTAATAGTCAGGAAAGGAGGGCCAACCTCCATGAAACACACAGAGCAGAGAGCTTCCAGGCCTCCTGCACAATTTATGTTGACATTGTGAAAGCAAAGCATCTACAGCCAACCTTGGTACACTGTGGTACTCAGCTAACATTGGTTTGACTCTCCTTCCCCACCTCCTGGGTGGAAAAATACTGGATGGAGGGCACACTTTGCAGAAGTAGAGATAAGGGCAGAGCGGGGAGAGAAACTAAGCGTGTTGGATGACACAGTCAGCCTCAGGTAGAATCTGATAGAGGGGGTTAACAGGGATCAAGAAAAGTTCCTGTATTTCATTAAAAAAATAATTATCAGAATGGAGGAAGGATAGCTCAAGAGTCACATGAGGAATTTGTACAACTCTGAAGAGTTGTCAAAACAACACAGGCTAGAAGACAATTTGTTAATATTTTCAATATATAAGTATTTACACAACAATTAGGAAAAGGTGAATAGATCCATAGGAAATAAAGGACAAGAGCAAAAACAGGCAAATCACCCAAGTAGAGATATAAAGGAACAGGGAACAAGAAAATGTTCTCTCTGGTTAGTAATAAAAATGCAAATAAATCAACAATAAGACGCTATTTTCTACCAATTGCCTTGGTAAAGAATGATGATGGCCCATGGGAATAAGAAAAATGATGCTCTTACACACGTAGACAGGTGCTTAAATGGGTACTCATTCCAGAGAGCAATCTGTAACTATGTACCAAAGGCCTTAAAATTGGGCAAAGTCTTTGATCTAGAATTTCCACATCTCAAAACCCACCCTATGGAAATAATCGTGTAGGTGTACAAAGGTTTATGTATAAATGAGTTTACTGGAGAATAGTTTATATGAGCAAAAATTGGAGCAATCTATACGTTAGGGAATGAGCTAAACAGTGTTTATCCTTCAGTTGAGAAGCAAACAATAATTTAAAATGATGATGTAGATACATACCTATTAACATGAAAAATACAAGTTCTAAGAGAAAAACGTAATAAATCAATACATATTGTAGTACGTAAAACTGCTTTTGTCTTTATTGTTATTGTCATGTGCAAGATTTTAAAACTTTTGGTCATCTGTATTCTTCTAATGTTTCTACAGTAATTACATGTACTTTGACGTGTGTAATTAAAAACAAGGGTAAACAAGAAAAGGAGGTTCCCATTTGTGTCCCGATTCAGTACTAACCAGGCATAATAACTTTAGGCAAGTCAATTAATTCCAAGACTCAGCTTCTTCATATACAAAATTGGGACAATAATAAACTCTACCTCTCGGGGCCAGTATGGGAATAAAACTAAAAGCAAAAAAGCACTTTGAAACTGTAAAGTACTTGAAAACCTGGGTTGTTCTTACTAGCTGACAGAAAGTCCAATAAAAGGCAACTCCTAAAGAAGCAGGAGAAAGAACAATTGCTAAGACTCTCAGGTGCCATCAGGAGAAGGGTGGGGGAAGGGCTGGTCCTCCCCACCTGCACAGGCGATGGCCTATGTGGCAGTGTAGTTGTCCCTCGGCGCCACGTTACAGGGAGGCCATGGTGCTGATGAAGGTGAGAGCACTTAGCAAGTATCCAGCACAGAAGTGCTTTCCTTATCTTCTTTAATTCATTAGGCCTTTCACTATCCCCCTTTTATGGATTGGATACTAAGACATAAAGAGGTCAGGTAATTTACTGAAAGCCACACAACTGGGAAGTGATGATACCAGGTTCCAACCCAGCAGACTGGCTTCAGAGGCCATCCTCTTACACACAATTAAGGCTAACAAAGGCACTGACAAAAGGAATATATTGCAGAACACAGTCACACCCGTTAATGCTGAAGAGATCAAGACCCATAGCTGTGAGCACCAAGTACCAGGGCTGGAGAGCTAAGGCAACATCAACTCCAAGTCGAAATGAAGTCCAATAATCTAATATGTCCAAAGAGGGGCTCCTGGGTGGCTCAGTTGGTTAAGACTCTGCCTTCGGCTCAGGTCACGATCTCAGGGTCCTGGAATCAAACTCAACATCGGGCTCCCTGCTTAGTGGGGAGTCTGCTTCTCTCTCTCTCTCCCTCAGCTCCTCCCCCTGCTCATGCTCACTCTCTCTCAGATAACACATTCAAGCCCTAAACCCCATTCCCTTCGAATGTGACTATGTTTAGAGGTAAGGCCTCTGGAGAAGTAATTTAGGTAAAATGAGGTAATCTGAGTGAGCTCTAATGTAAGTCCTTATGAGAAGAGTTTAGGACACATACCAGCCCGGAGGAAACAAGCGTGTGAGCACAGAGCAAGAAGATGGCAATCTCCAAGCCAAGGAGACAGGCCTCAGAAGAAACCAGCCCTGCCAACATCTTTATTTCCAACTTGCAGTCTCTAGAACCAACAGAAAATAAATTTCTGCCATTAAGCCACCCAGTCACTGGGATTTGTTAGGGCAGCCAAGCTCCCGAGGATGGGCACGGCCCAGCAGGAGCGGGGCTTTGCCATCATTCCGCTCCATGGTGGAGACGTGCCTTCTCCAGCCACTGCTGACTCCACCCGCCATTCTCTTCCAAGCTTCTTCAGCTCACAGGCTGTGCCATGCCCACTGACCACTCTGTCTCCAGGTCAGCACATGCTCTGCTCAAAGCGGGCCACGGGGGACTCTGAAAACCCACCAACCTTACAGAAGGCCTGGCCTGAGGCAGCTGCTTCCCCAGGACTACCTGGCTCCCTGCTGTCACTTTTCATCGGTGCTCATCTTCCTCCATGCGTAACCATGCCCCTCCCCCCACACTCACACACTTGGAGGACATTCACTCTGGGGAATTGTGCAGACTTCTAGGCATATAGTTTGTGTGCTCCACCAGAGCCCTCTCCTTCCTAGTTTTGTAAGTACTGTGGGGGCCCAAGCACAGGGGTGAGGGTCCAGAGTGTGGCAGAACTGGTATGTGCCTAAAGCACCTGCCACCTTTCAAACCTCTGTCTCCAAGGTCAGCCCATGTGCACCTGTAAGCGTTCTGCCTAACTTCAGGTGATTATCTTCCTCAGGGGGTGCCTTCTACCAAGCTGTCTTCTACAGGTAACCCCACCAGTCTGTCACACAATGACCACAAATGTCCACACTCTCTCCAACTCAGTCTTGCTGCTGGATCCACCCACAGAAGGAAGGGAGGAACAACCACGCATGTCCACATGCTGGGGGATGTGGAGACCCAGCTCCAGTCAAGATACCTGGGTACGTGGCCCTCTGGTGAATACCAGCAAAAGCCCTCAGCCATCTGATCATCTCCACTGTTCTGCTTAAAACTGTAGGCGTAAAGTCAAATTCCCTTCCACGGACCCCTGCCAACATTGCCAGTACGGTGTCCTGCCACTTGACTTCTTGTTCTCTGGTGGGTCATGCCGATCTACTCACCCATGCACAACTGTTCTCTCTTCAGGGCACTGGTACCTAGTATGTTCTCTGCCTAGGACTTTCTTCCCCTTGTTTTGCCTGGTTAGCTCCTATTCATCCTGCAAATCTCAGACATCACTTTCTCTGGGGGAGCCCTCCCTGCGGAGTGGGGCCTCCGCACCCCATCTAGTTAACCACTCTCGGACTTGCTCCAACAGCACCTGTGCATCCACACAGCACACTCAGCACTCTCGGTGATGACTTGCTTGGGGAGGCAGAATCTACTGTCTGAGCCTCATTTCTACCCATAGCCCCAGCCCCAGGCAGTGAGCTCCTTAAGTGGGGTGACCATCACCTGAGGGATAATCTCAGCTTTGCCTACTGTCCCAGTGTAATTATTAACTGCACCCCGAATTGTCCTCTTATCCCCCAGTTTGTATGACACATTATGTGGTCATCCTGTCTATATGGGCAGGACTCACATCCGTCTTGTTCATTATCTTCACTCCCTTGGCACAACCATTATGCTCCCCAAATTCCCAAAGTCAGGAAAAGTAAAAGTACAGTGTATTTCCATTTTAGAATGAAGAACATAAGATCTTAATGCCAGATTATTTGCATATATTGAATCATGCTGTTTTGGTTTACATTATGAAATTTATGCCCTAAGAAGATTAAAATGCTGAACTGAATATCAAACATTTCTCTAGTAAGAACAAAGATGAAGCGTCTAGTCATCTCATGAATACAGCTGGAGAGCCTGGGAAGCAGACTAAAATATGGTGTTTAAGGCAGCTCCTCCTATGACATTAGCACAGCCCTTTCCAGCTCTCACTTTAATTTAATTTCTAGCTCTATCACTCGTCTATGAATAGAAACATAAAATGCTTGGATCAGTTACATCGTCTTGTCAAAATAACCTAACCGGCAATTATAACATCTTAAGGTGCTTTTAAAAATTGCTGCCATAAAAACTTTTTATTAAAGAATTTCTTATAGTTCTTACACTACCGAAAATGAGATCATCCATCTGCATCTTTATAGATGGCACAAAGTAGATCTTGAGCACTTTCTAGTATACAAATTATATGTATGATAAATAATTGTATGGCAAAATGTAATCAGTATGCCTCATTTACATTATTATTTTATTTCATTACAAAATTCGCTATGAAAAAGCTCATCATCAGACAGGAACGGAACACTCTCCTCTGATGAATGGTTGTCTTTTAATAGATAGAAGATATGTAGTTTACAGTTCCCTAGCCTATAATCTAGAGATAATCCAAATGCCATTTTCAAAAGGAGAAACAGTCTTCCTGTTGAATTTTAAAACACAGACTCTTCGTTCATTCAAATATCTCCTAAAGGCTTAATATATTTCCAGTAATCACTGAACAAGATGTGTTGGCAGATACAAAAGAATTAAAAATAGTCTCCACCCTTCAAATAACTTACAAAGTAAGACATAATGTCCACATTTGCAGTATCTTAACAGTACAAGATATTTTGAATTTTCTTCTATTGGTTGATGTACGATTTTACCATGGTGTAGCAACATAAGAATTAAATGGGTCCATTTTTCAGAAGAAAAACTGAAGTTCAGCAAGATGAATTGCTTAAGGTAAAATAACAACACCAACAAAAAAATGTGGTAATTGGTGAAGTCCAGACTCAAATCTAGCCCTGTTATACCCTGATGCCCCACACTGCCCTTCTAAGGGCTAGCTGGCTGTCGGCTAGAATGATGGAGGGAGGGGAAGTGGAGGAGCCCTGAAGACACAGAGGGGAAGGAGGGGCCCTTCAAATGAAAAATACAACATATGCAAAGACTTCTGAGTTGTGCTTTTGTCAAAGCAAAACCCTATACCGGCTAGAGAAAGGAAGAGACGTGTATTCCACCTGCTGTCTTTAACAAGAAGCCCTTTAACAGAAAGTTCCATTTTTATACCCATTTTAATGATTATGAAATTGAAGCTAAAAGAAATCAGGAGCTTCATGAAAGTCACACAATCAGTAGGGAAGCCAGGGTGAAAACCTGTGCAGTATACCTCCAGAATCTACCCTTGTTAGCCAGTAAGCTCTCCCGCATCTCCAGCTAGTACAAAAGCATAACTTAGGAGCCTCCACATTCTTGGATGTGTTGAATTCTCATCTGGAAAGCCTGTGATATACATGCTAATTCTCTCAGACAAAATATTTGTTTTTTCCTGAAAACATAGAACTGGTCAGGATAAGTAACAGAGAATTTACTCGAACCATTCATTAACCATCTTCTCACTCTTGTCACAATGTAACAAAGGTTTCAATATAACATTTAAATAACATTTACCATACACCAGGAATCCCTGCAAAGAAGTAAGACTAAAATGACTTTGTAAAGCAAAATGTCTGGGTTTTTTTTTTTTAACATGACAAATGATAAAAGCTATCACTTCTTAAAGCATAATTTTCTTAAAAAAAAAAAAAGATGTAAGGTAGAAGAGAAGGAAGGAGGTGGACATGAGTTTAAGTTCCATCAGCTGGGATAAGCTACACATTAACTGACATTCTTACCTGTGACTTATAGGGAGGGGTAGGGACCATGTCCCATTCATCTCTGTGTTAGAAGTAGTTTTGCTCTTAGAAGACTTGCTAATAAGTTAATTTTTATAAATTATTCTGATGTAGGGATTTAATGGGATTTTACCACAGATGCAGAAGTTCCAGACACCTCCAAAAGCCCTTTCCTCTGTCATTCAAAAGGCATCTTAAGTCTTTCATGAAATATTCACATAATCCTAACAATTTCAAGATATAAAGACCAAAAAGAAATCCAAATTTCAAGTTCATTGAAAAATAACATCACTTTAAAACTCTGACTTTGACAAAAATGCTGTGGCTGAGAGTCTTCAATTTCAAGACAATATCCCGTTGTCCTGCTTTCTACATAAGGATGTTCGGGACATACTACACCAAAACATGACACTTTGGAGTACTGAACATGACAAGCTGAAGGAAGCTGAGAAACCACATGTGCAGGAGGGACATTCTCCAGAAGCATGTCATAAAAGCCCGATAGGAAAGGTGCCCTCTCTCTACATAGAGGAAAGGAACATCCTTATCTCCAAGATGCCAGGAGGAGCCTGAACAAACAGGCTTTGCTGTTTCTCCCACATTACCACACTTAGTTCAAACCATGTTTTATCCTAGCATGTTTTTCCGAGAATTGTCTTTTTTTGTCAAACCTAGCATAAAAAATGCCCAGATTTAATCATTTCTTTGAGTCTTCATTTCCTTATGAAGGCTTCCATGTCATGGAAAACTTATATCAACTACATTTATACGCTTTTATATTGTTAATCTTTTTTTAATAGATTTTATTTATTTATTTGACAGAGAGAGAAAGAGAGAGAGAGAGTACAAGCAGGGGGAGCAGCAGACAGAGGGACAGGGAGAAGCAGGCTCCCCACTGAGCAAATCGGACATGGTGTTGTGTCCCAGGACCCGGATTATGACCTGAGCCGAAGGCAGACACTTAACCAACTCAGCCACCCAAGTGCCCTGTTAATCTGTCTTTTGTTACAGAGATTCAAAGATCTCGAACTCAGAAAGGCAGAGGGGAAAAAATGTTTTCTTCCTCTACCTACAGAATAGCTAAGCGGCAAGATGAGAGGCACTATGAAATTATAAAGAGCATTTGAAATACTAAAATCAAAACTGCACACTTAAAGAGAACACAGGATATTGATTTGAGCAAAAATTTTTAAGGTCAGTGCATTTAATTCCAATCATCAGAGAGAAAACTTTTACACTGAGGTTTTTGCCCTTAGTTTTAACTAATACCATTAAGTACCTTTGAGAAATATTCCAATTTGAGAGGAAATAAAGAGAGGAATGTTGTGCTTCCTATTCACAATACCAACTACACTGTGAAATATCTGTAAACAGTACAAAATCATTAATCTCAGTGGGGAACTCTTAAGATACTGTCCTATGAAATTATATGAGAAATGTTGTTAGTAATTTGCACAACCCTGTTATGATTCAGTCAAGGGGAAAATATTAATCTTTTAAAAAATAAAAGCGAGGGGCGCCTGGGTGGCTCAGTGGTTTAGGCCTCTGCCTTCGGCTCAGGTCATGATCTCAGGGTCCTGGGATCGAGCCCTGCATCGGGCTCTCTGCTCAGTGGGGAGCCTGTTTCTCCCTTTCTCTCTGCCTGCCTCTCTGCCTACTTGTGACCTCTCTCTCTGTCAAATGAATAAATAAAATATTAAAAAAATAAATAAAAAATAAAAGCGAAATTTCTAAATTTCAACAAATTTGAAAAGAGTCAACATTATATAAAAAGATGGTAGCAACAATGGACGAGGACTCAGAGACTCTGGATCTGGGTTAATGAGTAACAATAACAGGTGTGGACAGATGTGAAAGAGAGCAGAAACAGGGTAGCAGAAAGAGAACCCTGATAAACTAGCCTAGCAGAACTAGAGCTCTGAAGACCCAATTCACAGGAAGTGAAATGCAGGAGGATTTTCAGAATACTCATGTATCTGAAAATATTAACTGCCCCTAAGTGCCGCTCCCTCCTCTAGGAGACACGGTTTAAAACAAGACAGACAATGCCCTATTCTGATAGAAGTTACATTCTAGGGGAAAGACACAGCAAATAGACAATCAAGAACACACTGGATAGCAACAGGGTGCCACACTGAATAAAACCACACAATGTGATAGCATCAAACAGCAGTCGGTGTGAATGGTCAGGGAAAGCCTCTGAGGAAATGAAGTGAAATCTAAAATACCATTTGATTATACAAATGTCCAAATAGTAAAGAATATTCCAAAGTCAGGGACAAGAAAGTTTTCCACATTCTGTTTTGTGATTTGAGACGTGTTTTGAATTGCTGCATGACTTTTTGGCATGAGTCAGAAGAAGAGGAGGAGAGTGGAGTCTGTTTTCTTGGCTCAGTCAATAGGCTTGGGTGAGCTCAAGCAGTGGGAGGATGAATCTCAGAATAGTGTGGGGGAGCTCGAGGGGAAAAGGGCTGTCAAAGCCATCATGCTTGATATTTCACAATGACTGAAGTAGAATCCTGCCTTTATCAATCCTAGCTTCCCCAATGCACAAGAGCTAAGATCATATCATGTTGGGGTTCAATTTTAAGTTCTATTCTAATGAAGCGATTACTGCCCTTTGGTGATATCCTAGCCATACATGGGCTGTAGAGTACACAGTTTTACATACTACTAGTGAAAATAAAACCATCATGTTTATTTCACGAAGAAAGCATGCCAAAGGTATGTCCCAGGATTTCAATAACTAGCTCTCACAGTACAACAGGCTTACCTACCTATATCACAAAAATTTTCTCTACATATCAGAAACCAATGTCTTAGAATATTTTTTTAACCCATACCATTAAAAAGAAAAAAAAAAATGTTTGGTCTGTTTGGAGAAATTGCTAGGAATGCCAGCTATAGTAATCCACCAAGCAAAGGATATGAATCCAGCCTCAATCCAGCCTCTGAAAGCAAGCTAGAAAGCAGCCAAGCCAGGATTGGAACTCAGGCAAGTATGACCAGAGTTTATATCCCTCATCATGCACAATATTGCCTCCAGTATTAGCAACAAAGAGTAGTGGGACTCCAGGGGCTTTCCAGAATGCAAAATCTCTTTCATAGCTGCTTAATAATTTCCAAGATGTTGGCTATAATAACTGATTTTCTGGAAAATATTCAGCATAACTATTTCTCCTTCGGACCCTCTAAAATCTACCTTGAGTTCCAGAGAGGCATTTAACATGAGGATAAGAGTGCAAATGTTGTGGTCAAACTGTCTGGTTTCAACTCCCAGCCCACAAGCAATAGGACCTTGGGCAAGTAAACTCCTCTCTGACTCAGTTTCCTCATTCTATAAAATGACGTTAATATCACTACCTACCTCACAACACAGGTGCAAGCGTGGGTTTAATGAGTCAATATAAGTACTAAGAACAGTGCTATGAAAATAAAATCTATAAAAGTGTTAGCTGCCATCATTATTATGCCAGAGAAAAGGGGGAGGGGGGCAGATTTCAACTCTATCTTATCTCCTGTCTGTAATCCTGAATTACCATCACTCTATGTACTGAGGTCTAAGGGAAATAAAAACCTCAAAGAAGGTGATATGTAACCTTGTAAAGATGCCTGGAAGACATTGCTCATTACATTCACTATGCAGTGTCCTTTTAATGAGAATCTTGAGAGGGATTTCTTTCCAATCCTAGTATAAAGAAATGGCTTATACTGATGCTCCCGAACAATTGATTTTATTTTATTCATAAATACTTTAAATCAAGTAACTAATCCAGCTTCACATTTTAAAGTAACACCTAGAGTGAAATGTGTTCCCACTCTTAGGAAGCATCCAGAACCTAACGGTACACACTTTTCTATTATTGTTCATGGTTCATGTTATGACCATTCCTTCACTTCTTCCTTTGCCAGTCACTTCTCATTTAAGTTAAACTGTACCTTTTTTTTTTTGTAAATAACCAAGATATGAAACAATCCTGTCTTCAAGAATAGGAAGGGACAGACAGGAAGATGTAAGAGTAATTATCTCACTAGATCCTATTTCAACATCTGTGTCTCTCATCGGGCTTTCTGTTCAGCAGAGAGTCTGCTTCTGTCTCTCTCTCTCAAATAAATAAGTAAAATTAGAGAAAAAAAAAGAATAGGAAGGGACAGACAGGAAGATGTAAGAGTGATTATCTCATGAGGACCTATTTTTAGGTCTGTGGGAGCTCGGTTGGAAACTGCTTCTGAGCTAATGGCCTAGGAAGGGCAAAAACATCAGATAAAAATCACAAAGTCAGAAGTGACCTTCCACTACGGGCACTCCCCCATGCTTTAATCTGCCCAATAATCAATATCACAAAAAAAATTCCAGGCCCCACAAAACAAAACAATAAAACACATGTAATAATTCCAAGTTGATAGGCAGTAAAATGACTGATTCTTGACTCAAAAATTAGCAAGTATCTGCTGAGTGCCTACCCATCACTAGCACTTGGGATATACTGGCAAACAGAACAGATAAAATGCTTACCCAACTAAGCTTACCTTCTACATAGGAAGACAGATCACAAATAATAAACATGGCAAGTAATACGTTATAGGGTGTAAATTATAGGAGGAAGTGCTATGAAAAAAAAAATCAAGTGAGGTAAATGAGATCCAGATGAAGGATTCAAGTAAAAAGTTAATTTTTTATCAGAAACCGAAAATAAATATTATTTACAATCCTAAATGGTTAAATTGACTAGAATGGTATATATCAATTAAAACAAAATTTTAAAAATATTTCTTTGCCCTAAATAAACTCATACTTTAAATGTCTGAAAGCTTACTAATTATGTTGATATGTCTTTGGTAAAATGAATCTATTCTCATAAATCAAAATAAGTCACACCCTATTGTTTGTGCCCATTCTTATTTCCCTAGCCACTTGAGTAAGAACTGTATTCCCCAAAACTGTTATATGTGTATATAAAATATACATATATATAATACAGACACACACACAATGGAATACTACACAGCCATGAAAAAGACCCCAAATCCTGCCATTTGCAACAACATGAATGGAACTGGAGGGTATTATGCTAAGCGAAATAAGCCAATCAAGAAAGACAATTATCATACGATCTCCCTGACATGAGGAATTTGAGAGGCAGGGTGGGGGTTGTGGAGGGTAAGGAGGGGGAAAAAATGAAACAAGATGGGACTGGGGAGGGAGAAAAACCATGAGAGACTCTTAATCTCAGGAAACAAACTGAGGGTTGCTGGGGGGGTGGGGAGGGAAGGGATAGGGTGGCTGGGTGATGGACATTGGAGAGGGTATGTGCTATGGTGAGTGCTGTGAATTGCATAAGACTGAGGATTCACAAACCTGTATCCCTGAAACAAATAATAGATTAAATGTTAATTTTGGAAAAGAGAAAAAAAAAAAAAAGGCATTCCTTGTCTGGGCCATACCCATACCAGTAACCACAGAAACTCCCACTACCCAGGGAAGACGAGCTCATCATTCCAGGGCTGGCTCACAGGCTCTCAAAACCAGACTGTGCTCTCAGCGGCCATCATTCTCACATGTCCACCCTATGCAGCAATAGCTGTTACTTAGACTACCGGTGTGCACACTGAAGGGATGCAAGCTCATGCCAAAATCACCGACAATGCCAGTAAACCTATGCCACCCCCAGTTGCCACAAAACCACTTCCCTGAAGGAGCCACTGCCTGACAGCGCCCTTTCCTAAAGCAACCCAAATTCTAAGTGCCAGCGCTGTCGCTGTCCACTCAGAATGCCACAGGGGCTTCAGTCAAATGGTGCTTCTGTATCTTTCTTGCTCTTTGCAAAGAATCCCCTCTTTCTAGGACTTGGACTTGAGTCCAGCAATTTGGGCAGCAGACACTGTGCTGTACTTGGAACCAAATTTCACTCTGACAATACCCCACCCAGCTAGAACTAAGCTTGGAAGCTTCTGTGTTCTCTACAAGGTCTGTGATCTCCAGAAGGGCTTATGCGGCAAGTTCTCCAGTACACCCTAATCTTCGGATACATGTTGGGACTTTTGATCTACAAAAGTTGGACGTGAGCTTCTAGCTCTTTAGAAGGGGAGTATAGTTCTGGGTTATGTGGCATCATGGTGGGCAATGGAAAAGTGTTGGAGTTAGCCTTGGTATGCACTAGTCACAACTCGCACAGAGAGTTGGCACACTAATGTGCTGGTGAGGGGGCAATGATTAAAAACAACGACAGATAAAAAAGAAGTACATGAAACTACATCAAAGTTCTCAAGGAAAAGCTTTTCTAATTAAAATATTCAGGGGGCGCCTGGGTGGCTCAGTGGATTAAGCCGCTGCCTTCAGCTCAGGTCATGGTCTCAGGGTCCTGGGATCGAGCCCCGCATCGGGCTCTCTGCTCTACAGGGAGCCTGCTTCCTCCTCTCTCTCTGCCTGCCTCTCTGCCTACTTGTGATCTCTCTGTGTCAAATAAATAAATAAAATCTTTAAAAAAAAATATTCAGGGTAGTTCATAAGAGATCTAGAAATTCAATACCTAAATATTGGAAGTATCTAATATAGGGCAGAGTCATATCCTATATGTGAGAAGGGTTATCAAAGTAGTATTCTATTTTAGTGTTATAAACTTAAGAGTAAAGACAATCATTCTTCCAATGAAGAAAATTCTATCTGTCCATTAAAAACAGTTTTTCCTTCCTGGGATCGTTTACTCTTCTGATGAAGATTAGGTCCAAAAGATTTCACCAGAAAAAACAGCATTTCCGATATTTTCCCAAACACACCAAGGGTATGTTAAAGAGTTTTCTGCCACCTCACAGATCTGGAAAGCGTTATGAAATCATGAAAAATATCTCAGGTTCTACCTCAACCTCACAACTTTCTACTAGTGTAACATGGGCAAATCAATTAGCCTTTCTCAGCCAACACCGACTTCACCCTCAGACAGGAGTAAAATTACCTCCTCCACCATACTTGCAGTGACATTCAATGAAATGATGAATATAAAAGTATTTTCCAAACCATGAGGTACATGATAAGCACACAGCATCATCAAATTCATTCTGCTACCGTGGCAGATGGGGCACTTCTCTCCTAACAACCTGAGAAATCTAAGAAAACTGACTTGTTCCCCCAACACGGCATTCCTCCAGATGCTGTTACATAATTCTATTTTGCAAAGAAGCTAAAAGAGACAACCGATTACACGTGAAGTTCATTATCTCTACACAGCATTTTAGCCAGAATATCTGAATAAAATGAGAATGAAAACATTTCACTATTGCCTAGGATATCCTGGAGAATGCCTTTTATTCTGACACCTTGAATCCACGCTTGCCTCATAGGTAACATTTTCAATTATTTAAGCACTAGTTAATATTGCTGGTGTCGGCATCATCAGTAATTACCGTCTTAATAATCACAGGCATCTGATTCCAGCTGCTCCCATCTTTGATATAACCACGAGCAACAGCCTGGCAGACAGGAACTGACAGGGAAAGAATACAGCTGGGGGGGTCAAATTAATGCTGGTGTTGTACTAGCTTTCAGGGAGCTATTGAAGTCAGAGATGCGTGTTGGAAAGTGAGAGCAGATTGAGGAAATGAGTGTCCTGAGAGTTTTCCACAAGATAAAACATTTTCTGAGCATGAGAATGGCTTTGGAACCCGGCTCTGAAGACGCTGGTTAAATAAATCATACCTTCAACAACCTTCTTTTGCGTAATTATAAAAAGAATGCATCTGCATACTCATTCTCTGCCAGATATGACTTTTCCCTTCCCCAGACGGTTGGGGTGAGTGTCTGTGCATATGGCAAGGGAAAAACAGCAGGAAGCTCAAAGTACTTAACTGGAAAAAGAAGTGAGGTTTACAAAACATGTACCATCTAAGACATGATAAGGGCCATAAAACCAAAGAAGGCCAACCAATGAACACAAGGCCTCAGAGACTTGTGTCCTGGTCTCAGCTCTGCTTCTGTCTTCCTGGGCAAACCAGTTTGCTTTCTCGGGGCTTCTGCTTCCTTCCGTGTGGAAAGTAGTGACCCAACTGAAGCAGTCTGGAGAGTTCTTTGCAGACTATGTGAAATTATCCAACACTGGGGGTCAGCGGAAATAGGTAAAGCAGATGTCAAACTGTATGGGTGAGACATCTCCTTGGCAAAACAGTACAAAGTTTTTCCTTCTTTGAAATAGCAGTAAAATTCCTACTATGGCATGGATCCTGTGTGAACACCACCAAGAGACCCAGCCCTTTAAAAGATGGTTCTAGAATCCCAAATCGGCATCCACCATAAACCAAAAACATTTTGAGGAAATTCTGAGAAAAAAAATAATGGCTCCATGATAGTCCCTTACCCCATGATGGGGGAATGAGAATATGTGTGTGTGCACGAGTGTGTATGCACATGTGTGTGCAAATGTATTGTGGCATGTGTATGAGTAGGTAAGTGTGTGCACATGCATAGGGTAAGGTTGTGTGTGTGTGTGCACATACATGTTTGTGCAGGAATGTGTATATGTATGTACATGTAGGTAGGTAGGTGTGTGTGTGTTTGTGTGTGTGCGCATAGAAGGGAGGCATGAACAATCCATCTCATTTCTCTTTTCCCTTTTGCCTACTGTCCCTCTTCTAAATCTCTTGCACTGAGTGCTTAATTTAATTTTTACCAAGGCATGTGGTAAGAAAGAGGTGAAACAGGTTGCCTACTTATTCCTTAGGTTAGGTCAGAAGCCATTCTGCATTAGTGAGTGATTCTCTGCAGAATGTGGGACTCAAAGGATGAATGATGGTGTACTGGGATCAGAATCACCTGCAAAGGATTTTCCATCTCTCTGTGCCTTCTCCTCTCTCCCTCCGTCCCGGAGATTCTAATATGACCCTAGGAGGATATTCTTAATGTGCACAGGCCCACACACATCACAGCTGCAGCAAACACTGCTACTGATCGCTGAGGTGGAATAAAGATGGCGGATGCTGCTGCTCATGTCTTTTCCTGCTCTCACACTTCAACATAGCTTCTGCCACTGCAGTACTTTCCAGTTACGGAAACACACAACCAGAGAGCAACAGAAGGCAACACAGCATAACTCTGCAGAAAACGGAGGGGCAGAGTCGATGAGGAAATCTAAAATAGGGAGAACATTGTAACATAGGGCTAATCGAGAGTAGTTTCTTGGAGGAAGCCGGTACTGAACTAAACTTGGTGCACAGATCTTGAACTAAGGAGGAGGTAAACAAGTGTGCCGGGGATCAGGCATGTACAGGGCCAACCCGCTGCAGGGGGTCACAAGCTGGAAAGACAGTGAGGGGTGTGGTGTCCATGCTGGGAATAGCGCCAGGTGGGGCTGACCAGGATTAGTGGGGCCGGCTGACCTCAGGCTGCAAACAGCAACACAGCCTGAACTGAACAGCGGTGACTGTAGGTAGAGTCACCACCGCTGTAAAGCAGAATACTAATAGAAAAAAACATGGGACTGGGGGACGCCTGGGTGGCTCAGTGGGTTAAAGCCTCTGCCTTCAGGTCAGGTCATGATCTTGGGGCCCTGAGATCAGGCCCCACATCAGGTTCTCTGCTCAGCGGGGAGCCTGCTTCCTCCTCTCTCTGCCTCCCTCTCTGTCTACTTGTGATCTCTGTCAAATGAATAAATAAAATCTTTGATTAAAAAAACAAAACAAAACAAAACATGGGACTGAAGAGGCTCCTTCAGATTCTGATGCCCAGGATGGTTCAGAGGAGAAAGGTCTAACCTGGGATGCATGACAAACTTCGAGTACGCAACAGCCCCTGCCAATATGCCATTCTTTTTTCTGAATCCATATGACATGCATTTTGCACAAGAAGAATGATCCACATCATTTATTAGATTCTTAGAAAGGTATATGACAGCCACTTCCCCTACCCGACCCATATCCTACCTACACACAACACAGGAGAACTGACACCTCAGTAGAACAAAGCGTTGCAAACCTTCCTTGGGGTCTTCTCACAGGGTAGATAGGGCAGAGGAGTTGAGGGTAAAAGAGAGGGAAAAAGCAGCTTCGGGGCACCATCTGAGGCCATCCTTGTGCGGCAGGGACACCACAGAGGGCTCCAGGAGCAGACTGAGAAGGCACTTTCCCAGGCTTGCTTTTTAGGGAGCTGTTGGTAAAAGGGAATTTCATGGACTGTACAAAGTTGGCCACAACATGCAGGCTTCATCTGAATATTTTTATAATTACCACCTCATATCCAACCTCTTTTACATAATAAAATCAGTTTCTCAGAGCTATAGTTTTGTTTGACTAAAATGTATCTAAGTAGTTCAGGAAACTTAAGGAATAAATCAAGTTAAATATGGCTAATTCTCAATGGGGATGCACACAGGCTTCCAAGAAAAAGTAACAATCCTCATACTTCTTAAGTCAAATATTGACATTCCCATCTGACCACTTCCTAAATAGAGAGGAATCATTGTTTAGTAGGGATACTTACCAAAATTAATATTTTAGAAACTAGCATCAGGCCAGGTTGAGAGAAAAAAATATGCCTTTTTTGGTCTTTATTTTGCACCCGAAATAGTGCTGACTTTTTGGATACTCTGGTTAAATTTAGTTTGTTATTGGAACATGTGAATCATAAAAGCTGTACCTTTAAAAGCATTTTCAGAGAAATTTATTTTTTTAAATCTCCACCTGGTAAGCAAATCTTTGAAGAAGACTTGAAAAATGTGTTTGCAAAAGTATAAAGGAAGCACTGACACCTAGGAAAGACTAATGAGCTATCAGTGGTACTCTAAAGTAAATCCTAAGGTGTTAATTATCTCAGAATTCCAGAAGGCTTCTTACCCCGAAGTATGCTCAATTTTTGATTGTGCATTCCATATCATCTATTAAGCTTTCCCTTTCTAAACTCCAACAATTTGTGCATGTTTTAGAGATGCTTACATTAGGCCGAGAGGACAGTTACAGATGTATTATAGCTCTGTCCTTCCTCTCTACTGTTCAGGGAGTATCTTCATGGCAGGGAGCATCTCTGACCCAGCTTCCATACAAAGTAGCCAATAAAATCTGCTGAATAAAAAAGCATACATCATTTAGAGATTAGGTACAAATCTTACCGCAGATTCTGGTGTGCAAGAAAATTAGAAGTTCATCTCCCTGGTTGTTTGTTTGTTTTTAAGATTTTGTTTATTTATTTGTCAGAGTGAGCACGGGAAAGCAGGGAGAGTAGCTGGCAGAGAGAGAGAGAGAGAGAGAGAGAGAGAGGCAGGCTACCTGCTGAGCAAGGAGCCCTCTGCAGGACTTGATCCCAGGACACTGGGATCATGACCTGAGCCAAAGGCAGATGCTTAACCAACTGAGCCAGCCAGGTATCCCTCATCTCCCTGTTTTTTATAACTGAAATTTAATTTCTGTTCTACCACTTGGGAAGCTCTGTCTTCCTAGGGTTGCTCAGCAGGGTTAGGATATGATTTGGGGATTAACAAGTTGGCAAATGGATGAGGGCTGAGCTGCTGGGTGCCTCTGGGTGCCAAGTCACCATGCCTACCTTACTGCACTGTCACTGAATCAATTGTCATTTTCAGTACTTGACTTATTGGATTATTAACAGCATTAATGCTCTCTCCTTGAATCATACTACTTCCGTGGCTTCTAAGATTTCATCCTCAAGGAGGAAACTTTTCCTCCTTCCTCTCTTGCGACACATATTTTGCTCCTTTGAGCTCCTCTCTCTTCTCTACCTAATCATTAAGTGCTGTAGTTCTACGGGATTCAGTTTAATGATCTACTCTATCTCTAGGTAATTCCAACCCCAAAATTACAATCTAAAGTAGTATCACAGGCCGAGTCTTCTATGATATCCAAACATACAATAACCTCCTATTTGACATCTTCATTTGAACATCTCAAAGACAGCTCAAATTTGATATTGCCATAACTGCATTGATAATATCCTTATCCACCCCAAACTGTTCCTCCTATAGAATTCTTTCCTCTATGAACAGTACCAACATACATCCAGTTGCATGAAATGTCACCATCACACACTTGTATGGAGAAACACGACCATCCAGGCAAATGCAGCTTCCCCCACACAGCTCTATGCAACGGTACCACCCCCCTCATGGACATAGGTCTCTCCCTCATTCTCAATATCCAATCCATTACCAAGACCTAAAAATTTTACCTCTTAAACAGGTCTTATATAGTCTCTTCTCTTTCTCTATCCCCACCCCTCCAGGCTGAGCCACTACCATCAACTCAGCTCTGAGCCAGAACAATGGACTCCAGGGCCTTCCTGTACTCAACGAGTTCCCTCCAGTCTGAAGCTGGGGCTAGCCTCCAGGTGCTGTCGCTCTCTGATGAAAACTCTTCTGCAATGGCTTCCCACTGCTCTCAGGATAAAGCCTGGTATTGTGATAGGCCCAGGGATGGTCCCACCCTACCGCCCTCCAGCAACATCTCGCCCCACACTGTCCCCGGCTTCTGCACACCCTGTAACCTTGTTGAGGCAGTGTTTCTTCCCAACATGGCACTGGGCCCCTGCATATTGTTGGCTCGGTGGCTCCGGGAATGCAGGAGGAACAATAGAAATGACCACCCGCCAAAAGGAGTTATGCCCAGGTCACCTCTCCATAGGTAACCCGATACCTATGCAGGAAACAGAAGTATCAGGACCCCCCCACCCCATACCTGTCCATCGCAAATACCTTACCATATATGGATGTGAGCCCATGCCCTACCCCCCCCAACTCCCTCCCACTGCGACTTCCCCCACTCCCCTTTCCGGAGTTAAGAACCTCCCCCAAGGGTGCCCACCTCCTCCCTGTGCAACTTTCCTGGCTCCCCCTCTCCTGAGCCCTGAAACTTCGCTGGAGAGTGCCTTTAATAAATCTTGCCTTGCGCCCACCTTGCCTGGTGTTGTGTTTATCTCGCCTATAAAACTTTACACATATGATTTCTTTCTCCTTCACCTGAAGCATTCTCTATCTCCCGGCTTTCACTTCATGAATTTCTCATATCTTTTAGACCCCTAACCCTGCTTTCTCAGGGAAGACTTCCTCCCCACCCCCTCAGAGCAGGTCAAAACACTTTGTACACTTTTCATAACTCCACAAACCTCCCATCACTTATTTCGATGGCAGTTTTACTCTTATTTGTGAGATCATTTGATGTATGCCCATCTCTTCTACTAGAGCATTGGCTCCAAAATGATAACCCTCTGACCGCTGACTCACCAGCACCTGGCACAGTGCCTGAGGGCCCACAGATGCCTAGTAACTGTGTGTTGAATGAATAATATTCATGAGAAATAGAATAATATTCACGAGAAAACTGGCAATGCTTCTATAAGCATCTTCAAGCAGCAACAACACAAAATCTTTCATAGCTTTCATCCTGAAATGCGAGTATGGTAGGGGGAGGGCCCATCGCAGTAGATCAGGAGCAGTCCATGAGTCAAAGCTGTTCATTAGCACTAGAGTGAGAGACTGAATTGTGGAAATCATAGGTAGTGCCTATATACTCATTAACCCCACACCCAGGGCGAGGTGATAATGGAAGAAAGGTTTGCTCTTCCCAAAGAAAAGGGAGAAACCATTAGTTCCTCCAGGCTCTCCCGTTTCCAGCTTATGAACAGCCTGAAGACATGAGGAATTTACTTCTCCAAATGTCTAAGCATTGTGCGCATGGTTTTGGGTGGGGGAGACAGGAGGAATTTGGGGGGGGGAGTTATGGAGGAAGGGAAAAATGAAACAAGATGGGATCAGGGAGAAAAGAAACCAACCATAAGAGACTCTTAATCTCAGTAAACAAACACTGAGAATTGCTGGAGGGGAGGGAGGTGGGGGGGATGGAGTGGCTGGGTGATGGACATGTGCTATGGTGAGTGCTGTGAATTGTGTAAGACTGATGAATCACAGACCTGTACCCCTGAAACAAATAATACGTTACCTGTTAATTAAAAAAAAGAAAAAAGAGTAGATAATAAAAGTTTACTGAGTGCCTACTTTGTGCCAGACAAGGAAACATATATATGATTATACTAGATCTACATTTATACTGCAAAGTAGATATAACTGTCCCCACAGTACAAATGAGAATACTCAGTTCAAAGAGATAAATAACTTTCCCAAGGCCAAATAACCAGTAAATGAAAGAACCAGGATTCAACCTTGAGGCTGGCTGCCTTCATCATTCCACCACCCACTGATGCCGCTACCCAAACAAAGAAAGGCAGCTGGAAACAGCCAAAGTCTAGCAGCTGCGGGGAGGTGTGTGCCTGGTGAACAATGCAGTCCACAAGCAGTTTTAACATCAGTAGTCATCAAGAACAGCCAAAAAGGAGTAACAACGGCATGGCGTAAGTTGGATGTGGCATCCGTAGCACATGAGAAGCATGTGGCAAGGCTGGATCCCAGAAGAAAAGTTCTCCATGGTGGAACCCTGTCCTGCTCCAGGACCCTCTGGCAGAGGACAGTGTACCAATGAGAGCAGGGTCTGGTCCTGACGCTGGAGGGCCCTGGCCAGACCTGTGCTGTTTTGTTTCTATTATGGAACTAATCCTAGAACTTTCCTTCTCAACACTGGTAGCCAAAGAAACACTTGACTTAAAAACAAAACAAACAAACAAACAAAAAAGTTGGTATAAAGCAAATGTGAGAGTGTGTTGTTTTAAGACTATCCAACCTGGGACCTAAAACAGAGATAAAATCACTAGACTCCTTTAAACAGTCAAGTCCACAGGCTTCGTGGGTTTTTTATATGTTTTTAAATAAAGTGTGCATTACTTGACAAAGAGGCTTAGGAATGGGGCATACAAAACACTGGAGGCTGAAAAGAAATCAGTATTTCCTAAGAGCGTGTTTATATACAAACCCTGGAAAAGGGAGATGGTTCACACCCATAACAATTAGAAGGCAGGTGGGGAAGTGCATTTTGAGACTGACTAAGCCACAGGTCTTTTAGAAAGAAGAGTGAGATAATGGAAGCTAAGTATTGGGTTGTTGTTGGTTTTTTCGGTTTTTTTTGGTTTTTTTTTTTTAATTTATCTTAAAGAGAGTGTGAGAGCAAGCACAGGAAGAGGGGGGAAGGGCAGAGGGAGAGAGCCAGAAAATCTTAAGCAGACTCCCCACTGAGATCATCACCAGAGCCGACACCCAAAGTCCAATGCTTAACCCGCTACGCCAGCCGGTCACCCCAGGAGCCAAGTTTTTTTCTTATTAATACAGTATTTATTTGTCTTCCCTCTGTCAAACCCTGAGCCAACCACTTTCCCCAGGCTGCCTGGGGAGGTATAGGAAAAGGAATATACAGGGCAGACAGGACACGGGAGAAAGACCTATGGGAGGTGGAGATGGATTCTTCACATGGCGAAGAGGATGAGAAAGGCCACCATCAAAAAGAGCCCCATGGCCTTCGAGAGGGCAAAGCCCAGAATGGCGTAGGAGAAGAGCTGTTGCTTCAGAGAGGGCTTCCTGGCATTACCAATGATGAGGCTCCTAAACACAGTCCCAATTCCAGCCCCAGAGCCAGTCAAGGTGAGGGAGTAAGCCTGGGGGTAGCCAGGACGAGGCACACCCCAGCCACAGGAAACCACAAACTATGTGCACGGGTCCTAAAGCAGAAAAGGAGGCTAGTGAGACCAGGGCAGGAGCAGACAAGGAGAGAGTAGAAGGTAAGGACAGGGGATAAGGGATGGTGCACAGGGGCTTGGTTCTTGGGATGGAAGCTGTTACAGTTCTGAGCAAAAAAGAGTAACACCCCCTAACTGAAGTGTTGAAAGGACCACTCTGGCCGCTGTAGTGAGGAGATTCTGCTCGAGAAGAAGAACACCCACTGGGCCCCCGCTGCAGTTAGGAAACCAAAGAAGCGATGCTGCGTGGGATGATGGTGGTAGCAGGGCCGTGGGGGACATGGTGAGAAACTGGCAGACTGCAAGGTTTGGGGCTTGAGCAACAAAAGATGCAGAGGCTCTGGGCGAGGCAGGTTTGGAGGGAAAATATTTATAAGCATGTATTGAGGGGCAATTGAGCAGCCCAGGCAGTTAGTTGGCCAACTCTTGATTTCAGCTCAGGTCATGATCTCAGGGTCATGGGACTGAGCCCCGAGTGGGGCTCCATGCTGAGGGAGGAGTCGGCTTGAGAGTCTCTCCCTCTCTCCCTGCCCCCACCAATCCCACTCGTGCATGTACATACATGCTCTCACACTCTCTCCCTCTCCCTAAAATCAATCAATCAATCTTAAAAAATTACAAACTTAAAAAAGCATGTATCAGGAATTTTGTTACTCTGCTATATTATAGATGCCAAAAATCACTTCCCATAATTTTGGTAACTTTCTTTTCAAGATCAACATTGCTGTAGGGTGAGTTACCTTCCAACACATTCATTAGTTGGAGTACTCTAGAGACATGGATTGGTCACACAAATTGTAGAAATGTTTATTTAAAATCCTGATTCTTGGGAATCCCAGGTGGCTCAGTGAGTTAAGCCTCTGCCTTCAGCTCAGGTCATGATCCCAGGGTCCTGGGATTGAATACCACATCAGGGTCTTTGCTTGGCAGGGAACCTGCCTCTCCCTCTGCCTGCTGTTCCCTCTGCTTGTGCTCTCTCTCTCTGACAAATAAATAAATAAAATCTTTAAAAAAAAAATAAAAATAGGGGCGCCTGAGTGGCTCAGTGGGTTAAAGACTGCCTTCAGTTCAGGTCATGATCTCAGGTCATGGGATCGAGCTCCGTATTGGGCTCTCTGCTCAGCAGGGAGCCTGCTTCCCTTCCTCACTCTCTGCCTGCCTCTCTCCCTACCTGTGATCTCTGTCAAATAAATAAATAAAATCTTTTTAAAAAATTTAAAAAAAATAAAAATAAAAATAAAATAAAATCCTGATTCTTGGTCTTCCTTGTATCCTGAGGACTGCTGAATAGCTTATTCTCTTATAACTTCTTAATTATATTTCTTTTTCTATTTTTTAAAAATTTAATTTTTTCAGTGTTCCAAGATTCACTGTTTATGCACCACACCCAGTGCTCCATGCAATTATTTTTTAATGACATTAGACTTAACCTTGCTTGGAAAGGTTCTGCTGCTGGTCTAAGCTAACCAATAAAAATACAGTGACACCGAATGGCAGTAACTCATCCCTGAGTGAGTCTTCGTAAAGGTACCAGTTGAGCCAGAAAAAGGCCCCATCAATGGATGTTGGGATATATGAACGAAATCCACCTCCTATAAAAATATCAGTGTTAGAGCAACATTCATGAAGAATTGCAAAGGAGTGCCAAAATTCAAGGTCGAGCCTTCCTGTGACTAGTTTCTCCTTAGGAGAAAGCTACTGTAAAGATATGAAGGTAGGGGGCGCCTGGGTGGCTCAGTCGGTTAAGCAGCTGCCTTAGGCTCAGGTCATGATCCCAGGGTCATTGGATCTAGCCCCACATCAGGCTCTCTGCTCAGAGAGCCTGCTTCTCCCTCTCCCTCTCCCTCTGCCTGCCGCTCTGCCTACTTGTGATCTCTATCTCTCTGGTGAATAAATAATAAAAATCTTTAAAAAAAAAAAAAGATATGGGGGCACCTGGGTGGCTCAGTGGGTTAAAACCTCTGCCTTCGGCTCAGGTCATGATCCCAGGGTTCTGGGATCAAGCCCCGCATCGGGCTCTCTGCTCCGCGGGGAGCCTGCTTTCTCCTCTCTCTCTGCCTGCCTCTCTGCCTAGTTGTGATTTCTCTCTGTCAAATAAATAAAAAAAAAATAAAAAAAAAATAAAAAAAGATATGAAGGTAGGAAAGGTTGAATTCCCAAATAAAGATTTAAATAATGCCAACTCTCGTTTTATGATGTGAAATGCAGATTTTTCCTTCTTCCACTTCTAAATTTATGTGTATGTGTTTGGTTCTCTGCATTCATTCTGCACATTTGGCCACCAGACTTCTCTATGCGATCATTATCATTAATACGTGAGTTAGAAATACAAATTAGACTCAGCAGCTGTGCCCAGGGCCATTACTTCCTATAATTTGGCACAGATGGCCAAAAAGATGATTTTGGCAGGAGGGCCAAGTGCTAACCACCTAATGAGGCTGCAGCCTCAAAACTAACAGACAGTAGATGCAATTTTACAGTTATTCACCCCTCTCCTCTCTCTTTCACTCCCTGTCATTCTCTCTCTCTCTCTCTCCCTCCAGTCCTTGACATAAAAGGCAGAAAAGTACACCTTCTTTTTTTGGTAAAGTTCTAAACACAGCATTTTACCTGATTTTTTTTAAAGATCTTATTTATTTATTTGACAGACAGAGATCACAAGTAGGCAGAGAGGCAGGCAGAGAGAGAGAGGAGGAAGAAGGCTCCCGGCTGAGCAGAGAGCCTGATGCCAGGGCTCCATCCCAGGACTCTGAGATCATGACCTGAGCAGAAGGCAGAGGCTTTAACCCACTGAGCCACCCAGACACCCCTGATTTTTTTTTTAAGATTTTATTTATTCACCTGACAGAGGGAGAGAGAAAGAGAGCATAAGCAGGAGGAAAGGCAGGCAAAGGGAGAGGGAGAAGCAGACTCCCTGCTGAGCTAGGAGCCCCATGTGGGACTCGATCTTAGGACCCTGGAATGATGACCTGAGCCAAAGACAGATGCTTAATCAATAAGACCACCCAGACACCCCTCTACCTGATTTTCTATGGAGGAAAAAGTAACCCAGTACAACAATTCCAGTTCTGAAATAGTCATTCTTAAGGTCAAAAGACCTTTTTCTTTTTTTTTTTTTTCTTTTTTTTTTTTTTTTAAAGATTTATTTATTTATTTGACAGAGAGAGAGATCACAAGTAGGCAGAGAGGCAGGCAGAGAAAGGGGAAGGAAGCAGGCTCCCTGCTGAGCAGAGAGCCCGATGCGGGGCTAGATCCCAGGACCCTGAGATCATGACCTGAGCCGAAGGCAGCGGCTTAACCACTGAGCCACCCAGGCGCCCCCAAAAGACCTTTTTCTTAAACTCAAAAATATGCCTAAATATAAAAACTCTCCTGCAAACAAAACAAAAACCTTCCTGCAATAGGGATTAAGTTGGTTTGTCCCTAACTCAGTGTCAGAGAAACCACCACAAAATCATGAGGATGATTACATTACCCGGGACAAATAAATACATGGTATCGCCCTTCACTCATACACACACACCTGAAAATGACTTAACGTTATAATTAGGCAACATTCTCACCATGCATAAGTCTGATCATTTGCATAGCTGCCTAAAATTCATTTATAATTTCACAAGCCGTCTAATGGCAAGGTTTCTTTATCTCCTTATCTATATATGGATGCTTAATGGTTTGCATATCTTTCCAAAATGCCTGCTAATTCAAATGTTTTGATGTTTTAAGTAGAAGATCATTAAGAAGGTCACAAAATTCCCCTCAGACATAAAAGATGCACACAAACACACACACACACTCTTTCACCAGTCTCTTAAGAACGGAATATTACCCTCCAAAGCCTATTAAAAACCTGCACACACTTTCTGACCCCTCCCAAAAATAAAGTGCAATGACATTTCAAAGCTGCAACTTCTTTTCTCCCGAAATCCTGCCGTAAAGATCTTTGACTATGCGGCCGCAGTTCACTACTGACCTGTGAGATCAATGACTCATAAAATTTCATGCACGGCAGAAACCTCATTCGCCATTTGGCTCATAGAACTCCATGGAATCACCACCAACGGTCTAAATCTAAAGAGGTATAAACTAAAAGCATCTGATTTTATCTTATGCAGGAATGTACATTCTTAAAATCAATCAAACAACTTAGGTGTAGGACATTATAACGAGGACATTTATAAAGATGCTCTCCACAGCCATCCTCCTGATTAGCTGTGCACAAATCTAAGTGGAAAGTCATAACTTCTCCCTTTTAGCAGGGAAGATGTTTTCACACATCATGACTTCTATCAAAACGGGAAACTGATTAGTCAAGAATCTCCTGATAAGTTTAAATGTGCACTGCATATGCAGAGAGCTGTGAGACCTCAGAACGGATCGGACTTGCCATTTTTTTGTTGCATGTGAATGACAAGAAAGCTGAGGCCCAGATCCAGATGGCCTGGCTGATTCCAGGGAGGTAAGGATAAGAAACACAAAGTAAGCAGGTCACTGTGCTACAGACATGCAGCTCCCAAATTAGACCTATCCTGAGAATCAGGCAAAGTTGAATATTCAGCAGCTCAGCACCAATGTAGATTCAAACACAATAAACACAGAGGCTCGGGAATCTACATTTTTAAAACAATTCCAGGTCAGTCTGAAATTTGGCCAGGTTGCAAACCTCTGGGCTAGACTTATTTGTAGAACAGTGATAATATATAGCGTTCTAAAGCAAGATCCCAGAATGCAGGATTTTGTAAAGCAATGTTCCGGAACAGGGCACTCAAAAGCACTAACAGAGCGTTTTTAACATAAACAGAGCATCTTTTATATATCTTCTTTTGTCATCATGATTCTTAATGTTATCCCCAGTTTATACAGAAAGAGACACAGACTTCTTCTGAAACCAAGCCTCCCCAGGCAGAAACTCAAGAAGTCTGACTCTGGGTGCCCTTGCCCTCGCAGTTTACGTCATTGTGCCCACCCCAAGCACCACCTTACTCCACAGAAATACTACCAGTGAGGGATTTCAGTTCTGCTCTGTGAGAACAACCTTGAAAAGGCCTTATCAACTCTGGCACTGCCATCAGGAAGCCTGGAAGCTGGCCAGGGAGGGAAATGCGGCTGGCTTATGAGACGATCCTCTTTCCTGGTGGAGATACCAGTGGGTGACCCTCTCCTGAAATTCTCAATACATACCCATCCCTGAGGCCAACTGTGAGGCTCTAGGTAAGGAGAGGCACCTGATCCTAAGAAAAGCTCTGGAGTCAATGAGCCCGAGCTTCCCAAACACCTGGGTTAACAGCGTGTCTGACCCATGAGGTGGTCTCACGCGATACTGTGACACACGAGATGCTCTCACCTCTCTTCTTCTTTTAGTCAAAAAGGCAACAATCTACCCGTAACTGCTGGCTGAGGGACAGCAAAAGCTTACACATGAACAAAGAATGATGGCAATAAAATTCTGAAGCCATTACCAGATACGGTTTTTCAAAAAAGAGGTCAATATAGAGGAAGCAGAAGAACTCTAATAATACAGTGACCAAAAAAGAAAAATTCAGTAATGAAGGCACCTAGTTAGAGGGTCTGGGAACTTTATGCCCCGTTAGGTCCTTTACCCAGAGGTAAAGCATATTCTCAGTTTCACAGACAATAGGTAGGGCTGTTGGTACCACACAGTTAAACCAAGTAACTAACGCTTCCTGTCCCAGCGCTAGGCTCAACAAACCGTTAGCCCCAGGAGAGAATGTGCTGGCCAAAGACTTTTCACCCAGTCTGCAAACCTGGTGACAGTTACATCCATCATATATATTAACATTCTGTCTTTAAGCAATACAATGTGACAATAATAAATTAACTGTGGACTTCTGGTGAGCAACACTGAGAGAACACCACGAAACACAGAAATCAAAAATGGACAACTTTGTAAAAGATTACAAGGTCAGGGAAGGGAAATTTGTCATAAAACCCTACAGATGATACTTAAGATTCACAAATTAGGATTTCAGTAAGAAAACCTAATTAAATGCTGTGTAGAAAGGCCTAAGGGCTGTGCATGGGTTTCTCAAATGACATTTGATCAATTAGGAAGCCCTATCTATAGATGATATTAAATACCTTCAAGAAATGATAAATAGCTTTGACCCAAAGCTAAAGAAGATAAGCTGGTCCCAAATTAAATCAGATTGTAGGTAATTAATGTTTTCACAGAAGAAAGAACCAAAACTTTTGTTCCATATTTCCCTAGGCTTTAAATGCTCAGAAAACCAATCAACCATATCAGCTCCTGGACATCAGTCTGGGAAAGACGAGTGAATCTGTGAAGCGGGAGGGTTACTGGATTCTATCCCCACAGCTGCCTATCACAGTGACAGCTTAAAAAATGTCTCCTTTCAGGGAATGTCAAACAGAGTAGATGAGGAAGCAAGTCACAAAGAGACTCTACCATAATAAATCTCTTTCATTCAGATATCTACCTCAATGCTGAACCTAAATTTCCAAAATCATAACCACAGCTATCACTCGGGGAGTGGTTGAGAATATCTTCATGTTTGAAGTTGACATTTTTTTTTCTTCGTAATATGATTTTGTAACTTTGCTGCCACTGGTGCCACCTTGGCTACTGTATCTCTCATGGTAGAATCCACACTTCCCTGTAATTAATACCCCACTACACATCAAACCTTTTTTGAATTTATTTTTCATATGTTCTCTCTTCTGGATGCATAGAGATAAAAGAAACAGGGAAAGAATATTCTACCTTTGACAAACGATCACAAATTTAGCATTAACAATTCCCTGAGCCTTTTTCTTTTTTTTCAAATTTAAGTATAGGAACTAATATTACTCACCAACTACTAAAAATACATCTGAATTATTCAATTGCAACACATTTAAAGAAACACAACACATGCACCAGAGCACGTGGGGCACAAAAAATAGTCTTTTCTGGAAAGAGTTGCTTCGTGATTGATTATACGATTTAAAAACAATATTTGGCTTGGTATATGGACTCCTAAAATTTACGTCCGTGTTACCTTGCTTTAATTACATTTTTTTTTTTTTTTTGTCATCCCTACTACAAAAGTCACCTGTGCAGTGGACTGCTCACAGCTCCCACCACTGCCTGGATTACCCCAAGTCCACGAGCTACAGGAGGGTGAACTTGAAAAAAGTGAAGACACACTGACCTCATCTGGACTCCTAGGTAGTCAGAGAACTAGATGATAACAAAAAAGTAGAAAAATGACTCTACCACTTATGAGGATGAGTTGTTGCTTGGTGGAGGTGGGGGAAGGGCAGGGGGTGGTACAGAGAACAAAGAGAAAAAAAACAGACTTAACTGGAAAGTATTCTCTTCGGGATGCCTTTAATCCTATCTGACTTGAAAGTGAATTTGAGGAGTTTGTTCTTTGAGCCTGGTGAGTTCTTGACCTTTTCATAAAATTTACATAATTCTGCATGAAGGGAAACCCCTAGTTGTCCAGAAAAATGTAGGCAACTAGAGAGTGACCTCACAGAAAAGCTAGGAGGTCTGTACTGACCAGGTACTGGGTACTGCTATTATTAATTCCACAGGGGACACAAGGGGTGTCTCTAAGCTTTTTACAGACGGGCACCCCTGAGGAGAGCCCTCCAGAGCCCTCCTGAGCTGCCTAGGCAGGAGGAAATGGACCCTCCCCCCTTTTTCCTATAGCCAGGCTGGGCCTCAAGGGCCCATAGAAAAGAGGGGGAGGTAGCCTGCTAGGGAGGAAAGACACCAAGATGCACATCCCTGAGGGCCCAGCCAAGCAGCCCACCACTCACTCAAAACTCCATTATACTAAGAGGCTAGCTCCTCCATAAGGCTGGCAGACCAGATTAAGACATTTTATATGGTAACAAAGTTTAAGTGTATCCTACCCTCATGCTGAGGAAGGCAAGGGTAGGGCGGTAAGGAGAGGCAAAGGGAAAGAATTAACTTCAACTCTCATTATGCCACAGGCATTGTGCTACAAGTTCCTTAGGCATTATTTATTTAATCTCAGGATAGCCCTATAATCTAGGTAATAGAATTCCCATTTTAGAGATGAGGAAAACGGGACCCACAGGTGATGTGCAGCCAGACTATAGATAACAGAGCCTGGAAGGGTCAGATTTAGTGTCAAATCCAGGCCCCAAGGCTCATGTTCTATGGGCTGTGCCATGTTACCTTGCACATACAATCGGAGAACTAAAACTCATAAATAATAAGGCTTCTAAGTAATGATTTAAAATGAGGTACCAGAACTTATGTCATAAAAAAATTGCAAAATGCCTCCTCCACTGCTCTTGGCTTCTGTCCCATTAGCATTGAACATGTTCCCACTGAAGCAATCAGCCAGAATGGGACTACTTATTCGATCAATATCCTGTATGCCAAACCGGTCGTGGGGGGCGGGGGAGCCCTGTTTCTAAGTAGCTGGAACTGGTTCATCTGGCAAGAAATAAGGAATATATTATGCCTCAAATAAACATGTAGGAGAAAGTCAAGAGTCTATGCAAACCGCCAAAGATTTTCCTTCTTCATTTAAAAATCATCTTATCAGGTCGGTAATTTCAACCTTGCAGAACTAATTTAGACAAATTTACAGCTTTCTGTGTTTTCGCTGAATGCAGAACTAATCTGACTCCAAGTCAAGTGTACAAAACCATTTTTATATACAGTTCTTTTTAAATCCAAAATTTACAATGCCGTATGTCTAAATCGAATTAAATGCAAAGCATTAATATATGGTAGTGTGCATATGAAACAAGGCAAGAACAAAAAAAATATGAAGTTAAGTTCAGTGCTTCCTCAACTTAGGAAAGATTTCAGCGAGAAGGGAATGGGGATAAACATCCCGCTTAAATACAACAGGACCAGGAAAGGTGAACAAAATAAATCCCATGTATTAAGTCCCAATAAGAAGAAAAGTAAGATGTTCTTGGATAAATTCTCAAGTTTTACTCTCCATGCTGAAAGAAATTCTGAAATAATGTGTACCGGTATATTAGGACAAGGAAAGGGGAATGAGGTATTAACTACCTAGCACAGAGACTATCTCTGCTGGTCTATTGTCACTGTCACCAAAAAGCCAGGTAAGAAAAACAGACTCCTCACATCATTTGTTCAGAATATTTTCCATTATTTGCCACATATATCCGTGAAAAGTAAATCATCATACTGGCACACATCGCACTTGATGAGAGTTAAAATCTCCCCAACTTTAAAGCAAACTCCTCTCATGCCAAACATCTTCGGTGCTAGACTCCAGCTAGCTATGACATGTATCTAACTCATTTCATCCCGTTACCTTGTGCCCACCATTCTAACAGGTAGCTCTCCCACCAACTCGCTACAGGTCTAGTATGGGGGTACCTGGGAGGCACCTGGGGGGCTTAGTCGGTTAAGTGTCTGCCTTAGGTCATGATCCGGCGTCCTGGGATTGAGCCTCACATCACATCGGGCTCCCTGCTCATAGGGGAGTCTGCATATCTCTCTCCCTCTGCTCCTTGCTTATGCTCTCTTGCTCTCTCTGTCAAGTAAATACACTCTTAAAAAAAAACAAATCTGACTGCTGCTTGGTTGTCACATTTTTTTCATATCTCCATTCAGATAACAAAAATACTGACCCAAACAAGATCAAGAGCGGAGTATGTTTATTGGTCACTCTGAGTTTGAGTATATATTTTCAAATAGCTAAAAAGCAGCTTACATTTCTCCTCACTTGCCCCACACATGAGATTTCATCAAAGGTGTATCCAACATCAAAATCCGCATCTGCTAGAGCCTCCTTGACCTCTAGGTCTACGGCCTAGGAAAGGGCAACAGTAATACATTCTTCTCATCTAATTTACACAATCTCCTGCCCATTCTTGAAAATTCAGAAATTTGTCCATTCCAAGTGAATTAATGTAAAATATCCATGTATACTTTCTTTCCACAGAAAAATGGTATTATGAGAGGAAATTATGTGCCAGATGTTGGATGCTAAGAATACAGACATATCATAATAGTTAATGAGTATTTGCTGTATACCAGACTGTGTATAGAGAACCTAATACTTTGTTCGTCCTTTGATCTTATGTCAGTCTTTCAGAAGAATCAGTCCTATCTTCAGATTCTCCTTTATGTCTGCAACTCCCCTCTGAGTCTCCTTCACCACCACGTCCTGCTCTACTCCCTGCCACGCACCCCTACTTCCGTGTTCTTGATGCACTCCACCTTGGAGACCATGTTTCTGATCACAGCTTGCGTCACCCCTTCAGTAACAAGGATGAGCTCATCCATATCAGACATCACAAGCATGATCCTTTCAATTCACATTTCCAGCTGACCGTCTCAAGAGCCTACTCTCTTCCCATAGCTGAAGGTATCTTCATTGACTAGAATCAAACCTAGCTAGCAGGGTCCAGCACTAATCCTTCTCCTACACAGGAATAATCTGATCTCCATAATCAGCACATTTTTTAGTTTTTTCCTGTAATGGTGTTTCTATGGCATCTGGTGTCTCTATTACAGCATTAAACACACAACTGCCTCAAAATCACAATTATGTACTTGTCTATAATGTCCACTAGGTAATCGGCAGAGAAGGAGAGGTGGGCAGTAGGGAGAGCTGCTGAGGTCTGAAGTTGTCTTTCGTGGGTCCGGTTTAACATCACATAGTCTCAGATTCTCTATCTATACAACGGAAATAAGATTCCTACCTGCTCTATAGGGACATTAGGAAGACAATATAGAAAGTAGTTTTCCATATAGGGAAAGCATAGAAGGGGCTGGAAACATGGAAGCTGCCAGAAGTATGTGTGTTTGCTCTGACTCCTTGAGGGCAGAGCTCTTATCTCTATAGCAAAAGCCAGGACTTTGTCACATTAACTAACATCTGCAGAGCGCTTTCCTAGAGATGCAACATACTTCCATGAACTGAAAACTGAAATGCATTTCTTACTATTAAAGCATCTTCTAGAGGGGGATTTTAAAATAAGAGAACTATTAGAAGCCACTGTGCAAATCTTGACTTCTTTTGTTTTTAAACTACACCTTTTTGGATCCACAAAAGAAATGACCTAAATAAAATAATTCCTTTCTGACCCCACCAGGTCTTTCTCAGTGAAGCCCACTGACATCTCTGTAGTGTTAGTAGAAACATGAGCAAGTGGCAGCTTGTTACAAGGTGTATGCTTCATTACAAGATGCTGTTATTGAAGGAGGAAACAGCATTTTCTAGGTTGGGGTCCTAGAAATCAATATCCTTTGGCATTCCCCTTCATGGTTTTGTTCCTTTGGAATATTGCTGTGTTCTATGGTGGGTTTTAGTTAATTACCTAAAACCTTAATGAGAAGTTTTCACTGAAAGGACGTTCCTTTTTTTGACTTTTTATTCTATCTCTTCCTATAATGTCACGTACACAATCTATTTTTTATATCACTTATAGTATATGCCCAGAAAAAAAAATTAAGTCAGGAACACAATAACTTTTAAGTTATAAAGGCTTTTGTTTCACTAGACTAAAAAATTCCTCTTTTGGAATACTTCGTGGTCCTTTATTTTATCTGAGGTATAAGAGAGAGGCCTAGGAACCCTAAAAAACAAACTTGGACGTGTCTATTGAAGAAGGGATATGGCACATTTTTTAGATTTTAATATCAAAACCAGGGAACTCCTAATCACTCATATAATGATAGATGTACTTGATGGATATAAGAGAAAAGTAGTTAAGAACTGAAAGAGAACGCAGTAACTATAGACTGCAACTGGCAGGCCACAGGCCTTATGTGGCCCAAATACACTTTTAATGTGGTCCTTATAGTTTATAAAATTAAGGGCACTTCACATAAAAAATATGTAAGCTTCTGTTTCCCTTGAATAACTGGAATGCTTTAGAGCCGGGATGACAATAACCAGCTACAGTGGAGTTGGAACTGCCCTTTTTATAGTGGGTTTGTATGTTCCAAAGGCCACAGTCCACAGCTTCTCTCCGACATGGCCTCCACTGGGCCTGCTGCACTCCTTTATCTTACCTATGCATTGGACAGACAGACATAGGAATTTTTTAAAGGCAAAGAACTTCAATCCAAAAAGGGTTTCCCCATCCACTAGCTCTGTGACCTTCCACAAGCTCTGAGTCTTGGGTCCCTCAGCTTTAAACTGAAGGTAATTCCTTGACCTCACAAGTTGTTCTGGGAATAAAAAAGGAAGCATAGGAAAAGTACTCTGTAAATTATAATACAAAATATTTGTCATCTTTATTCATCAGTTGCATAAATGCCCCCTACCTGCCTCAGTTACAACTAGTTTCCTTGCTCTTCATAGTACTACACTCTGTATGGCAGAGTTTAAAATCTAAATGAAAAAATTTTTTGAATATTTCCTTGCCTCATTTAATGAGAGGTAAAAAGATGAACAAATATCAAAGGAAAACAAAATGAACTGTTGAATGTCAGTGGATCTTTACTAGGTCATTCCTGTTCCCAATGAAGGTCTGCAATTAGGGCAAAGTGTAATTATTGGATTGCTGATCCCTTCAAGAGCTGTTTTAAATTCACCCACCAGGCACCTAAGGCCTCAAAGAAAAATGGCAGCCCAGTCATTAGAGGTACCTATGAGATAATGGATAATGACCTCCTCCTTGGGCCTCACCCAGTGATCCAGTAAAGGATCCAATCCAAAAAACCAAACAAACAAAAACCCAAAAGGACCTATAAAGCTTTATCTGTGCCTCCTTCCTCTCAACATGTCAATATAAGCTCCAAAACCTTAGAATCTGGAATAATAAGCCCTGGCACAAATTCTACATCTGTATCTATCAACATATAAATGTATATGGGAAAAAACAAAATAGTAAGGGACCTGAAAAAAAAAAACAACAACAATCTTCTTAGAAATGGGCAGAGGGGAAGAAAACTGCAGTTAAATGATGCAGTGGACATAGAAATGTTAGCAAAGATTTTTGTCATGAGCGCTATCTCCTTACATTAGGAATTCACTGATGTACTCCTGATCCGGTCAATTTACAACGGATCATCCTTCTGTGGGGAACCACAATTAATTCCCCTTTCACTTTTAACGTTAAAATCATCATGCTTGAGTGAATTGCAAGATATAATGTAGACATAGAGGGGGAAAGGGATTTTCGTTGGGCACATTTTTCTTTATAAGATCACCAAAATGGGAGTAATTTATGATTCAAGACACAATCCGTTGAAAAATTCATCTGACGAATCCGTTTTCAAGCATACCATCTAGTGCATTACCGCTTTCCTCGAAGTTGAATGAAACCATGCCCAGAATAAGTATTAACGATTGCCAAATTACCACATGGCCCTCATTGTGTATTTTATTTAAAAAAATCAAAATAAATAACAGCTTCATTTTTAAAAGGTGGTTATTTCAATAAATGTTCCAGGGCCGATGTTTAAGCAAGTCTCCTTGGCAACCAAGATGCACAGTACATCCCGGGCTGGGGGAAGGGGAGAAGGCGGGGGAGCAACTCCAAGGTTGGTAGAATAAGTAACGGGAGTAGTAATTGCTCCCGCTAGACGACGCTGGTCGAGCTGCACCGGCGACAAACCCCCGAAATTCCAACTCGGGTCTCGCCCCCAATGGCGCACCAGCAGCCTCCCCCCCACCCCCGCCCCGGTCCGCAGGCACCTACCCCGAAGAGGTTACAAGGAGAGACTGGCTTACCCGATGGGGTGAGCGGTCCGCTGGGTTATGTATGTACCCCAGGCGGCAGTGCAGGCACCGGGCGCTCCCTGATGCACAACGGCTCTGCTTCTCCCCACGATGCTGAGGTTAAGAGAAACCGCAGTAGCTTCGCTCTGTCGGTTTGGGGATGCAGTTATGAAGACCAGATCGCTAGCGTGTCTGTGTGTCCATGTGTATCTGTGCGCATTTGTCAGTGAGCGTGTGCGTCTGTGTGTGCCTGCGTGCTCCCCGACTCTCCCGCGGGGAAACAGTGTTTGCTAGTAAATAAAAAGCAGCAGCCAGCACAGCAGGTGGCGCGTCCTCAATCACTCAGCCCCAGGCGGCCGCGGCTGCCAGGAGACGCACCTTGGCGGACCCCGGGGCGGGCTCAGACCGTGAAGCGACTCCGCCCCCTCCCGCCTCCGGCGAGCCTGCGCGCACGCCCGCCCCCTGCCCCTCCGTCGGCGAGCCCGCGCGCACGCTTCCCTCCCCCTACACCAGCCACCAGGGAGGCGCGCACGCCGCGCTTTCCACCTCCCACCCTCTCCGTCCCGCTCCCGACGGCGAGCCAGCGCGCGCGCCCGCTCTCCCCGGAAGTCCCCCTCCTCCGCGCAGCCCCCTCCCCCCGCCCCGGGCTCTTTGGCACCGTAGCTGTGGGGCTGCTGGGTCCTAAGCACAGCGTGCTTCCTGAGCTTCGTCCCCGCCTGCGAAGGGCGAGACCCAGGAATCCAACTTGCCTGCTCCTAGGCTCTCTTCCCAGGGCTAGGGAGCAACCTGTGGGAACAGACGGTGTGACCACGAGCACTGTCCCTCTCCCTCCGTGACCCTAACCCTACTGACTTGTCAAGTTCACATTGCCCCCATTCCTAGCAGTCCCTTTCCGTCTTTATGGTAGTACTGAGCGTGATTTCACGGTAACTTTGAGGTTGGACGGAAGCCCTGAACCTGTAATGAGGAGGGGTATTGGTTACAGGTAATTCAGCGTTAATACTACAAACAGCCCAGAACACCTCTGTTGAATTTCAGGGCCGGACCCACTCTTGTGCCAGTTGGGGGTCATTGATGTCATTCCTGTGTAAAACATGCTTACAACACACACTGGAGCAAAGCGGATAATTTTAATAGGTAAAAATATTCCATATTCCACTTTTGCATTGGAAATCTTGGTCCGATGTAGAGTTAAGACGTGAGGTCAAAGAAGAATGAAATTCCAAATTGGGGTAAATTGTATTTTGTAGAAGTTCAAGTTTTAAACTACTACAAAGATGGAATTTCACAGAATGTTTAAGTCCTGTCTCTTTCAAGTTTCTGTTCTTCTACACTTGAGCTAGGAACAGTGCCTTGGTCTACTTTGAGATGTCCTTAATATTTTTGTTAGTCTCAAGTCAGTGGTTCAGTTCTTTTCACTTTCAGACCCACAGGTTTTGTGGGACTGCTTGCTCCCCCCACCCCTTGGGGCCTGACTGTCTGGATTCCAGTCCTTCATTCCAATGGTGTTGATATTTGGACTTTAGAACGCTGGGGACCTAGTTAGCTAGCAGCCCTGGAAGAATGACAGCTAACTGAGAACATTAGTTGCAGTATTATTCTCTAGAATTTTCCTTATGCAATTTGATATTTTTCATTGGGTGTTTTATACCAGAAGCTCAAATGGGAAAGCATGCTTAAACCCGTAATACTATATCACTGCTGTCAATAAAAAAACACTTCTTTAAGATTCATAAAATATTGGTCACTAAAGTGAATGCATTTAAAATATTAAACCCATCTATATTGATTGGGTTATCTATTTGTTTAGAATAAACAAAAGGTACTTACTAAAAATAGTTAAGTTGAAAGAACAAATAATATAACTGTATTTACAAGGGGAAAAAAGGTCTGTACCCCACCAACTTACCATCTGTGTGGCGTACTTACCATCTCTTACCGTCCAGGCTGGGTCTGTCTTGTTCATCCTAGGTAGTCCTACCTGCTAGCACAATGCCAGTCACATCTTGGGGGGTTCAATAAACGTTGTCGGATAACACATAGATATTGAGGAATCAAATAAGAAAATATATGTTAAATGTATAGTAAAATATCTAGTCCAGAAAGGGCATTTTCCTCCCCTAAGGGCCTCTTTAAGTTTGGTTTAAAGTATAGATTTTTTTTAATTAAAAAAAAAACTTTTATTTCTCTAAAATAAGGGACTCCATAATTTGTTAGACAACCATCAGAACCCAACACAAATGTGTATTCTGGTAGACTCTGTTACTAGAAGAGCAAGTAGATTTGAGGACTATTGCTCTGCTGATAGCATTATATATGGTCTTTTTCCTTAGGGAGAAAATAGCTTAAAATAATGCTTCCCCAAATCTTTTCTTTGAAATACTAGTCATTTGTTCACCAATTTATTTTGAACTCTTAGCAGTGTCACTGGTGTCACTGGTGTAAGGCTTTCAGTTGTCAATAAATAGACATTGTCCCTGTTTCAATATAATGATATTGTGAGAGATAAGCTAAAGAAAGAAAAATAAAGAATGTAGATCCTTTGGTTGCAAAGTGACAAAAAACTATGCCAACCAACCTAAGCAAAAAGGAAGTTGGTGGAAGGATAACAGGAGTTCTAAGAATCAATGGGCAGTCATCAATGGGCAGTCAGTCCATACAACCAGGCTCAGAAAACCACAGGAATTAGAGCAATTCCCAAAGGCACAGAAGCCATGATAAGAAGATCATATTGGGACAGAAATGTCATGATTGGGTGTCTTCCACTGCGCAATGGGTACACCCCAGTGTACTGCTCTTTGATACCCCCAAATCAGATTCTCGCTTTTAGCCATCCTAAATTGTAGTTGGGTGGCTGGAAAGCCACAGAAATTCACAGAGGAAATAGGGACCCCAAGTCAAATGAGTTGGGGTAACCCTGAAAACTGTCTTCCTGTCACATTGTTATGCTAAAGACTCTGAGATCTTGCAGTAAAGAAACTTCTTTCACTTTTCTTTAAACTATCCTAGAGGAGTGCAGGTGGCTCAGTGGGTTAAAGCCTCTGCCTTCAGCTCAGGTCATGGTCTCAGGGTCCTGGGATGGAGCCCCACATTGAACTCTCTGCTCAGCAGGGAGCCTGCTTCCACCCTCTCTCTCTGCCTGCCTCTCTGCCTACTTGTGATCTGTCAAATAAACAAATAAAATCTTTTTTAAAAAATTTAAAAAAAATAAAACTATCCTAGAGTTTGGTTGAGTAAAGAACACTTTTTCTTTCCTTTTTTAGCTTCCCCCTTAACATACTTTAGGAAGCATTTTGGAACATGGTGCATTTTGTAGCTTTCTCTCCCGCTGTCTCTCATCAGCTTGCCCACGAACCAAGACGTGAAAGCCTAGCATAAATTCAGTGTTATCAAGGTTTTACAAAACCTGTATGTTTAATAGCTCTGTGATAATCAGAGCAGAAATTGACTCTACACAGCTCAGATTTCAACCTAAAATTACACCATAAAGAGAGCTACGGCATAGCTCCCCTTCAGCTCCAGAACAAACACCTGCTATAGCTGCCTGGTCCTGTAGCAAATGAGAAAGTAAGTGTCATCCTTAATGCCACACTCATGGTTTTCTGTCACAAACCAGTAATGACACTAAGGAGTCACTGAGCCAGATTTCTAATGACCGTACTTCCAGAGAGAACAGATCGTTATAAGTTAGGCCAATACCGAATTTTATTTGGGGCTGATATTATCCAGTTTTCAAACAGAAAATATGAAATAACTCTGGCTAACACCTCAGTTTATTCAATTACCTATGGGTACATTTTGTAGCTAATTCACGCTATTCTTCAGGAGCCAGGATCACTCAAAACTACTTATACCATGGGAATATTTTTTATCATTAACATTTTGATTGTTTGTCTTTTTTGCCACATTCTCTAGTGCCAAGCACTGTTGTTGTTTATGTTGTTTTTGGTCTAGTTCAGTCTAAGCAACTAGACACATAATGGACGCTTAGTAAATATTTACTCTGCTGAATAGAAAATAGTCCCTAATCACAAAACAGAATATTTTAATTGTAGTACTAAGCAGGTACAAACATAATGCAAAGGGATTCTCAGTCATTATTACAGTAAGGTAAATTTTAAAATAAATTATTTTTTTTCATGTATCAGATTGGCAAAGATATAAGAAGATAACAATACCTAGTGTTTGGGAGCATGTGGGTAAATAACTTTCAAGAATGCAAGTGAATACAAACATTTTGGATTATAACTTGTCAATATTTATATATATATATTTTTAAATGCACATACCTCAGGGCACCTGGGTGGTTCAGTCCGTTAAGCATCTGACTTCAGATCAGATCATGATCCCAGGGTCCTAGGATCCAACCCTGTGTAAGGCTCCCTGCTCAGCAGGGAACCTGCTTCTTCCTCTCCCTCTGCCCCTCCTCCTGCTCATGTTCTCTTTCTCTTTCAGAAATTAATAAATAATTTTTTTAAAAAATGCACATACCTCTTGGTATAGTAATTCCACTTGCAGGAATTTATGTTAAGGTTTTCTTTTTTCTTTTAAGATTTTACTTATTTATTTGACAGAGAGAGATAGCACAAGCAGGGGGAGCAGCAGACAGAGGGAGAATCAGGCTCCCCACTGAGCAAGGAGCCTGATGCGGAACTTGATCCCAAGACCCTGGGATCATGATCTGAGCCGAAGGCAGACACTTAACCAACTAAGCCACCCAGGCGTCCCTATGCTAGGGTTAGTATTGGTTCACAAACTGGCCCTCGTACAAGGAAGACAAGGAGAGACCAAAGAAAAGAGGCCAAGAACTCCATATTGCTAGGGGGAAGGTTCACTAAGCAAAGGAACTTACCTAAGAGGCTTGTCTCTGGTGGACACAAGACAAGGAGATCTCTGCACCTGCCTGCCAGAATCTTAAAAGTTTATATAGAGGCCTTAATGGGGTTCAGTCATGTGTACCATCCAAGACTATGTCCCTACAGTGGCTCCCACTATGGGAAAGGTGGGCTGAATGTACCTTTTAAAAACAGAAGAGGTGGTGAGGAGCCTGTAATTGCCTGGGTCCAGCTCTCAGGTCAACCAACAGTCACGTCCTCTCCATGATCTTCTCCAATAGTTAGCTCAAAGAAAGTGCCAAAAAGTTATGTGAAAGGGTACTCATGACAATTTAGCAATATCCAAAAGAAAGAGGGAAAGAGGGAAAAGGACGGGGGTAGAGGGTGGGAGAACTAGGGTCCAACACGTGGAGACAAGTCAAACAATTAGGATTTCCAGTGGCCTTAAAAATATTTAGTAGATATTTACACACTGATGCCAAAGACATATCACTTGGGGGGTGGGAAGCAAGTAAAAAATCAATGAAATATGATCTAGTTTATGTCAAAGTAAAGGAAGTAAAGAAGTAAAAGTAAAAAAGTAAAGAAAAGAGCAGGAGAGAGATGTGTGTGTGAGCATGTGTTTTTCCATTTTACTGGCTCTGGATGAAAGAAAGGGGTGAGTCTCAAGCTGGCCCCATTCAGTAACCTCCTACACGCAGATCCTGGGACTTTCATTGTCACACCACTATCACAGACCCTCTGATCCAGGGGCCCCCATATACCTTTGGCCATCCACAGGGTCAGGGATGGGCCTCTCTCATGGCCCAGATGAGATCCTCTCTTGCTGGATCCTGGAAGGTGGTGTGACATCAATGGGAAGGAAAATTCCATACTCTTTGACATTTGACAGTTGTATTGGATTCAGCTGAATGAAGCCTGGGTGATGGGGAGCCCTCACTGTGGTGGATAATGGTGTCCCTGGATGCCATCTCAGCTGCCATCTAAGGATTCTTCTTAACCAGCCTGCTTGTCTTGGCTCCAGGGACCATAACCTCTTGTCATGTCTTCACTGTCTTCTCATCATTTTAACTCAAAGAAGCCTCCCCAGCTTCCCCAGTTAAGAAGATTTGTTCCTCTTCATCATGTTATTCCCCTATGCTGTTTCTGTTTCCGAGGACACGAGACCCTGCTTTCCCTCTGGGCCTACCCTTTTGAAATCCATAAAAACCAACTCTAGCTTGTTGTTTGTTTCCCAAGATATTGTCTCTACTGTCACCCTTTCTTTGAAGGAAGTTTTGTAAAATGCCTACTTGGCTGAATGAGGAATAGTCCCAAGGACTAAGAAACACCAAAAACAAAAACATACCAATTGTTTATCTAGAAATACCCTAGATGTGAAATTTTTTTTTAATTTTATTTTTTCAATGTTCCAAGATTCATTGTTTATGCACCACACCCAGTGCTCCATGCGATACGTGCCCTCCTTAATACCCACCACCAGGTTCACCAATCCCCCCCAACCCCTCCCCTCCAAAACCCTCAGTTTGTTTCTCAGAGTTCATGGTCTCTCATGCTTCATCTCCCCCTCTGATTTTCCCCAATTCACTTTTCCTTTCCTTCTCCTAATGTCCTCCATGTTATTCCTTATTCTCCACAAGTAATTGTGAAACCATATGATAACTGACTTTCTCTGCTTGACTTATTTCACTCAGCATAATCTCCTCCAGTTCTGTCCATGTTGATACAAAAGTTGGGTAGTCAACTTTCTGATGGCTGAGTAATATTCCATTGTATATATGGAACATATCTTCTTTATCCATTCGTCCATTGAAGGGCATTTTGGCTCTTACCACAGTTTGGTGATTGTGACCATTGCTGCTATGAACATTAGGATACAGACAGCCCTTCATTTCACTACATCTGTATCTTTGGGATAAACACCCATTAGTGCAATTGCAGGGTCATAGGGTAGCTCTATTTTTAATTTCTTAAGGAAACTCCACACTGTTTTCCAAAGTGGTTGCACCAACTTGCATTTGCACCAACAGTGTAAGAGGGTTCCCCTTTCTCCACATCCTCTCCAACACATGTTTACTGTCTTGTTAATTTTGGCCATTCTAAGTAGTATAAGGTGGTATCTCAATGTGGTTTTGATTTGAATCTCCCTGGCGGCTAATGACAATGAACATTTTTTCATGTGTCTGTTAGCCATTTGTATGTTGTCTTTGGAGAAGTGTCTGTTCATGTCTTCTGCCCATTTTCTATGTCATTATCTGTTTTATGAAGTGTTGAGTTTGAGAAGTTCTTTATAGATCTTGGATATCAGCCCTTTGTCTGTAGTGTCATTTGTGACTATCTTCTCCCATTCCGTGGGTTGCCTCTTTGTTTTGTTGACTGTTTCCTTTGCTGTGTGGAAGCTTCTGATCTTGATGATGTCCCAAAAGTTCATTTTCACTTTTGTTTCCCTTGCCTTTGGAGACATGTCTTGAAAGAAGTTGCTGTGGCCGATGTCAAAGAGGTTACTATCTATGTTCTCCTCTAGGATTTTGATAGATTCCTGCCTCACTTTGAGGTCTTTTATCCATTTTGAGTTTACTAGATGTGACATTTTTATTCTCTCTGGGAAACGGGGTCATGTGGATCTTTTATTTCTCATTTTATACCTTTCTGTGTTGTTTATACTCTTTACAACAAGCACAAATATAATGTATAGCACTAAAATGTTTTTGTAAATAGGGGCGCCTGGGTGGCTCAGTGGGCTAAAGCCCCTGCCTTTGGCTGGGGTCATGATCTCAGGGTCCTGGGATCGAGCCCCGCATCAGGCTCTCTGCTCAGCAGGGAGCCTGCTTCCTCCTCTCTCTCTGCCTGCCTCTCTGCCTACTTGTGATCTCTGTCTGTCAAATAAATAAATAAAATCTTAAAAAAATGTTTTTGGAAATAAAAAGTAACAATTTTTAGAATCAACCTATAAAGACAGGTATGATATAGTACTCTCAATTGCATTATTGGACAATGGTAGGCATCATAGTCATAAAAAAATTACTTAAACATGTTGGGAATCCTGATATATGTGAGGTCACACTGGCAGCTACATAACCATGTCTGGGTATAAACTTGCCATCAGTGGAAGATTGGAAAACAAACAAATGGGGGTGCCTGGGTGGCTCAGTTGGTTAAGTGACTACCTTCAGCTGGGGTCCTGATCCCGGGGTTCTAGGATCGAGTCCCACATCAGGGTCCCTACTCTCTGGGGAACCTGCTTCTCCTCTCCCTCTGCCTGCCACTTCCCCTGCTTGTGCTCTCTCTCTATATATCTGTAAAATAAATAAATACAATCTTAAAACAAACAAACAAATGAAAACACTTGTCAGTGGATCCTCTACTTCTAACACATGGCCAGAACAGATCCAGCTCTGATGCTATACTCTCTGCTTACTCTCCCTCTCTTTCTCTTTAGGCATAGTGACAAACCAGTCACAATATTTGGGTTGGAGTCTCCTCTACCAGTTACAGTTCCCTTAGCTTCTAAGTGGCAGAACCTAATTCTGAATCACTTGAGAAAGAATATACTTTATTAGAAGGATAGCAGTGGCTCAGAGAACTCAAGGGCTGGGAGGGAAAACCCAAATAGCCCATCTTTGAGAAGGACTGGGAACTCAAATAACATCACTCCATTTTTAAAAAAATATTTATTTATTTATTTATTTATTTATTTATTTATTTATTATTTTATTAGCATATAATGTATTATTTGCTTCAAGGGTACAGGTCTGTGAATCATCAGTCTGACACAATTCACAGCACTAACTGTAGCACATACCCTTTCCAATGTCCATAACCCAGCCACCCTATCCCTCACCCTCCCACCCCCCCAGCAACCCTCATTTTGCTTCCTGAGATTGAATCTCTTATGGCTTGTCTCCCTCCAGATCCCATTTTGTTTCATTTTTCCCTCCCTACCCACCACCACCCTCCACCCTGTCTTTCAAATTCCTTATATCTGAGAGATCAGTGATAATTGTCTTTCTCTGATTGACTTACTTCACTGAGCATAATACCCTCTGGTTCCATCCACATCCTCACAAATGGCAAGATTACAGGTTTTTTGATGGCTGCAAAGTATTCCATTATATATATATATATATATATATATATATATATATATATAATGTCTATATCTATATCTATATCTATATATCTGACATCTTCTTTGCACCCAAGTGTTTATAGCAGCAATGTCCACAATAGCCAAACTAAGGAACATCACTCCATTCAAGATGCAAATTGCCAGGGCAGTCTAATCCGCCCAGGCCAGGTTCTGAGCCCATCATTGCTACATGGTCTATAGGTGGGGTGAGGGGAGGACAGGACCACATGGAATGGGAGGGGAAGTAGTAGTTCCTGAAAGGAGCAGTGACATAAAGTAAGTGACTTACCTTAACAAGGGGCAAGGGATGCTGCACAGGTTAAAACAAGAGCTGTTCATGATCTTTAACTTTTAAATGGAGACCTATCTAAAGAATTTCATCTTCTCCTTTTATTATCTTCTCTTCTGCTCCATTACTGCTGCAAACCACATTCAGGTTGAATGAGAATTGTTATTTTAAGGCAAAATAATGAAAGTTCTTCTAAATTATATAAATTCTTTTTTTTCCTTATTTATTTTTTATTTTTTATAAACATATAATGTATTTTTATCCCCAGGGGTACAGGTCTCTGAATCGCCAGGTTTACACACTTCACAGCACTCACCATAGCACATACCCTCCCCAATGTCCATAACCCCACCCCCCTCTTCCTACCCTCTTCTCCCCAGCAACCCTCAGTTTGTTTTGTGAGATTAAGAGTCACTTATGGTTTGTCTCCCTCCCAATCCCATCTTGTTTCATTTATTCTTCTCCTACCCCCCAACCCCCCATGTTGCATCTCCACTTCCTCATATCAGGGAGATCATATAATAATTGTCTTTCTCCGATTGACTTATTTCACTAAGCATGATACCCTCTAGTTCCATCCACGTCATCATAAATGATATAAATTCTTACAAAAAGTGTTGAGTAACCTACTGCATGGAAAGCTATCTCAGGGACCCTGTTTCAATCATCCTCTCATCTTTAGGCCACTTACCATGGCATTTAAATTGAACACTTGGCAATACATGAGAATTTTAATTTCTAATCTTAGAACGATCTGTGTGGGATCAATTTTCACAGGAAATTCATCAGTATTTTACAGCAGCGTAATGTAGACTAATATAACTGACACTTCTAAAATTCTAATTCCACGGGAGTAATGTATGAATTTAAGCCTGCCATTAAGAAAAAAAAAAATTGTTAATTTTATTCATTAACATCATCCTTTCATTCAAACGTTACTGTTTCTCAGTCACCTTAACCCAAAGGTAAAATAGGTCATAAAACTGTCAAAAATAACAAAAATATTTCTTCAGGTTCTGCCTGTCTGCTTAACAGAAACGAGCCACCACACTTCAAGTAGTCTCAGAGGTGTTTCGCCAAGGAGCTCTGCTAACCTACCCAACACATCCTTGGTAACACACAGTAGTGCTGCTCCCACTGGTGCCCTGGACATCAGCTCTTTCCTCTTCACTTACTTGTTTTGGTTTTTTTTTCCCCATAGCTCCTTTCTTCCAGACCAATTGTTCTTAGCCAAAGGCAATCTTGTCTCTCAGAGGATGTAATGTCTGTACACATTACCATTTTTTTATGTCTGGAGAGGAAGGGTGCTACCGTCGTCTAGAGAGCAAATCCAGGTACGTGGCTGAATCTTCTGCAGGACAGCCCCCCACAACATGGAGTATCTGGCCCCAAATGTCAACTTTGCTGAGCAAAGCGACCCTTCTCTAGACTCCAACCTGAGTTACAGAGAGCTGGCCAATGGGACAGTCTGAAGAACAAAAGCTATTCTGTCCTCAAAAATCAGTCCTCTGATATTTTTATATTAAACATGGTCCTCATCTCTGGCTTCCTTCAGGATAACAGCACTCTTGCCACATTAAAGAGGATTGCCTTCTCTATAGGGAAAATAATGAACATTTGGGCAATTGAACAGGAAATGGTCCCAGGGTTGTGGCTACTGTTTTCCTATAACAGTAACTTTCTCTTGCCTCATCCTTCTTCTGGTAACAAACTCCCTACTTTGACCCCAGGAGTGAGCATGTAACTCAAGTCAGCCAGATAATAAGCCTTTACCAGGATGCTTGTCTTGTCTTTCCTTTCCTTTTCCTTCCTTTCCTTTTCTCTTCTAAGTTTATTTAATCTCTACACCTAATCTGGGGCTTGACCCCAGAACCCTGAGATCAAGAGTTCTCATGCTTTTCTGACTGAGCCAGCAGGGCACCCGAGAATGTTTCTCTTTTTAACTCAAGGAAAGAGAATTTCGTTTTTGGTCTGAGACTATAAAGAAAGAAGCCTTAGGGGGAAGCATCTTGAAACAGTGAAGCTATGATGCAGAGAGGAACAGAGAAGGAGGAAAGCAAGGAGAGAAGAGGAGGTGAGAGAATGATAGTGTTTTCATCCCAGGTCTCCCCAAGTCCAGCTCCATCCCCATACTTCCCACCACTTGATTCTGTGTGCAGCTTGTCATCTTCTGTTTAAACTAGGTTAATTTGAGTTTTATTATTTCCAACATAAGAATCTTGGCTAATATGCCTGTCTTTAAAATTTGTACAATTTAATATGGCAGCACATTAAAAGGGTTTATATGAGGTGTACATAGAGCTCCAGCGGTCTGTTCTGTTTTTGAGTCTAGAGAGGGTTCAAATTGTTCATTTGACAGTAATTCATTGACAGGTACATTTATGTAAAACAGTTTATGTGAGAAAAAGTCCTTAATGATGACCACTAAAAATTTACACTATATGTATAAAAAAAGGGGGTAAAGTGGCATATGGCCCCAGCCATAAACAATAGGTTTATTTGAATGAGTATAGGGAAGGAGAAAAGTCTTTCCTCTACCCTTTTATGTTCTGTGACTGAGACCCGTGAATGAAACTGACAAAAGACAGGTTAACAGGAAAAAAAGCATACAAATTTTATTTGATGTCAGTATTTTAAAGATCTTATTTATTTATTTGTCAGAGAGAGAGCGCACAAGCAGGAAGAGTGGCAGGCAGAGGCAGAGAGAGAAGCAGGCTCCCCGCTGAGCAAGGAGCCCGATGTGGGATTCCATCCCAGGACCCCAGGATCACAACCTGAGCTGAAGGCAGCAGCTCAACCAACTGAGCCACCCAGGCATCCCTGATGGCAGTATTTTACTGTTTATGCTCACTGAAGCCTTCATAGAAAATAAGGGAGGGCCTAAAGAAGTGGCTTACCCTGGGGTCTATCTACCATTTTAACAAAGGGCAATCAATTGCAGGGAAGTGAGAAGATAAGGGAAAAGGAGTTTGGGTATCTAGGGTTGGCAAACTATGGGAAGGTAAACATGGAGAGAACTAATGGAGGTAAGGTTATTTTAGAAAGGTTTGTTTGGGCAGATTCATCTCTCTATTGACTTTCTGTCGCTGGTTGTTCTCTTTCTGGCACAGGAGAGGAGAGGGGGAGCACCTCCACAAAGGGAAATTTATGTCCTGTGTTTAAACCAAAAGAGGGAAGGAAAAAAGTTCCTTATGTGTTTGTTGTGTCTTAACTGCCTTCAGCAAAAACATAATCCTTAGGCCAAAGTGGCATATTTTGGAGTGGCACGTTCTTTTTAAGATTACAGAGCATTATTAATTCTCACTTCTGCTACTCCCTATTCTATGAGTATTATCCATCCCATTTTTTTTCCTTCATGAATAAGTACTCAGCAATTCACCTAATTCACCAAGAAATTAATTATAGAATTGGGGTTGAAATCCAGGTTTCTAGCTCCTGAGCTCTGAGCTCTTTCCTTGAAAGTACAGATTCTTCTAAGTGGAGGAAGGAATCACAAAGAAGACAAGATAGGTCCCTCCTTCCACTGAGCTCTCAGATGTATCCCTCTCATTCACTGTGAGAACTGACTGAACTTTTGCAGACATATTTTAATGTCCTTCATTAGGATGTGAGTTCTTTAATAGCATAACCATTATTTTACTCATTTTATTCAGTCTTACTTTTTTGTACCATTTCCCATGCCCAAAACAGGTATTAGAAAAGCACTTGGTAAATATTTGTTAGATGATGGATATGAGTTAAAAAACCATGAAATAAAAAATATCTTAAGGCACCACTGTGATTGAATTGCACATTCCAGTTGAAGACTATCTAGATGTCCCTTCAGTCAAGTAGATTGGGACAAGATTAGGGAAGTCATGAAAGCTAACCAAGATGTTTGTACTTTCATCAGGAAACACAGGTGACATTCGCTCTTTCTCAGTCTCTTATGAGGGTCGATCTTCCCAATGGTTTGGAGGAAAGTTTCTCCTCATTGTCTAGGATTTAGGTGCTAGAAATGTGGAACACAGCAGGGACTGAAGAAATGGAAAAGAGAGGAACAGTGTTGGGACTACGACAAACTAAATACCCTTTCCCCTCATGAGGAGAATGACCTGGCAGGAAACCTGCTTAGTGACTCTGATGAAGGGAGTTAGACAAATCAGTCTATTTAAGGAAGACAGGTTTCAAATGCCAGCAAGACAAAATATGACTAAGATCAAAGGGCCAAAGGCAGAATCACAGTTAAGGTTGCAGAGCCAAGGATTTGGAGCCAGCTGGTTAAGGAGTCAAGGGTAAGTGGGTTCTTGGCAAATGCAGAGGGTCCTAGTAGTGTTTAAGGGTTATAACCCTTTGTATTCGTTTCCCACTGCTGCATAGCAAATTACCACAAATATGGAGGCTTGAAGCAGCACAAATTTATTATATTACAGTATATAGTTTGGAAATCTAACATGGGTCTCATTGGGCTAATATCAAATTATCAGCAGGGTTGGAGGCACTGGGAGAGAGAATCTGTTTCCTTGCCCCTCTGCCAGCTTCTAGAAGCTGTCCACATTACTTTGCTTGTAGGTCCTTTATCCTCAAAGCTAGGACTTTTGGGCCAAATCCTTCTCACAAGGGCCCCTGTGATGACATTGAGCTACCCTGGTAGTTTGTTAATGTGCAGAGAGAAGAAAACAGACAAATGAACAGGGAATTACAGGACAGGGTGACTGGTTCATGGGGTTACTTAGAAGGTCACCTCACTGAGACTTCCTGGGTCAGGAAAGAGGTCCTGGAGGAAGTGACATAAAAACTGAGTTCTATAAGTAGAGGAGGAAGGCTAGTGAGGAGGGTATAACCCAGGAAAGAGAGGAGAGGGGCTGAACATGGATGATGTAGGGGATACACAGGGGGTAAGAGTAGAGGACACTGACCATGTTTCAGCCTTGGGCCCCTGGAGAGATGGTGATGTCCATCACTGAGGAGGGACACAGGAGGAAGGCAGTTTTATGGGAAAGATGATGAGTTCAGGTTCAGAATACTACACCTGAAAGGCCATCGGACACCTGCAAGAAGGTATCTAGGAAGCCAGTGGTTCTCTGGCTTTGATGCAAAGCAAACTGGGGTGATGGATTTGGGAATCATTAGAATAAGGGTGAGAACTGAAGCCAGCAATGACTCTTTTTTTTTTTTAAAGATTTTATTTATTTATTTGACAGAGAGAGAGATCACAAGTAGGTAGAGAGGCAGGCAGAGAGAGAGGAGGAAGCAGGCTCCCCATGGAGCAAAGAGCCTGATGCGGGGCTCGATCCCAGGACCCTGAGATCATGACCTGAGCCGAAGGCAGCGGCTTAATTCACTGAGCCACCCAGGCGCCCCCTGAAGCCAGCAATGAAATGAGATTGCCCAGGAAGACGGTATAGAGTGAAGGGGGTTGAGAGCTTCAAGCAAAGCACTGAGGAAGTCCATATTTAAGGGGCAGATGGAAGAGTGAGCTCCACAAGGAAATGAAGGACAGGCCAGAGAGGTATTTGGGAAAAGAGCATCTCAAAAAGGAATGCATGTCCATTAACAGTTTGGGGCTTTGTGGTGTGCTTGTCAGTAGTTTCGCTGACATGGTAGAGATGGAAGCTTGTTGGCCATGGAGTTGAGGCATGAATAGGAGGCATGGAAGCAGAAATAGGAAATGTAAACAACACTTTCAAGAGATTTGACTTTAGCAGGAGAAGAGCATTGGGTAGGAGGTGGGGGAGATAGTGTTGAGATTATTTGAGGAGGCTTGGCCACATTTAAACGCTGGTGGAAAAGAGATGAGTCAGAGAGTTCAAAGAGTAGACAGTTCTCAATGGAGAATCACTTGGAGTGAAGAGTTAAGAACAATGAGAGCCAGGGGCATCTGGGCAGCTCAGTGAGTTAAGCATCTGCCTTTGGCTGAGGTGGGAATCCTGGTGTTCTGGGATCAGGCCCTGCATCAGACTCTCTGCTCACTGGGGAGTCTGCTTATTCCTTTCTTTTTCAAATAAAAAAATAAAATCTAAAAAAAGAAAAGAAGAGAAGAGAAAAGGAAAGAAAAGAACAATGAGAACCAGAGGAGAGGTTGAAAGCACTTGAGAGGTTTGGGGTCCATGAGCAAGTTCGAGGGTCAGGTTACAGGACTGGTGGACCGGTAGTCTCAAAGCACACAGGATTCTTTCTCTTCATGAAACACACCAAGATCTTTAATCACAAAGGTGGAAGATACCAGAAATGCCACTGTAAGGCAGAGATTTTTCACCAGGAAGCTTAACACATGGTACTGTCATTTCAAAATGTATAAAGGACTTTTACAAATATCACATACATCCCCTTTCATTCCCTCTTTCTAAAGAAAGATGAGGCTAATGGGAGGCCATTCCACACACAAAAAAACCCTACTCACAAAGACAATTTTTTGGTCAGGAGGAAGGGAATGGAGTCAGATACTAGGTCATAGTCCTGTACAAGACTTCAGAATAAAAGGAAATGTGGCACCAGCCATTGTTACAATATAATCTTCACTGATGTTGGAGTAATACTGTTGGAAAGTGCTGGAAACAGTTGGTGTTTCTCACGACATGGGGCGACAATGTGTGCAAAAGGCTTTGACTGACAGTCACACGTGAGTGTAGTGTTGGTGGTTCTACTGGCTCTCTGCCCGCTGAGCCACAGTTGCTGTAAGTTGGACACGGTCTTCTATAAGGTGCAGCCGTGGCTTCTCCATCTCCCATTGCCTCCAGGTGGCAAAGGACCCAGAATAGAAGTCCACAGCAGAGGGTCCATAACCCTCTGTCCTGGCTTAAGGAGAAGGAGGGCTGGCCTGACAGCTGAGGCTAAGTTAGAGGCCTTCACATACTGAACAACATGTCCAAGTCAGAGGACTATTCAGAGCTGAGTGTTCCGTGGAAATCCACAGTCAGTGAATCGTGGACAGTGCCCTACAGAACCACAGATCCAAAGAGAAGCAGTTACCAAAAGCCAGCAATGGAGGTCAGGGATTTGAAAGATGGAGAGAGGATAGAAAGGAAAGATAGACCAGGAAAGCTCCAGGGAGTAAGTGGCAGAACATTTGGCTGAATACTGGAGAGGAGTGCTCTTCTCAGTGGAGAAAGATTGTGCTTGTTTCCAGTGGTGCAGGATGGAGAAAGTAAAGGAGAAGATGCTAACAGGCTGGCCAGGTCACTGAGTCCTTATACCAAAGGTGCATACAAGGAAAACAAGAGCCAGTAGGAAACAACATACCAGGTTTCCTAACATTCGATCAAGAGCTTGAGAAACCTCAATGCGGGTGCAAAACTGAGTTTGAGCCCTGAACCCAGACTTAAGGTTAAACCAAGACATCCTCTACGTCCTTTCCTGAATCTGCTGATTTGATTCCCAAGCTCTAAGTGTAAGATCTCACCATAAGCTGAAAGAAAGTCCACTCTGAAGCACATTCACGTGGCTCAGGGGTCACTGAAGTCAGGGGAGGCCCCTGATAAAAACCACCCCTGCCCCTTATCCCAGGGCAGGAGTCTTGAGCACGAGTCTTGGGTCCAGAAGCTGCAATGTCTGCAAGGGGCCTTTGACACCATCCCTCCCACTGTGACATGAATGGATGCAGCAGGGAGAACTAGCCAGCCACCTCTTGGCTGTGGAGCTAGATCTGACCAAGCAGGGTAGCTGGCCAGGGCTGCCTCCTCCAGAAGGAAAACCAAGGTCTTTGACAGGTTTGTTTTCAGGATGGCAAGTAGAACTACAGGGAAAGAACAAAGTTCAGCCTGGATCCTGCCTTTAAGTTCCAATAACTTCACTGAAAAGAAAGTAGCCTAACGAATGTTTATGAGATGACATTAGTCATTCCTCCTGCTTTGAGTAGGAGCTAAAAATGGGGTAGAAAGTGAGGCTCATCTTCTCTCCATAGGTAAGGAGAAGAATCAAGTCCAATTTTCCCATAAAGAAGGAAATGGGATCTGATTGAACAAATCATTTAATTAGATTGAAAGAAAAATTTCTCAATGATTAAGAGTGTATGATTGGGGGGCGGCACCCAGGTTGCTCAGTTATTAAGTGTCTGCCTTCAGCTTGGGTTATGAACCCAGGGTCCTGGGATGGAGCCCTGCATCGGACTCTCTGCTCGGCAGGAAGCCCACTTCTCCCTCTCCCACTCCCTCTGCTTATATTCCCTCTCTCGCTATCTCTTTCTCTGTCAAATAAATAAAAATCTAAAAAAAAAAAAAGTAATCTATGATGGGTTGAATTATGTCTACCCTGCCACACACACACACACACACACACACACACACTCACAGGTTGAAGTCCTACCACCCAGTATCTCAGAATTTGACCTTATTTGGAAATAGGGTCACTGTAGATGTAAGTAGTTAAGATGAGGTCATACTGAGGTAAGATAGGCTCCTAACCCAACATGACTGGTGTTCTTATCAAAAGAGGAAATTAGGACATAGACGTGCACACAGGGAAAACACCACGTGAAGACAAAGGTAGAGATGAGGTGCTTCTACACGCCGAGAGACAACCAAAGATGGCCAGCAAACCCTCAATTGCTAGGAGAGAGACCTGGAAAAGATTTTCTCTCCGGCCCTTGAAGTAACCCCACCAACACCTTGACCTCGGACTTGCAGCCTGCAGAATCGTGAAAGCCACGGTTCTGGCTGTGTAAGCCATCCAGTTTGTGATACTGTGTCAGTCCCAGCAAACAAAAACAGAATTGTATACTTTTAGAAAGATATTTCAAATATAACAGTCCTGTTAAACTATTCATATAATTAACCATATTCATTTGATAATGCATATTCACATAGAATTAACCATACACAATATACAAACAATTATAATTTTAGTAAATAGCAGTATTTTAAGAAAAATTAGCCATTATTGGAGCACCTAGCTAGCTCAGTCGGTAGAGCATGTGACTCTTGATTTCAGAGTCATGAGTTTTTGCCCCACTTTGGGCGTGAAGCCTACTTAAAAAAACAAAAAAATAAAATAAAATTAGTCATTATTTACCCAGGACAGCATTTGTTTGAGAGCCAAAGCTTACGTCTCTTCTTTGCTATGTGTCTCTAATTTTATCAACAAGCCATGTGCCAATTCTAATTGCTTCATGGCAATCCAGATTAAAATCATATTTCTATTAATACTGAGGATTTACCTAAAAGGCTTAAGGGATTACATGTGGAAATGCAGCAAAGATTGAGGAATAAATCAGTAACTTCCATTAAGATACAATTGATTTTTAAGATAAACAAAAAATTGTAATTATACATTTTCTTATCAGCAACAAACATTTTCTAAGCATGTACTGTTTACACCATATAAAGTTCTATAGAGATATGGAGGCAAGTATAATGATACTGCCCCGTGAGTCTTAACACCGGAGTTGGAAAAACTGGTGCAAAAGTAAAAACAAGAGACAACACAAGTTAGAGTGTTCATATACAATGCTATAGATCCTACTGCTTCTCAAGAGCACCCTTCGCATTTTCTCTCATTCGCAAAGGAACCAGTCTTCACCCTATTGTATGAACACATCCTTGGATAGTCTCCTTCAAGTAACCTCTCTAAGCCACGGAGAGAGGAAAGTTTTGTTTCCTTCTTGCATTATGTTCTGTTGGAATGTTTCTCTTTCTCTGCCCCTTGGACCAGGGCTATTAAAAACAGGGAGGTCCTAGGGGTGGGACTTCTCAGATGACAGTCCTTGGTTCCCAAGAAGGGAAGCTCTCTGGAATGGGGTGTGCTGTGGGTGGTAAAGAGGTCCGTCTGCCGTGGACATGGACACCTGGTGTAGCTCTTCACTCCCAAAGTGAGAGGTCAGGGAAATGCCATGTCATAACAGAGCTTGGGTAAATGATAGCCGGGCTCTTTCCTGGTCTTTCAACTCCTGGCATATACCTCCAGTCCTCTCCCTGGCCCCTCTCTTTTCCCACCTGTCACATGTATGAAAAAGTACAAAGTCCTTTAAAACTTTCTATTCAACACTACCCATCCATCTTCTTAATAATTATACAATTCCAGCAGGACAATACTGCTGACTTTCTATGTCTAACTATTCATGTGTCTGAATCACAGTCCCAGTCCGGTATACCGAAGGCATAAATAACACTTTTAAGTCCTTTTTTAGTGTATTGATTCCCTGGCAAGAGCTCCAGTTTCCTCTTCTCATTAGCTCTCAAATGTGGACTGAGAGTAATTCCATCCAGTAGGAAAGAGCACGCGATGAGGAATGAGGATACCTGGACTCAAGTTCTAAACCTGCCCCTGACCATCTGTAGAAGCTCTGGTAAAGTGATCCCCTTTCTCCTGAATCTGTTTCTTCCCAACGTATTCATTATGGAGCTAAGAGATGAGACTGCTTTAGCTAAAGAGTAATCCAGAACAAGGTGAGCAGGGTAGCCAATTTGCTCTTTTTAAAATTGTGGGATAAGCTGGGATGCAAAACATAGTCCAGAACCAAAATTAAGACCAATCACATAAGGTCTTGAGTGTAAAAACTGGGTCACTAAAACGAGAAAGACCCCAAAATTAGCCTTCATGACACACAAGTGAAATTCCACAGCAGAGCAGTTAATTTTAGGAGACTTTTTTCCTCCATGCAGGAAAAACAAGAGTGTTTTCCTCGATGCTGTGTCTCTATGATTACTGCCTTTGATTCCGTATGGTTCTGGATAGGATGCCTAATGCTCCATCACAACTGGAAAATGGGTAAATAACCCATGTCAAATCATTCAATGTCCCTCTTGCTAGGAATTTAAATCTAGGGCAGAAAAATTCCAGCAGCTTCTAGAAGGTGGCTGGTCTCGAGTCAGTATATGGTAACATCTCAGTCCTCCTGTTGCGAGACCCTCTAGAGCTGCCCTTGTAAAGCATTTCCTTCCGTCAATTTTTTTTTCTTTTTTTGCTAAAGTGGGCTTTCAGTTTCTCTTGTTTCCACCGAATGAGCAAACCGTATGCTCCAACACTTAGAATTCAAATAGGCGTAAGTCAAAAACTTTGGTCTTCACAGGCAGCATAACTCCTCCAAAGAGCTGGCTAGGAGCAGGAAGGACCTGTATTGGACCCTGCACTTGGAGGTGTGAGCAGGAGGGGGCGGGAGTGGGTGGACAGTGGACTGCTTCTCATTGAGAAATGAGCTGGTTATGTCAGATTATTTCTAAGCTCTAACATCCTATGATTCGAAGTAATCAACTCCATGGCCCAAAGGATTAGTGCGATGTTTATGTGGAATGGAGAGAGAAAAGGCTTTGTCTTTTTCATTTTTAGGCTTTCTGTTTTTGGCAAGGGCTTAGCGGACAGAAGTATTTAGAAGCGTAGGGTGACGCATGAATCTGATCAAGCACTATAATTCACAACTATAAGTGCAGAGAGGCATGCAGGTGACAGACCCTGATAATAACACTCACGTGACATTGTTCACCTATCTCACAAATTAATCCTGCAAAATCATTAGGTAAGCCCAGTTTTATCACTAAATATGTACATTTATCCTTGGACACTTCTGTGTGTGTGGCAAAGTTTTGGTGTTTTCCTTTTCCAGGAATATTCCCTGATGTTAACATCAGCTTGTACTTTTGTACCTTGGGCTACCGAACACAAAAAGTCCTTCATTCGTCTTGAAATTTCCTCCAGTTTTTCTTGTACACCACCAAGGAATATATTTGCTTCGCATTAGAGACACAGATACACCATTGGTTGCTTTGTTGGCCTGTGATCCCTTTTTGGGGTTTTGTGGCTTAGCTGTTCTAGAGGGGACGACACCAACACACTTGAGTACCACGTTAAATGTGCTTCTGCCTCAGAGCCTTTGCATTTTCTGTTCTGTTGACCTGGAATGTTGTTGGAGGAGGTTATCAAGAAGACATTGCCACCAGTTGACCTGTGAGCTGGACCTGGGAAATTGGAGATTCTCCACCCTCTCTCCCCTGTCCTTGTCACAAGCTAGGCTTGGGGCTGCCTAGAAAATGTTCTTTTTCCATTAAAATGGGAGTCAAGATTCATGGTGTCTAGGGCAGCTATCTCTCACCTTAGTAAGGTTATCTCAGGCTAGTGGAGACTCAGTTTCCCTTGGCTGCTGTACCAAATTAGAACAAATGTGATGGCTTAGAACGATATACATCTCTTCTTACAGTTCTGGAGGTTAGAAGTCTGTAATCAGCTTAACTGGCCCAGATCAAGATGTCTTCAGCCATGTCCTGGGGTCTCTAGGGAAAAATCTCTTTCCTTGACTTTTCCAGCATTCCTGGACTCCTCCTCCTCCATCTTCAAGCAGGAAAGATAGCAGCTTGCCTCAGTGCCGACACCACTTTATTCTGAGTCAGATCATCTTCCGCCTCGTTCTTATAAGGAAACTTGTGACCACATTTAGGGCCCACAAAGATCATCTCATGGCAAGAGCCTTAAGTTGATCACACCTGTAATGTCTCTTACAGTTATGTCTCAGATTACAAAAATTAGGACCTTGATGTCTTTGGGGCCATTACTTAGACTACCACACCTCTAGATCTTAGTTGTCCTATGTGTTAAGTTTAGGAACGTTGCTGCATGACCGACTATTCATGAGTATGTGAGCCTCATGTCTGTTCTGTTGGATTCTGAGTTGGAAGATGAAAAATTAATTAGTCACTCACATGCGAAGTAACGCTATTGGTTGTACATCTTGGGCACCAACCAGAACCCTAATTTGGAGGGTGGAGTTGGGGGGCTGGCAAGGAAGCAGGGATGGGATGTTGTTATTCACATGAATCATATTTCACTTGTCGTCTGGCTCAATCAACCAGTTAAGAACAAAAATGGCCTTGTAGCAGGAATTGATACAGAAATGAGCTGGGTGAGTTCAGTTTCAGCATCTTGAGATTACAGAGTCACTCTTTTGATGAACAGCAAATGCTCCAGTCTTTAAAGGGTGGCCCGTCAGTGAAAGGGAAGCGTGTGGGCAGTGAAGTGCGCAGAGAGGGTGAGACACAATTTCAAGAGCTTTTTGAGCATGAAATATTTAACAGCCGTATTATGACTTTATTGCTCAAGTTCATCAAAAACAAATAATAACAAATTTACCAAATGTAACCTCCACAAAAGTCTGTACTTCTTTCTCTTTCACAGCTCTTTTAAAAATACTATTATTTTATAGTCATGTTTTAAAAGTGCAGTCCTTGTTTTGGTGAGATGCTCTTAGAATGTCAAGATATATAGAATTTGCTTCAGCATAACTGGGGGAGGTGGGAAAATGAAAAGGTATACAGAAGAAATTAGATTGGCTCTCAACAGATGATTACTGGTCCTGGGTGACGGGTACGAAGTAATCCATTATATTCAACTCAGCATATTTAAATACGTTTGAAATTTTCATAATCAAAAGTTATTTTTAACAGGTTGCCACTCGTTTTTAAGAGGGACGTGGCTAGATAATAAGATTCTTTCTTGTTGGCATCGACATGTACAATTTCTTACTGAAAACATGGTCAAACTTCTTATCAAAATGTAGCTAGCTAGGTACATGAATTACTTTTTCAACAGAAGCAGAAGCCTCCTCTCTTAGTTTACTCGATCACACTGTGAGATCTGTAGACAGAACTGATATTTTTAGCCTTCTTAGACAGAGGTGCTGCAGTGTCTGGGGCCGTGGGGTTGGGAACCTGTAAGTCAACATGGTCGCAAGCATACATTCTGAGCTTCTATTTAGTCAAAAGCTGTAAAAGAGATTACCTACACCAGGAGAGGCATGAGAATATTAAAACAGATAACTACATTTCTCCAGTGCTCCAGCCTCTCAATCACAAATCCTACTAAGTTGCTGTTTATTCATCCAGCTGAAGTAGAAGGTGTATCAGTGTTCCTCACAGATCTCTGATTAAATAGTATTTCTAAGAAAAATGGACCATAGAAACTTATCTTTCACATGGACAGTGGTAGCAGCATCTTACTTGGCTTCTCTCTTCCAGATCACCCTTTATGTAGATGTCAATCATTTTTCTAAAACAGGCCTATGACTCTCTAACTTCCATTCAAGAGACTTTCGTACATGGAGAAAAGACCAAACTCCATATTCCATCATTTGAAGACCTCTACCAGCCGGCCTGTGATGACTTCAACAATAGCTTCACCTTATTCTCTGTGCCTCTTTCTTCCTATCCACCCTTTCCCTTTTTTTTTTCTTTTTAATCCCTGTTGGTGTATATTTCAATTCTTTGAATGGATTATGAATCCTGCCAGTTCCTCACTTATAAGTTGAACAAAATCATTTGCATGTGTTTTTATCTTTATAAAAGTTGTGATTTTCTCCCTTTACTGGCAAAACCTTTGTGTGACTGCCTGTATGCTGTATGTTTATCCCTACCCTCTCGTGGTTTTGTTTGTCATAAGTTCTTTCCGTTCTTAAGTTCTTGTCCCCTGTGATAACACTACTTTGCAGTACTGTCATTCCTGGTCACAAGGATTCAACTTTGACTTTATCCTTAGTGCTCCATACAGTGCTTTGTTATAATGTCAGGTACTTGCTCTCTTGAGTGAGATGTGAGGGGAGGATGCAATATTTGAAGTCTCCTGTGTTTGTGGCTTCAACACTTTCCTTGGGCTCTGGGATTGCCTGGGACCACTGCCACTCACTTCTTACCCAACCCCACTCAGGCTACCTGCTATGTTTTGTTCTTTTTCTATTGCTGCATAGTTAGTCACTGCAAACTCAGAGGCTTAAGACCATATCAATTTATTATCTCATAGTTCTGGAGGTTGACCAGAAAGGCTTTTCTTGTTTCTCTGTTTGGGGTCACTGGGCATCATAGGATTCTGCCTATCACACCTGCCTCCATGACTTGGCTAATAGTGGTGCATACAACAGAAATGAGACTCAGCAAGGGGTCGTGTGGACTCAAGTTTAGGGGAGGTATGGAATTCCTAGTGATGGAGGGGAAAGCTAGCAAAAAAGGAGACAAACAGGATAGAAAGGGCACAAACTGACAATAAGAAAGTGCTCCCAAAAGTTTATGGGCAAGAGTAACTCATATACCTCCTACGGTGTTCACTATTTTATAAACAACAGGCTAAATGCATCCTCTGAGATACCTCCGATGTGAGTAAAATACTACACTATTGCAATAGCGTATTAATGAAACAAAGTATCTGAAAAAAATAATTACTATAAAGTGCTAACCAAAGTACCTACATAATCTAAAATTATCACTATTTAAATGTTTTATATTATATTAATATTTTCAATATGTAAGAGAGTTAACAGTTCTTGTATGTTTATTATATGTCGAGTCCTGTACCTTCACATTGCTTATGTCTCTCAGCAATCCTGTCAGGTGAGTTGTATCGTTATTCCCATTTTACAGGTGAGGAAACTGATGAAAAGGAAAATTTAGGGACTTACCCAGAAATCATGCAGTCAGGAAGATAGAACCAAGTTTCAAATGCAGGTCTGTCTACTGCCCGTCATTTAGAAACATTAAACTTTATACATTAAACATTATATTAAACATTTATAAACATTGAAGTCATCTATAAACATTATAAACATTATGTTAATCTATGGATGTTAAAGAAAGAGAAAGTTATTGGGGCGCCTGGGTGGCTCAGTGGGTTAAAGCCTCTGCCCTCGGCTCAGGTCATGATCCCGGAGTCCTGGGATGGAGCCCCACATCGGGCTCTCTGCTCAGCAGGGAGTCTGCTTCCTCCTCTCTCTCTGCCTGCTTCTCTGCCTACTTGTGATCTCTGTCTGTCAAATAAATAAATAAAATCTTCAAAAAAAATAAAAAAGAAAGAGAAAGTTACAATCAGAAAGTAAGGGGTAGACCTGAAGACAGACAGACAGATGGAGAGAGCAAACATTGTCCCTACCTTTGGAGTTACTGAGTTGGGTTCACTAGCTAAGGTAAACTGCTCTGGTTACAATTTGCTTTTCACAACTTTTAAGCAGAATGTCTGGGATTCTCTGTTTCATATTCTTTGTTTTCATAATCTTGGAATTGAAAATTAGTTCTTGAGGATTTGCTTGTAATTTATGACTTTGCTTCCCCCGCCCCCTCCCACCCCCCGGCCACGGCCAAATTGTCAGGGTTACCTTCTGCAGCTGGGGTCATAATGGATAATTATTGTACTGATTAAATTCGTATGGACAAAACAAAATGACCTTATTAGAATCAACACCAATCCTAGCCAAGGGGAAATGTTCCTTAGCTCCATAAAAAGCAGGATCATGGGGTTATGGAGGGGTGGATACACAATGAAAGCAATCTGATGAAGGGAAACTGGAGAGGAACAAGGAAATGAGTGATGAATGGGGATGGAGAGCGAGGGGAAATGGTGGACTGGTAAATAAATGCCATTGGAAGTAAGGTTATCCACCTGGGGGGAAAACGTGGATCCTTACACCATGGTGTGATTTTAAATGTCGTCCTGTACATAACTAGATCTGTCTTGTCATTATTGTATTTACTGTTTGATTGACCTATTTCTGTATCAATACCACACTGTAAGGTTTTATACTGTGTTCTGATATCTTACAGGGTAAGTCTTCCCTCACTGCTGCTTTTCAAAAATGTATTGGTTCCAACGCAATCTTGAGAACAAAGCTGGAGGCATCATGCTCCCTGATTTCAAACTATATTACCAATCTATAATAATTAAAACGGTGTGGTATTGGCATAAAAACAGACATGCTGATCCATGGAACAGAATGGAGAGCTCAGAAATAAACCTGTATTAGACACTTCATTATATACATTTAGATATAGATATAGATATAATGTAGTATCTATAATTATATATATATTTTTTACATTTTTAAACTTTGTCAAACCCATTAATTACTATCATCTCAACTGAAGATGAGGAGAGTAGGTTCAATGAGAGTGAGTGACTTTCACAAGAATCCACGTCTGGCAGAGGGAACCTGTCTAGGGCTTGGCATCCAGCTCAGGGGCCTACTTGCCTTTGGGTTTATTTGATATTTACTTGACATTTGCTTAGTACTTAGTATGTTCCAGGCCCTGTTCAATGTGATGAATACAGCAGTGAACAAAATAGACACAAATTTCTGTCCTCATAGAATTTATATTCTATTATGCCGGCAAGATCCTGGGTTTATTTCATTAGTATCCTAAGATATTTAGCAATACATACCCATCCTAACACTCCATTCAGAGAGATGCTTCATTCTGAGCAGAATCCTGGTTATACTTTCCTTAGGGACCTGACTTCAACCCTTAACAGAAGCCCAAGAGATTCTGAGCCCAGACTTCCTATTACTTTGCATATTTTGACAAGAAAAGCTGCAAGTATGCATTTGTGATATGGGTTTTATTTCCATGATGGCTCCCAAGTGATGACAGCCAACTGTGCATTTCCTATGGGAGTACCTTCATTTCTGCTCTGCTTGAGAGCTTGAGCAGCACGAGGCCAGAACCAGGCAATAATGTCACTGGCACATGTTGGAGGCTCCTGAAACACAGGATGCAATCTCTACCTATATGTGCGAACTCACAGAATCCTTCCATTCAGTAATCTCCACAGCCCCCTACACTTCCTGTAACTTCTGTCTCATGTTACTTTTATGCTGCAAAAGCATGTCTAACATGCTACTATAAGAATGGCAAATCTACAGCCATACCACCCTGAACGCGCCCGATCTCATCTCATCTCGGAGGCTAAGCAGGGTCGGGCCTGGTTAGTACTTGGGTGGGAGAATGGCAAAATTTCTATGAAAATGAATTTTTTACTTTCAAAATATTTTAATAATCAGGGAGTAGAAAGTGTAACCATAACTGTTGAAGCTCACGGACATAATGAGAAAGATGAAAATTTCTTAGTATCCATAGAACAATGACTATCTGGGCTAGGAAGCACAGTGATATAGCCATGCTTAAGTCTCAAAAATGGAAATCTTGGAGTAGTCTGCCACCTTCAGGATAACTTCCCAACTAACTCCACCAGAGAAAACTGGCTTTAGCCTCTATCAATTTCAATCCCAGTAAAAACACATTTCATGATAATCAACGGTGGAAGCTATGTTCCTTGAAGTTCTTTTACTATGATTAATTATTATATTTCATAATTATTTGTTTTCTTTAAATAAGGTTTCCCCTTTCTTTGTTTCTTTTTTTAAAAATTATTTTTATTCAATTATCTTTACATCAATTCTTTCCTTGCTTTTTACTGGCTAAAAACAAACAAATTCATTTTCCTCAGAAGAGCTGAGAACACTAAAAATGATCTTATAGCCACAGTCTATGGAAAATACGGTAAGTTTGGAAACCCTGCTATTTCCTAGTAGGTTCTTTTTATGGATTAATGACATTTCTAAGGAATCATAAATAGAAGAAGCAACACAGTAATCTGCTTAGAAATGTGGAGCGATAGGAGGGAGAGGGAGAGAGACTGTGTAACAACAGTGGTGTTTTTTTCTAATATCTAACTATTTCTTTCACTAAGTTACAAAGAAGTCTCCCTGGCTTAAAAAGAAAGAGAAAGGCAAGATAAGTGAGAAATAAGCTAGGGAATAATGTGGTGACTTAGAACATTGTACACTTTCAAATTGGGAGGGGGTTAGGGATAGTGTAAATCTCTAAGGAATTTTGGAAGCAAGGTTTTCAGGACCTTGAGGGGGCTAGCTATTTTGGGAAAAGTTCATTTATTACTTACTGTCTAATAAAAACCTAGTCATGAGACCCTTCAGATGTACATCGGAGGTTTCCAAAGGAATTTGTATATGTTAAAGTAGATTTACAGGATCCTGGTGGGGAGGTGGTTTCAGGCTAGGATTGCCTTTTGCTCTTAGCAAAGTATTAACACTGTGGCAGTTGAGTCCCTAGAAGAATGTCACTCTGCCTATTTCAAGTACTTGTCAGTGGGCTCTAGGTAGTAAGGAAATCTAGTAATTTTTCTTCTGCCTTTGTTTCCCACATCAGTACAACCAAGTCAAATTGCCTTAGGAGAGCAGGGTGTAAAAGATCTAGAAAAAGAGGACAAGGTAGTTCAGAAAGTCATCAGGCAAGGGCACAGGAACCTAAAGACATTTAAATTAAAGAGTGAGAACAAATATTCGTCAGGAAAGAGGACACTTTCTTTTTTGAGGTTTTTGTTATTTTTTTGAGATTTACTTTTATTTTTTTAAGTCATCCCTGCACCCAGCCTGGGGCTAGAACCCACAACCCTGAGATGAAGAGTCCCACGATGCACCCTGTGAGCCAGACAGCGGCCCCCCCACCCCGCCCCAAGAATACACTTTCATTATTTTCCCCTCAGGAAACAGGAAAGGGTGATTTTAGGAACTTCCCTTATTCTGGTGTACTTAATTCCATATTTATTGGCTTTTCTTTGGCTACACTGACCTGTTAAAGGATTTCAAGGTCAATTTCCTGACGACTTTGATTCTCTACTCAGCCTGCAACTTCCGGATCACAATGGAAAGCTTGAATCAACGCGGGTGCTTACTCCGAAGGTATGAAATCCCAAAGTCTGCAGTGAGGCCGGGCCTAGCTCTGTTTTAAAGCTTCCCGCCGGAGTGCCCGAGTCCGCTCCGGTAAGAACCACCAGGGGAGGGAGCTTAAGCCCCGCCTCCTCCCGCGGGAAGCTGCCAAACGTGGGTGTAAGCCTCTTGCCCAGGAGGGAGGCGGTCCTTTTGACATACTCAGGGCGGAGACGCTGCGTGCGCCCTCCCGACCGCTAGGGGGCGACCGGGACGCATTTGGCGCCTGTTTTCCGGCGTGTAGCCGGGTCGACGCCACCGTGCGCATGCTCGATGCGTCCCGGAGGTGGTCTGAGCCGGTGTTTTCCCCACGTGCAGCGTGAAGCAGGAGACAGCATGTTGTGAGGAAATGGGGGCCGCGGTGTTTCGCGCAATCCGTAATTTCAATCTAGAGAACCGGGCAGAACGGGAGATCAGCAAGATGAAGCCCTCTGCGGCTCCCAGGCACCCCTCCACCAAGAGCCTCCTGCGAGAGCAGATGAGCCGTAAGTGGTGCAAGGGCATGTCAGAAGTCCGCGCGGGCTCCCGGGGCGGGCTGGGCGGTTCGGTGCCCGTGGGTCGTGGTCCCGTGGCAGGGGTGACCGGGGTCGGCGGCAATGACTTGTCAGCCGAGCGCGGAAAGGTGGAGCGCCCAGGCCGGTGACATTGAGAGAGTCCCATTGCGCCCGCGGTGGAGTGGCGGCTCCGCCCACTTCGTAGTTCCGGAGGTGGCGGCTGCTGCCCCAGCCCGGCCCTCCGGAGCTCTTACCTCTACCAGCTACCGACTTGCTGCGGGAAATCCAGAAATGAAAGCACTTCTCCGATGTGCCCTCTGGGTATCTTCACGGAACGATGGGCGCCGAGCCCAGCCTAGCGTTTTGATTTACGTGCACAGTACTTCCCATATTGTCCGAGCGATCGTTTATTAAACAGAAGTTGAGAGTGGCTGACTTGTGTTAAGTGTTAGGATCTTAGAGGACATTTTGTTTGGTTTTAATATTGTGACATTCTTTTTCTTTCCTTAGGCCATCCAGAAATTAAGGGAGAAATAGCTAGAAAAGATGACAAACTGCTGTCTTTACTAAAAGATGTGTATGTTGATTCCAAAGATCCCGTGTCTTCTTTTCAGGTAATGTGTGTTTTAATTTAGCAGATACGTAATTTAACCTTTCTGTGCTCCAGGAAAATGTTCAGGAGAAGTGTGGTGGGTAGTAAAAGAGAGTGAATGCTCTGCACGCTTAAAACTGTCACTGTAGGGGCGCCTGGGTGGCTCAGTGGGTTAAAGCCTCTGCCCTCAGCTCAGGTCATGATCCCAGGGTCCTGGGATCGAACCCCGCATCGGGCTCTCTGCTCAGCGGGGAGCCTGCTTCCTCCTCTCTCTCTGCCTGCCTCTCTTGCCTAGTTGTGATTTCTCTCTGTCAAATAAATAAAAAAAAAAAAAAAAAAAAAAAAACTGTCACTGTAGTTGTGACCAGAATACAGGGCATTGGCAAAGTGGTGATATTAAGCAGAGTGGTGATATTATTTCACAGTTATAGGTTTTGGTAAAGTTCTTCTAGTGGTTGTCATTTGAGTCACCAAAGGAAAGCTTTGATACTATTTTTTCATCCTTGAGTGGATTGAGTTTTGTTCTAATTTGAGGGATTCCTTTAGTGTTGTGTTGGTGTTTGGTATTTTTTGTTTTTTGAAGATATATTCAGATAGGAAATGTAAAAATTGGGAGATTACAGAATACGTTGGGAATGGGAGCTTGTATGTACAGCCATATATAAATGCCAATTTGAGAGAAAGAGAGAGATCACAAGTAGGCAGAGAGGCAGGCAGGGGCGGGGGGCAGTGGGGACTCAGGTTTCATGCTGAGCAGAGAGCCCGATTCGGGGCTCCATCCCAGGACTCTGAGACCATGACCTGAGCCGAAGGCAGAGGCTTTAACCACTGAGCCACCCAGACACCCTCACAAGTGCTTTTTATACAGCTTTGAACAAAGCAGACGTACTCCTTACTCTCGGTTGGAATGTTGTGAGGAACATAGACATTAAAGAGATGAGCAACCATAAGTACATAATTACTTGATATATCTATGAAGGACAAGTGTGGGCACTGTGAGTTTAACAGAGGGAACTGTTTGTGATTGGACTGGGTGGCTTCTGAGTAAGTGACATTTAAGCCTCATTCTGAAGGATGAGTCTGAGTTAACTACATACCTTTGTTGGGGCAGGAATGTTCTAAGTTGGGGGAAGAGTTTGATTAAAGGAGAGAAGTGCCAATGACAACTCCCAGATTTCTTTCCATTCTTACATTCGCTGGTACTCTGTCTTCATAGACAATACTGTTTCCACAAATAGAGTTATTAATATAATTTTCATTAGATAAGTGAAATAAAATTCATGTAAAATAAGGTCTGTGAGTTGTTGCATGTAATAACAATTATAGGGTTGATTTATCACCAGATGTTCCCATTAAAAAGGTAGAAGGGTTGATATTCATGTTCTTTGTGTTGAATACTTCCATCAGTCACAGGTGTTGAATACTTCCAACTATTGTTTCTCTCATGCCATACTAAATCATGCATTCAAAAACTGGCCCTTGGGGAGTGAAAAAAATTTAACAGTTTTTATGAGTAGTTACATAGATACAATACATAAAGAGATACACAGTGGTATTAAAATTTTATGGGGGTCTTAGGAAAAGTCTACAAGGATTCATGAGGGAACAGCAATGAAAAAGTTGAAGTACCTATTTATGTTTTGCCCTTTTTCTCTTTTGGGTAGTTCCTAGTTTCTTAATGACTTTGTGATGTCTCCAGATAGTAGTGATACTATATGTCAAATAATTTATTTTTGTGTGGCTTTTTAATTCTGTCAGATATGTTAGCCTTTTTCTTCATGGTATTGGAAGTCTGGACTCATTCTAACATGAAAACCGTTTTCTGTATTTTCTTTTAGTACTTTTATGACTGTATATTTTATATTAAAATCTTTATTTGGCAGTAAATGTAGTGTTTGGTGTGTGGATATCTTTTTTTCCTGGATGATCAGTTGTCTAAATACAGTCTACTGAATAACCCAGTCTTTTCTCCACTCACTTTATTTTTTTTAAATATTTTTAAATTTTTATTAAGATTTTATTTATTTGACAGAGAGTACACAAGCAGGAGGAACAACAGAGAGAGGGGGAGAAGCAGACTCCCCGCCTAGCAGGGAGCCTGATACGGGGCTCGATCCCAGAACCCTGGGATCAGGACCTGAGCTGAAGGCAGACACTTAACCAGCTGAACCACCCAGGGGCCCCTCCACTCACTTTAAATACTAATACATACAAATCTGTTTATGGATTCATCAGTTCTAGTTATTTTTCCATTTTGACACTGGGATCATATTATATTAATTAGCGGAGCTTTGTAATATGTCTTGATATCTGTTGTGACCTTTCTTTTTCCCCAAAAGTTTCATGGCTATGGCCACATTTTTTTCCTCCAGATGAGAATCACGTTGTCAAGTTCTTTAATTAATTAAAAATACTTATTTATTTGAGAGAGAGCATGCCTGTGCATGTGCTTATGCTCAGGGCGGCAGAGGGGTGGGCGATTCTCAAGCTAACTCCCTGCTGAGCGCAGAGCTCTATGCAGGGCTCATCTCCCAACCCTGAGATCGTGACCTGAGTGGAAATCAAAAGTCAGATGCTTAACTGATGGAGCTACCCAGATACCTCTCAAATTATCCTGTTCTTTAATAAGTCTGATTTGGATTCTGAGTGTAATTGAATTGGAATGTATAGATTAATTTGAGAATTAACATCTTTGTATTATTGAATCTTTGGGAGATAGAGGGAAGACTATTACTATGGGATCTTTTTTCATCCTAAGTTTTTTTTTTAAAGATTTTATTTATTTACTTGACAGACAGATATCACAAGTAAGCAGAGAGGCAGGCAGAGAGAGAGGGGGAGGCAGGCTCCCTGCTGAGCAGAGAGCCCAACGTAGAACTCGATCCCAGGAGCCTGGGATCATGACCTGAGCCGAAGGCAGAGGCTTTAACCCACTGAGCCACCCAGGCTCCCTCACCCTAAGTTTTTAAACTATTGCCAGTATGTCAGAAAGTGAGTGATTTTCGTATTGCAGCTACCCACGTTACTAAGTTATTGTTAGTTTTTCAGTTGATTCCGTTAGCTTTCTGAAGATACTGTTATTGGCATAGAATTATAATTTTCCATTCTACTATTTATACTACTTTTATTGTTTGTAGCATTAACACAACAGTGAAAGTTGCTATTCTATCCTGTTCTTCCTTTAAGTGCTAATGTTGCAGCATTAATTATAACAAAATGATAAGGTTTCTGATTTAAAAAATACTTCTATCACACTTGAGACTTTATTTTTAATTTGCTAAGAGCTTTTAATCGAGAGGATGCTGAATTTTATCAAGCTTTTTTTTCAGTGTCCTAATAATTTCAATATTTAATATTAATCAGAAGGGAAATTTGAATAAAAGTGGATACAGAGTAGAAGGATTACCTGGGAATATAAAGTTAAGAGATACTTTGAATTTTTGAAAGTGAAGAAGTTGGGAAGAGTGTTTCAAACCAAAGTTAGAGTATAAAGGTAGGAGAGTGTGATGCCTTTGGAGAACAGAATTCATTACAGTCAGGGGGAAGTGTGAGCAATACATTTGGGAGAAATGAGGTAGGATGGAGGTAATAGGGACCCAATCATGAAGGTCCTTATTTGTCTTGCTAAGGAGTTTGTGTTTTATCTTGAGGACAATGGGAAGTCTTTGAAGGGTTTCCTGTCTAATCCATTAATTTATGTTTCCTGTCTAATCCATTAATTTATGTTCTTTGGGGCGCCTGGGTGGCTCAGTGGGTTAAAGCCTCTGCCTTCGGCTCAGGTCGTGGTGTCAGGGTCCTGGGATCGAGCCCCGCATCAGGCTCGCTGCTCAGAGGGGAGCCTGCTTCCTCCTCTCTCTCTGCCTGCCTCTCCGCCTACTTGTGATCTCTCTCTGTCAAATAAATAAATTAAAAAATTAAAAAAAAATTTATGTTCTTTAATATACATGAAATAATATGGTGAGTGGATGGTATACATTCAGTTGTTCTTTTCTAGAACTACCTGAATTTCTTAACGGTGACTGAGCTATAGTTATGTAAAGGTAATGGGGCAAAATTGCCATCAAACTGTGTGTCAATAAAAAACAAACAAACAAAACCAAAAAAACAACTATGTGTCATTGTGATGAGAAAATGGAGAAGCATGTGTAGTATTTATTTGAAGTAGTGGAGATTTGAGAAGTGTGTAAGTAGATGTCAAATCTTTTCTCTAGTCTTGAAAGCCTTTTGTTTCTGTTTTTTTTTGATACTAGGTAAAAGATTCTGGAACACCTCAAGAGCAAAAGGAATTCAGATTGGCAAAAGGCCATGACTTTAACATGAATATCAAAAACATTCCCAAAGGCAAAATTTCCATTGTAGAGGCACTGACACTTCTCAATAATCATAAACTTTATCCAGAAACGTGGACTGCGGAGAAAATAGCAGAAGAATACTACCTAGAACAGAAAGATGTAAAATCCCTTCTCAAATATTTTGTTACTTTTGAAGTCAAACTCTTACCTCCTGAAGGCAAGAAAGCCATACCATCAAAATGAAGAAAATTTTGAAATCACTTTTCCTATATGTACTCCCCATTCCCATGCCCTCTTCTGTTTCTCATTTTCAGCATGTTAATTATACAAATTATTAAATGTTTAAAACTCCCTTCTTGGGAGAGCATACTATTTATTGGGCTCTGCTGAATTTTCAGGATTGCTGATAGGATGAATTTTGTTTTCTTATAAAGTTTAATTTGGTTTCAGCATATGTTCCTATGTAATAATCAGCAAGACTAATGAGCACATATATAAATCTATTATAAATAAGAAACTTGTGTAATTTTTGGCACATCATCTCATCAGCTTTTAGATTGGTCATATAGCCTCTTGGGAAATGTCCTGAATCTCTCAATTTAACATTCAAAGTTTCGCTGTCCAATTTAGGTGATTAATTTATTCTTCCTATAGAATTGTGAAAGTAAGAGTTTTCCTAATGCTTATGACTATAATATTTTCTTGTTAGGGAAAGGGAGACTTGACAGTGAGGTAGGATAATGGTATTTCCCAAATGAAAACACACAGGAAAGTGGATATGAAATCAATAGAAAAAGTACATTTTATTATTATAGGGAATAAGAGTTAGCTTAGCAAGGACTTCTCTTGTTTTGAACTATTTTATTTATGTATGGAATAACTTCTTAAAATAATAAAAAAGGAATTGGTATTTACAAAATTTTAGCCATCTCTGTTTTGACAAACAGGTAGATCCAAAAGCTTCCAGAGAGGCGGACAATTGTGGGAGCTATCAGAAAAAAGTGGCTTCTCTGGATTTAATATAAAATACAAGAAAATTGTAAAGAAGGGTTGAATCAGAGAATCATGATAGATGAAATTTAGTGATAAGATATATATATATATATTTTTTTTTTCTCTAATATAAATGCTGGCTGAAAGAAGAGGAAAAAACTGCCAGAAGCTTAAAATTTGAACATTGGAAGGGACCTAGGAATTTGCTGCTTCATCCATTGAACCAACTTATGAGTACAGTGTGTACCAGTACTAGGGTCTTGAGTGAGATCATGTAAGTATAGCTGTGTCCGTATTACCACCTGTGGGATCTTGGGTAGATGGTATAACCTCTTTGAGACTGAATTTCCTCTATAAAATGAGTATAATACTGTCTTATTTAAATCTAATGGTTACTGTGAAGATAAATGATAATAATGGACTGAATGAATGTGACTTATTTTTGCAGTTTTTTTTTTTAAGATTTTATTTATTTATTTGACAGAGAGAGAGATCACAAGTAGGCAGAGAGGCAGGCAGAGAGAGGAAGTGAAGCAGGCTCCCTGCTGAGCAGAGAGCCCGATGCGGGACTCGATTCCAGGACCCTGAGATCATGACCTGAGCCGAAGGCAGCGGCTTAACCCACTGAGCCACCCAGGTGCCCCTATTTTTGCAGTTTTGAACAGAGGCCTGGGAAGGTTTCATGACCTGTTTAGGATTATTCTCTAGTTTATGACATAGCCGGGCCCAGAATCTATGTTTTCAGATTCCTAGTGGCATGTTTTTTCTGCTATGCCAAAAAGTTTATTTTGGAAAAGCAGAGAGTGCAAGTTGTAGGAACATTGGAGTATGTGGTAGGAAAAATTCCGGGGAAGACAGACATTCACTACTTCACAGGGTTTCTCCTAGAAATGGTATGGAAGATGCTGAGGAATTCAGCGTGATGATGGAATGAAGCATTTGTAATGCTGAGAAGAGAAAAATGGACTGAGATGGGAATTTTTAAAACTTGTTTTCAGCTGCATTTCTTTATGTGAATAAACTGTACCTTATTTATATGTGGTTCAAAACAGTAGTTCTTTCAATAAACAACTGTAAAAAAATGTGTTTTAAAACTCTGGCGAATCAATTATTAAAACTATTTTCCTTTATCTAATAAAGGTCAGTACTTGAATTACTAAGACTGCTATTTCTGAGCCATCTTCCCTATTCAAATGTATACTGTGGTGAGGCATATGTAACTCTGGCTGTTACATGGTGTCACATGATCAAATAAAGTACTTCCCAATCTTTCATTGGCCTCTTACTGCTTTTATATGGAGAGCGCTTGGGTAGTAGTGGTGTCACAAAAAGCATGGAGTTTTGATTCAGAAAACCTGGGTATAGATCTCAGCATCGCCACTAGCCAAGTGATCTCGGAAGTAAAATGGGTAATAATTGATAACATCTTAAAAAGCAATGACTGTGCTAGGCACTGATCTCAGTCCTTATCTTACTATCAGTCTTATTTTACAGGGGAAATTGAAGCACAAAGATCTAAACTTCAATGATTACCTAATAAGTGTTAGAACCTGGATTTAAACTTTATTATTTTCAAAACCGTGTGCTCCTAAATCCTCCACTGCATTACCCTACTGGGATTGTAAGAATTAAGAATTAAGTATGGCCTTGAAGGTGCAGGACTGCTTAGTGTCCACTGTATATGAGAATCATTGAACAACGTGTCTGGGCCCTCTGCTATGAAAGACTGGTTGAATAAGAGGCCTTTGTTGATGGGTTCTACATCAGGGATGTTTTTAAAAATATTTAGTAACTAGTGTGGCAGCAAACTGTCCAGTGTAAGCTGACCATCTGTGCAAGTTGAATGACCACAATGTCTGGATTGTTATTGTGAAGAAAAGGAAGGAGCAGGAGGTAGGGGAGAGGAAGGGAAGAGGAAAGAATATCTGGAGATGAGAAGATTTGGCCTTAGCAAGGTTAGGAGAGGAGGGAGGAAGGTTAATTATTGGATGGGCAGGAAGACAGGTTGAGAGAGACAAAAGCCACCCAAGTGGGTAGATTCGGCAAAGTTCTGCAATCAATAGGGTCTCCATATAATTTATTGCCCAAACTGGGACACTTGAAAGTGAAAAGGGCATCAACAGCATTAAGACAATAGGGGTGATAGCATAAACTAGAATATCTCAGAAACTAGGCGTGGTCATCCTAACTGTAAAAGGCACTAATGGAGGTCTTGAAGGGTGACTCGCCATTAACCACTCAGGAATGATCCCTCTGGCAAACATCCCTCCATATCTACTCCATGTCCTTAAACTCCCATAATTCCAAGAAAAAGAGGGTGGGGCGCCGGACAATTAGTGGTGGTGTGATTAGGAAGCTTCTGTACATGTAACTGGAGGTATTGAACTGAAGCAGCTCTAAGCACCCTGAACTGGGGCCATGTTCTTAGATAGTTTGTCGGGTATGAGTTGAAAATATATAAGAAATGAGCACATATAAAGGATTAAAGTAGTTTTATGCATTTTAAATAGCCATCACTCATTGCTTGATAGCTACTCTATCTTGCTTGTCCTGACAAGACCAATCCATTAAATACTGTGAGAGAAGGAATATCTGTTTATCTGGATACTCCATTTCTTCTCCTTTAGGAATAATAGGACTGAGTTACTTGTTAGGAGAAAAGATGAAATATCAGAAGCACTTAGATCTAAATCCCAATGTACAAACTGAAGCTTTACATTCAGAGCATTTGTGTCACTAATTCCGTGGTGTTTCTTTGCCATTGTAAGTGCTCCAACAGAACTCTGTCTTGGGAACACAAGTGAGTAGAATTGTAGAAGAGGAGCTCACCAGTTAGAAGAACAGAATCCTGAGCAAACCTGAGGTTCTGTAATTTTTTACTGTGTTGATGTAAAGTTTATGGTAGGTAAATTGCTTCCTTTTTGCTTCCTGTGGGGAAAAGAGCAACAGGTGGGTCATTGCAAAAATGAATAATTTGGGAACGGGAATTTAGTCAAAATGGGATAAGCCACTACTTGACAGTTGCGTAGTAATGCCTGACATGAAAGAAAATAGATCACAATGCACAGTCTTGATGAGCAGGAAAATCTCTCAGTTGTACGAGGGAATATAACTTTTGCAAGACCTCATCTAATTTTGAAAGAGGAAAACAATGACAGTGCTACATGACTGACAATATATTCTCCAGATGGCTCCAAAGCAAGTAAGCTAATAAGAGGATGTAGGTGAAGTGAAGGATTGTTTACTGACAGCCAGAACTGGAAATGGGGGGGGGGAGGGGGCACCAAGATAAAAATTTAATGTTTCATATATTTCTAAAATAAGCCTCAGGCCTTTCTCTTATTTCAGAAAATACGTATTGCTTAAATTTAACACATGTATGTTTGGTAGTAAAAATTCCATTTAGAGATAATGATTTTGACAATTTTGCAATTTTATTTATTTATTTTAAGATTTTATTTGAGAGAGAGAGAGCACAAGCAGGGGGGTAGAAGTAGAGGGAGAGAGAGAAAGACTCCCTGCTGAGCTGGGAGCCAGACGTGGGGCTTGATTCCAGGACCTGAAGATCATGACCTGAGCTGGAGGCAGATGCTTAATTATCTGTGCCCCAATTTGGCTGTTTTAGTATACTTCGTAACACCTATGTATGAGAAATATGCCAAATTTTTCTTTAAATGTCTTTCTGCATTTTGAGGTAAGCATAATACAAATCGTGCAGTAATTTAACTGAACTATGTAAGATTATTACTTTTATTTTAGCATTATCCATAATTTCCTTTTATTTTTCAGTAATGCTCATTACATAATAGTGTATTTTTGTATAACATTCTTTTATTTTTTTTCAATATATGGTGTTATGATTTCACATACCTTTATATGTGTGATGAGTATGTAAACAGATGCTGCTTTTTAATTACCCAAATAAAAAAACAATACAAATGGGCTGCTATATAGTATTAAGATTAGGGAAACCCCTGTACAGGATATTCAGTTCTCATTAATTCTATTCATTGTTCCTTAGGCTGTTATCCATTCATTATTCAATCATTTCAGAATCAGCTTTCCTGCTTCTGCTGGTCTGCAGCTGATGCTATTGGTTCAGATAAGGAGCTTAGAAATGGAAAAACCACTTTAAATTTCAAAGAAAGAAGTGAGGGGAAGGGAGAAAGGCTGAGAGAGAGAGAGAGATAGATTATTTTTTGCTTTATAAATATCCCAGAAATACCACAACATCACCAAAGCAAAATGAGTACCTTTTTTCCTTTTAGTTTATTTTTTTTTATTACATCCTTTCTCTTTATCGCTGACCCTGGTGCTTCTGGAGGACTAGCAAAAGGTAAGATAAAAGACTTTTTGAAGGTCTAAGCCTCAAAACAACATCCTTAATGAGGCCTTTAAATATTTAGGTTGCCGCATTCTATTTTTTTTAAGAGACCCACTTTTAGGTAGGTCAAATGTGTGACCCACTTCTGAATGTAGATATAAGATTAATCGCACAATTTTTTTCCAACATTCTCTGCTTACTCAGGTAACTTATTAAGCCAAAAGAAGACGTTGAAACTTTGCTTAATAGTTTTTTAAAAGTGGCCTTTCAGGTCATTTCCTCAAGTCAATAATACTGCTAATTATTTAATTAATTATTAGTTCACCAGAAACACCTATTGATCTGTCTATGGCCTGCCAGGTACTATTCTAGAAGCCGGGGATGCACCTGGGAAGATACAGCCTCACCGAGCTCACAGTTTCACAGTGTTGGCTGCTACTTTAGTTATCTGTTGCTCCTGCACAGCAAACCATCTCAAAACCTAGCAGCTTAACAATTCGTCACTCTGTCTCATAGTTTTGCAGATTGTTGGGAGCTTAGCCAGGCAGTTCTCTCTTGGGATCTCATGAAGTGGTGGCTGGGGCTGGGTCATCTGAAGGCCGGTCAGCGCTGGGCATCCAAGATGGCCCCCTCCCGTGGCAGGCAGCCGATGAGAGTTCAACCAAGACTGGCTGAGAACATCCACAGGCAAGCTCTCCACGTGGCTTGGTCTTCCCAGAGCCTGGCAACTGGCAGGGTTCCAAAAGCAAACCCTGCAGGACAAAGAAAGCAGAATTCTCAAAGCATCCCTCCTTTGTTCTCTTTGTCAGAGCAGTCACAGAGCCCACCTTGATTCGAGAGTAGAGGACACCGTAGTCAACACTTCCTATGGGAAAGGTGTCAAAGACTTGCCATCTTTGCCCTTTGCAGTGCGTCATATCAGGAAGTGCATGCTACCAGTCTGTCTGATTTTGATGGTGCTAACTGATAGCCAGGCGAAGGTAAGCATCTGCATTTTCTCTGTAAAATGACTATTTCTTCCCTTTTAATTAATACGATACTGATTAGGAAGGGGCATGAGAGGTACGAGAAGCATTCTCTGTCTTGACCTGGGCAGACAATGCGTTAGTATATACATTATGTACAAATACATCCAGCTGTGCATTTCAAAATAAAGCGTTTTACATACTTTACAATGCTTAATAATGCTTATAATGCTTAATAAAAATTAAAAAATCAAAAGTTGCCATCTTCACCTTCTCTCTTGCCCAGTTGTACCTTGGGTGGTTGGTTTGGCAATGATTCCACTAGACTCTCAATTACAAAGACTGGAAAACTCAGATGCCTCAGGCTGTTCTCTAACTCACCCCCAACCCTGCCCCCTTCAGCTTTTTGCCTCAGTCATGACTCTGTAATTTGTTTTCCAACTGACACCCAGACCGGTTTTTTCCTTAAAACTGCAAATGAGAAACTGTTGCTCCCTTGCTTTAAATTCAGCCCATCAGCCCTAGGATAAAACCCAAATTTATTAAATTATAAGGTCTGCTTAATCTCTCCAAACTCATCTCTCACGACTTCCCCAGTGTGAACTCCAGCTTTCCCAATGAAGTTTCTTACTGATGCATGTATTTACCTATGACCTAAAGAGCAAAATAACGCTTCAGTGGTTTATTGGATGGTAATTTAGTTCAATTCTTTTGAATGTATATTACTGAGTATTAATTGAATGCGATCCCTGGGCTGGATACGGAGGTAACAGTTATGGTAAGGAATTAACACAGCCCTTGCTTCCTGTTCAGATAAGAGTACAAATTACCCCACTACAGGGCAGAATTTAATAAGTGCCCTAAGAAGTATAAACACAATGCAGTGGAAATTCAAAGGAGGGAGAGATGAGAACCCTTCTGAGCTGGGTTTATTTGCCTTAATTAAGGCCGTTGTCCTAAGGAGAAGGAAACTGCCATTTACGGGGGAGGGGGAAATCATATAAAAGTAATTAGTTCATCATAGAACTAAGTTTCTAGAGAGCCCAGTCGCTCTGGCTCTAAGGCGTATTTGGTGACTGTGCAGGCAGGTTTTCCACTCCCTTTGAATACACTTTCACTTCTTGAGAGGCTATTGACAGCACTTGTCTTTTGTGTGGTTTTGATTTTCTTATGCTGGTAGATACGGTCTCTATTTTTAGTTTCTCCTTGCAGAGCCCCACTATGGCTGGTGCTGGGTAGGCTGCGACTCTCACTGTGACACTCACTATGGGGCTTTTGTGTGGGACCAAGCTATCCAGAGAGAGAGAGTTCTTTCATGTTTATGGACAAGGTGTGACCTTTAGCAAAGTCCCAGGTCTTTCTATTTCATTAGATACCTAATGTCCTTTTTTTTCTTTTTTTGACCTAGTATTTATATTTATCTACATCAGAGTCCTTTGATTACATAGCCGCTGTATAAGAGCCGATTATACTGGTTTGTTAGGACTCGCTGTAACAAAGGACCACAGGCCGAATAGCCTACATGACAGAAATTTTCTCACAGTCCTGGAGTCTAGAAGTCTGAGATCCAAGTGTCAGCAGGGCTGTTTCTTCCAGGGCCTCACTCTTTAGATTAAAGATAGTCATCTTCTCCCTGTGTCTTCACATGGTCTTTCCTCTGTACCTGTTTGTGTCCCAATCTCCTCTTTTTTTTTGTGGTTTTTTAAAGATTTTGTTTATTTATTTGACAGATCACAAGTAGGCAGAGAGGCAAGAAGAGAGAGAGAGAGTAGGAAGCAGGCTCCCTGCGGAGCAGAGAGCCTGATGCAGGACTGGATCCCAGGACTGGGACCATGACCTGAGCCAAAGGCAGAGGCTTTAACCCACTGAGCCACCCAGGCACCCCCCAATCTCCTCTTTTTATAAGAATCCCAGTATATTGAAGTGGGACTCACCCTAATGAGCTCCTTAACCTTAATCACCTCTTTGAAGGCCCTTTCTCCAAATATGGTCACATTCTGAGGTGCTATGGGGTAGGACTTCTACACGTGAATTTTGAGGGAAAACAATTCAACCCATAACACTTACCTATGTCAGATTTTAGCTGCATATAATTATTTTTTAGGGACATAATTTGATCTGAAACTTACATTGCAGAACGTTGAATTTAGTTCAATCTTCAGTTTAGCCTGAACATTTCTGTTAATGATGACTGGATACAGTGTCCATTGAAACAACCTCTAGCACTCAGCGGTATCTTAGGATAAGGTCCAACTCTTTTGTTTTGCAGGTTCAGGTATGCCGTGTAAGGTCAAATAATTAAAAGCAAAGGGTAGAACTCAGAGTTTTGATACCCTGATTCACCATGAAATGTTGCACCCATCTTGTAACATCACTTAATTTCCTAAAAATGACCTGGAAACTCTGCAAGATTTTAGAGTCTTTTGTCCTTAGAAATAAAATTAATAGTAGGTCTAGTTTGAGGCTTATGGCTTCTAATTCAAAGCACTAAGACTAAGACTTGTTAGTGCTTTGAAAATATTCACAGCCCATAAGTAATACCTGTGATAATTTTTCATAAGTGAATTAGAGGTTATGGAGCATATGAACAAGGCAAACTTGTGTTCAAATGTCAGCTTCTCCCACTGATTAAAAGTTAGTTAATATTCTCAATTTCATCTCCCTACCAATGAAGTTCCCCACTACTTAGCTGTGAGAATATATCAAAATAATAAGAAATAAATGTCTGCTCTTCACAATCTTCAGAATAGAACAAAAGTCACATCATCGTAGCAATGTACCATTTTAATACATTTCTGTACAACTGTGATAATGATTAAAAATATTGGTTTGTAGGCCTATGACAAAATTTTTTCTTGCTATTATTTTCTTTACAGCTTTGTAAATTTGAACCCTTATTACTTTGCAAGTGTCCCCAGATTTAAGAACTTTTATTACAATTTTGAGCTTTTTTTCAGAATTCATAGTACAGTTTGAGTTTAAAATGAGTATAAAATAAACTAATTGAGAGTTTAATCAATTAAAAGGAAAGAATTCTATAAAAGAATGTCAAATTATTTGAGATAACATCATGAGAGATAGAAGGAGATCTAAGACATTGGAGAGAAGATTAATTTTTTTTAGATTGAGTTATTTTAGGAGGGGAGAGCACAAGCTGGGGGGAGGAAGAAAGGCAGAGGGAGAGAATCACAAGCAGACACCAGGCTGAGTGTGGAGCCCAACATGGGACTGGATCCCAGGACCCTGAGATCATGACCCGAGCTGAAACCAAGAGTCGGATGCTTGACCAACTGAGCCACCCAGGCACCCCGAAAAGATTCATTCTTAAACATTTAACTTGATACAGAGTGTAATATAGTCAGACTCCATCACGTGAGATTTTAGAATTTGGCCAACTAGATAGAAGCAGACCATTGAAATAAAAGAGATCTCTAAGAAGAAAGCAAACAATAGTTATTTAAGCAAACTGTCAGTTTGAGGCAAGTATTGATAACACATTTAACTTGTTCGGGAGAATAATTTGCTTTTAAGATCGAAATTGCTTTAAAGACTTAGTGTATTGCTATGTATTTGAGGAGATTATGCTTATTACAGATGCATGATTATCTCTTCTGTCTCCAACTGGACTTCTATTTAAAACAGAAAGATGTATATGTTCCCACCTTTGCCTATCCTTTGAGCTTACAAAGGACGAAACGGCAGTCCTTTAGAATCATCGTGGGCGCGGCTTCCACCGTTGTTATTTTCATGTGAACAATTCCAGTCTGACTCCAATCATGGCGAATTTTTATGAAATGAGTAATCTGTGGGAAGCCGGAAAGTAAAACCTTTTATCCCTTTGTAGAGTACCATGAATATATAAAGCACTGAGTTTATAATGATAATGGTGATAATAATAGTGATACAGTTATCACAGTTTGCACAGTTGCAGTGCGTATTACTTACTAGGCATAGTAGCAAGTACTTTGCATTCTTTATTTCATTTTATCTTCACAATTACTCTGTATGACAGCTGCTTTTATCCTCCTTGACTTCCAGGTGAGAAAACCTTAGGATGTGAAATACTTGCTGGACCTAAGGTCATGTTGCTAGTTGTGGCGGAGGGGCTTCCCAGGAGCACTTTCTCCCCAAAGCCTGGGTCTTGACCACGGTGGTGGTCACTTCACCGTCACGTCACCTGTATTCTACTTGTAATGTCCAGCACCTAACAAGCAAGATTCTTTTTAACTTTAAGGTCAGACACAAGTATAACCATTGCCTAAGATTCCCAGAAAGATAAGTTTCAAAGGGAAGTGAAATATCACAATGAATTTTACAGGCTTAGTAGTTATTGGGCTGGAGATAAAAGGTGAGGTAGGAATTCACCATGGGGCAAAGTTTAGTGTGGAGAGAGGGAAACACGTTTGTCAAGGTTTAGAGGTGAGATAGAGAATATGGAGCTGGTCAGTCATTTTTCTGATGTGGGTCAATAGTTTGCGTTGCAGTCTTTTATCCCACATCTCTCTGGCTCCTACCAAGGATTATGCCTTGGTTTCTTCATTTTCACAGGTGCAGAGGACCTAGATTATCTTGTACTCCTAGAGCCTGTCTTACATCACATTCTATCTTGAGACTATGCAGGCTTGCTGTTTGCCTGATCTTTGATGAATGAATGCTGGCCTTTGAGGTGCACACACATGGTTCTGCATAACATCCTTGGTGATGGGATGCTGATAGAGGCTTTCAAATGCTGATTAATTAGGCCTTCCTACCTCAGGCATCTCAAGGGCTCAGGGAAGAAAAATCAGCTCCATAAATGAGACTCCCAAAGACAGGTACCAAAAGTTCTCTCCTCTCTTAACAACATCTTATTATGTGGCACGTGGGTTGTTCTGGTCATTGTAAGGAAGAGGAGGCAGAGCCAGGAAGGGGTAGTGAAAAGTTTTGCTTTGAGGGAAAGGAAGTAGGCTCTAACATCTTTTATCAAAGCTTATTCTCGTTACATAGCTCATCCTATCTGTGATTTTCCATATATGTTTTCCGTATATATTATTCCACATATTTTATCTGTATAGGATAAATACACCTAAGAATCCTCAAAAAGTAAGAAAAGATCTCTGATACTTGTGCTTCTGATCTGCCATCTGACTAGCCTCTGCCATTACTTCAAACTCTGGACTTACATGGATAGTCATGTCCTGAGTGCAGTAGTGGTACATTTTTCCTACTCTATTCACCATTAACTACATTTAGAGTTTTCAAAGATATTTCTCCAGTTCTATTAATAATGTAGTTGATTTTAACAATTATAAGTAAAACACAGTCAAGTAAATATTTGGCTCTCTAGGGCTCCACTACTGACTTCTACTTCAGGCAAAATTAATCTGTCCTTTGGGAAGGTCTCACACAGGGATTCTGGCAAACGTTCTCAACTCTAACAGTTTTGACTGACAGTTTTGAGTGGACAGTCATCATCACAGACCTTTCCTGGGTTTCTCTCCTTCCCAACTGATTGTGACAGCAGGTGTTTTAAAATGGACACCCTATCAGTCTGACCTTCGGGGTTGTGCAGTGCCCTACAAACAATTATGGGAATGAAAGATGGAGAATGGCCTTCCTCCACACTGTCTGCTGTATTAACTCAGGATTGGGTGGGGGTGGGGGTTGTCCTAGATTTTGTTCCAGCCTCTCTGAAACACCAAAGAATGAGATAAAGCAACCAGACACCTTGGTATTAGAAAACTCTTTGCTCAAAAAAGGTGAAGGTAGACCAGCAAGCTAATTTATCGTTTATCTTGAAAATGTTCCTTCCCCATTGTCAGCTAGGACAGAGGAGGTCAGGTCTCTTTTTGAAAAGGAAAATAGGAAAAGTTGGCAAGAATTTTAAGATGGTTTGAAACGCATCTTTCCCCTGGGTTTTCAAGAATGGTATTTGCATATATAAATACTTTTATTTATTCTGAATGTGAAAGAGGAAAAATAGTTTCTGAGGAGGGGTGAGCTAGAGATGAAAATCCAAATGAAGTTTCTAAAATAATGCCAGTATCTACAGCAGTGTTGACTTACTTTCACTGTTATGGCTGAGGGCATAGAGAAAAGAGGTTAAGCTGTTTTCCTCTTCTAGGATTCAAACTCCTTTTCTTTCCCTGAAGTCTTTTTTTTCCCTTGAAAAATGTTTATTTTTTCAACGTAGTGTACAATTTAACAAATCATTTATCTTCCTTCATCATTTTGTATGTATACTTAGGACTTCATAAACATCTTGTTCTCAGAAGGATTCCAGAAGAAACTGAAGTCATACAGGCTTATCCTTTGCTTTACCTCAGAAAAACACAATAATATTTTCTAGTTATTTCTATTTTTACCCTATAATGAGAACACTGGATCTAAAATTGCACACAGCCCTGAGCTGTTATGTTTCTGGTTCACTTTAACCTGAATAAGGCCTTCAGGTTTTCCTGAAATCAGATGTGTGTGATGCCTGTTTTCAAGGTAGTACCTGGCTTGTTACCATCAGAATTCAATGTTTATTTCTCATTGTAATGAAAAAGACTCTCTGGCTGTCCAACCAGCTGTAATTTTTCACCGGTTCTGAATAAACATTTCAATCCATAATGAGTCGTTTTGGATTTGGTGAAGAAAATGGAATTAGAGACGGAATAATTTATATCCATGCTGGACACCCATTAGAGTTTCTCAACAAATTTGGGCAAGGCAAAAAGATGGCTGTCGTTTTCAAAATGTGGGGAAACAGTTGACAAAGACTGATGTCACTGCTCTGTGGAATGTGCCGTTTTGTGGTGGGGGGGGGGAGGGGGAAACAAAACAACGAAACAGGCAAAGCTGCTGTCCTTGCTGGTATGATGGACTGGTGTACAGATCTCCTGCTCCATGACAAGAAAACCTTCAATGGAGATAAGATTGGATTCCCAAGACCAAAGCCCAGCTTTCCATCCTAGGACTGACCCCACAGGATCTATCCCTGCCATACATTCCATCCCACATGCTCCCATCCTCAGGACGGGTGTTCTGATCCAGAAGGATGTCATTGAGGAAGATGGTTCCTGTGTCAAAGAGGCCCGAGTCAGCTTCCCCTCTAATCTGTGTGATACTCCTGGAGTTGGTGCCCTCCTGGGTGAGTCCGACCACTTGGGGCAGAGACTCTTTTGCTGAATGCCAGTAAATTCAGAACTCTCCCAAGTGTGCTAAGGAATTCTGTCATACAACCTCTATTGCCTGAGAAGTTGCTCAAGGATAGGCTTCCTGAGTTTCTCACAGTTCCCTTTTACCCCTATAAACCACTGGATGCATTTTTCTCAGAATATCAAGGGAACATTCAACATTTTAGCCAAAGTGAGGCAAGTTGTATGTTAGCTTTTTAAGCTTTCCACACTTTCAAAGCTCTAGACTTGATGCAAGAAAACGTCCTTCTTAGTATGAAATTGTATATTTGACTTATAGTGGAATGTTGGGAAAGGTCAAGGAGCCTCAAAATGATCAGTGATGACATAGGGCTCCCACAAGGAAGGGGAAGGGAAAGCTTCCACATGCAGTCCGTCAGCAGAGGCTGCAAAATGCAAACCTTTTCAGCATTCAGCATGACTCCTTCGAGCAAGTCACCACACCACATGTCTTCTGAGTCGCCATTTTTCCCTGTAGCCTCCGTGCCCTCTCAGAGAAGAGACAATTATGCCTAATTCTATATTCATTGGTTGAATTTCTTTAAACCACTTTAAATATCACAGCAGCATTCTTAACCATAAACAGAAATGTTGTTCTGAACTGATTATTTAAATGAGTTTGTCACTTTCACAGGCTGGAAATTGTTTTGGAGATTTTGTTTCCAAAAGAACTTTAGAAACTACTTAGCAAAGATCTTTTTATTAAAGTGAGACAAGTGATAAAGAACTGAGTCTTTCTAAAATTACAGATTATGAATCACCGGAAAAACTGATGGCGTATGCATATCAAATCTGTGCTTGAAAACATCATATTGCCAGAAGGCTATGACTGGAATGGAGAGTAGAAAAAAGATGCAAAACGTCAATGACGAATGTGTAACAATGATCAGTTAGATCATTTTTGGCAGAAAAGCAGAACTGGTAACTATATCTTTGCTTCTCTACTAGACATTTCCAACTTTAGATGCTGAAAAAAGATACTTGTGTGATGGTTCTTAGCAGGAGAAAAATCAGAGTATCTTAAAAGATACTGACATGTATGTAAGCTGTTTGTGTACAATGGCAACACCTTGTTTTTCAATAATGCTGTTGTGTTTGTGACAGTTATCTGATTCTGATATCTGAGGGCATGATGACTGTATATAATCTGAGAAAAGGAGGGGTGCCTGGGTGGCTCAGTTGGTTAAGCTCCTGACTTCAGCTCAGGTCATGATGAGGTCCTGGTATAGAGCCCTGCATCACATCAGGCTCCCTGCTCATCGGGGAGTCTGCTTCTCCCTCTCCCTCTGCCCCTCCCCTCTGCTTGTGTGCACTCTCTGTCTCTCTCAAATATATATATATATATATATAAACTAAGAAAATGGGGAAAAATGTTTGTCCTCAGAGGTCCTATGGATGAGAGCAACAGACTGACCCTGTTGAGTTTTTTGGTCCTTCTATTCCTCTTCCCCTCCTCCTCCTCTCCCACCCTCCTCCTCTTCTTCTTCTTCTCCTTCTCCTCCTCCTTCTTCTCCTTCTCCTTCCTCTTCCTCTTCCTCTTCCTTCTCCTCTCCTCCTCCTCCTCCTTCATTTTATAAAACAAGGGAATTCTCTTTTAGGACCATGTCCAATATCCCATGGATTGCATCTTCTTTGAGAAGTCATGACTGCACCAGGGAGCTCTATTGTAGGTATTAGTTGTATTTGTCCCTGCAGGGTAGAAGGAGTATATGAAGTTTGAGAAAAAAAAGAAAAAGAAAGAAAGAAAAGAAAAGAACAAATGAATGAACTATGTGTTTAAGTTTGAAATATGGACTTTTTCTCATTGAAAGTAGAGTGGTCTTTTATTTTTCTGCATTGAGCAGAGAAAATGAGTAAATGATTTTGAATGAATGAACAATCACATTCAGACTGGAGCAGATTTACATACAGACAGAATCTAATATGTATCATACCTAGAATTGATATGATGTGTCAAAAAAAACAACAAAAAGTCTCCATTAAAAAAATTTTTTTTTAATGGGGAGAGAATTTTTTTTTAATGGAGAGATAATTGTTTTTCTCTTATGTGTCTGCACAACACCACTACTTCTTAGTAGAAATTACCCTTTCTGTAATAATATTGAGGGAAGCAGCTTGTGGAAGGCTTCATAAGCCATGCCAAATAGATTACACTTGATGTGTTAGCTCTGGTGAGTAACTGAAGGATTTAGAATATCCAAGAAACTTAATGAGAATGGTTGCATACATGACAGTTGGGGCTGGGAAGTAAGGGACACGAGGTAGGATTCTGATGACTTCTCCAGGTGTTGCAGGAGAGAACCGGTCTTAGATAGGGTCAGTAGAAATGGAAAAGAGATGAATATGAGAGGTATTTTGAAAAATTATAAACTCCTTGAGAGCTGGAATTTTATCTCACTTGTCTCTGTGCCTCCTCCCACAGGATAGGGGGCTCTCGGTATCCAGTAGGCTTATGTCAGTGATCCAGTAGGCTTATGTCAGTGTAAACTGAACTTCATGACAGAACAGAGCAAATGAAGACTACATCAAAGCAATAAAGCTTACAATGCCTGTGGTGAAAATTTAAAGTTTGAAAATTCAGTTAAAGTTTGAAAAATGATTCTAAATAGGAAAATGGTGATATCCTTGAGAGAGACTTCTCTGGGGTGATGGTCACAATCAAACACCAATTCCATACTTATTATGGTGCCTTTGAGCTGTCCCCAGACCCAATTTCTTGATCCTCCTCTGAGCTCCAGGGACACTCAATTCACTAAACGGTATGGTTGCTCTTTTCACATTGTATTACTATTAGTTCCCTTCTATTATAACTTCTTGAAAGTAGGGACCTAATCATGTTGTTTTCTAAAAAAAATTGTTGAAAAGAAGTGCATTCTGTAAAATGCACACATTAGTGTACAGCTCAGTTACTTTCTACTTGTGTATACACCCGTATAACCTGTACCTAGATCAAGATGTAGAATAATTAAATCACCCCAGAAAGTTCTGTTCTGCTCCATCTCAGTCAAAAGTCAGAAGTGTCTCAGTCCCCACCCCAGGTAACCACTATTCTGACCTCTGCTGTATAGACGAGTTTTGTCTGTTTCTGAATTTCATACAAATGGAAGCATTCAGTATGTTTGTTTGATACAAACAAAAAAGTCACACAAGTGACACATTGCTAATTCATTTGTGTCACTGTATTTATTGTTGCTCTTTTTAATTGTTACTTACTTTTCTGAGGTATGACTATTTCACTTTCCTGTTGATGAAATTTGAGTTGTTTCCGTTTTGGGCTATTATGAATAAAGCTGATATTACATTCTGTGCATGTCTTTTTGGTGATACATGCACTCATTTCTCTTGGGATATGGACCTGGGGACAAATTTGCAGGATTATAGGGCAAGCATATGTTTCACTTTATTAAAAAATGTCTAAAAGTTTTCCAAAATGGTTGCAGCGTTTTACTCTCCCACTGTTAATGAGCCTTGCAGTTGGTCCATTGCCTTACCATACGTGATATGGCCCATCATCTAATTTTGATCATTTGGGTGGGTATATAATACTGGTTTAGTTTGTATCTCTCTGGTGAATAATGATGTTGAACACCTATCCATTGGCTTATGTGGCCATTTGGAGATCTTTTGTGAAGTGTCTCTTCAAGTGTTTTGCACATTTTAAAAAATTGGATTGTTTGTCTTGTTAATCACAGTACTTTTTTGGATTCCCAGTACTCACTGTAGTGATGATTAACAAATATTTTTATAGGTTTGTTGAATAAGACAATGAGAGTAAATAAAATTGGCTTTATTTGCAAATTTTTCTCTGTCACTGGCCATAGGAAATGGGTTGTGGAAGTAATTAGCTTCTATGATGCATTTAAATTTGTTGGTTTTTGAAAATATCAAGACATAAATTCTAAACACAGCTGGTGGTATTTGTGATAGAGCACTTGTAATTTTACATTAAATTTTGGTTCATTCATGCATGCATTTAAAGTACTCATCATCATAGTGTCTGGAAGCCCAGAAAGATTTTAGACCAGAATACAAATTGTAACATTACTTTCTGTTCTTTCATCATGTTAACAAGGTAGATTAGATATGATGTCCAAAATGCCGGATTTATTCCATTAGTTACATTTTTTATTTGATTTCTAGGCTAGAAATGTGCCTTCAAATTCCTTAAAGATAAATAAGCTTTAAAAATAGGAAAAAAAATTAAGTCCAGATTTGAGTTTATGTTTTAATAACTAGTTTTTATTATAAAGTAGAGGCCTCTCAATTTTGAATATATTTAGAAAATATGGTAATACAAAAAGAAAACCATCTTCATTTGACCAAATCCAGATTCCCACTCTGAACATCTGACCTTATTTCTGTGTTTTATACACATGCCTATGTGTGTGTGTGTGTGTGTGTGTCTGTGTGTATAGATATAGATAGATAGATCTACACATATGTGTATATCTGTGTGATCTATGTAGCTATATGTTTATTTTTATAGTTCCACTCAAATTTCTTTTATGGTAGATTACAGTAGTCCATTAGCATATTCATAGAAGGAAGAAAGTTGGCTGTTTTAGGTCTTTGGTATCTTTTGCATAGCTTTTGCTTCGTGTAGCAAGATTGAAAATAGGTATTTCGTAATCCTTTTCCACCATCTGGGCTTCTTCAGGATGGGCACTGTGTCCATCTTTCCTTCCGGCTAGCACCTAACCTGATGCCTTGTGTATGTAGCAGGCACTCATCAGGTGTTCGTTAATGGGCCTCGAGAGAGGTGTTGGCTCTGGCGGACACATCCCACAGCGTGGGAGTAGACAAGGCTGGACTCTGTCCACTAAGTAAGAGCAGGATGTCCTATGTGGTCCCACTTAGGTGTAGAAACCTCTGGTTTGCTTCTACGCCTGAGGCTTTGTAGATCCAGGAACTCAGCAGGATCTTACAAGATCTCATTTAATTCTGTGCATCCAGGCAGATGAATTGCTCAACTCGAGGACAGCCACGAAGTCTCTTGAAGCTTTTTAAAGATGGAGACTATTGAAATATTACCAAATGCGGTCTCTTCCAAACTTTATTTTACGGGTAAACTTAATCAGTTATTTAGTTATGTTTGAGATAGTGGAAGTTCAACTTTGACTTTTCTAATGTTAAAACAGATAGTTACAGGGGTGCCTGGGTGGCTCAATCAGGGGGCTTCCTGCTTTTAGCGTCCTGGGGTGGGCCCCCGAAGACCTCGGTCTCTGCACTCAGCTGGGAATCTGTTTGAGGATTCTCTCTATCCCTCTCCCTCTGTCCCTCCCTTCCCTCACTGACGTGTGTGCTCTCTCTCTTTCAATTAATAAATACATCTTAAAAAAACACAGATAATTATATTCCACATTTAGATGGTAAGAAGGAAATGATAGCAGAAAGCAGTATGTTGAACTTACAAAGCAAAGAGGTTTATTCTCTAAATCGTGAATATACAAAGTTGTAGCCTTGTGAATTAATGTGACATATAGATTTAAAATATGAAAATTAAGTGTGATTTTATAAAATCTCACTTATCAAGAAGTAAACCCAAAGGAAAACATAAGTATAATACAAATAGTTATCCCTAATTAGGGCATATTTTCCCTTAGACTAATAAATGCTTTGTATTGTAATGTACCTCCAAATATTATTTTCTTTTAGGATACAATAAGTTTATGTGGGTCACTCATGGAAACTTTACATGAATCTACAATGGATTTTTTTTTTAAACTTCAAAAGGTTTAATTAATGCAAAATAAAAATGGACCCAAACCCCAAACTTTCCTCTCAGGTAAAGCATGATGCCAGGTGTGCGGAAGGATGCCTCTTCCTATATCCTCGTCTTCCCAGTTTTCAGTTGCTGGGGAACATCTATCAAATCCTTTGATAGGTGAAGATGGCTCTGGAAGTTGAGTGTATAAGCTTTTTTAGTCTAGGAATTTTCTGGTGCTATCATGTTTAGGCTGTGAGATATTCCTAGCAGCAGTGATACTGAGCGGCTGACCCCAGACACGGTGTAGCATAAGGAATGCAAATCCTGTGCATCACTGCTGGCCCTGGACAGGGTAAAAGGAGAATTCTTTCCCCTTTTCTTGCACGCCTCCTTTCCATTAAGGCCTCACTCCTTAGTAGGAGGAAAGAAGCTTCTGAGTATAATCAGAGTGCATCAGTTCTATTTTTGCAATTGATTATGGTTAGTAAGTAGGCAAATTTCTTGTCAGTACACCCAACATGACACTGAAATCCTGCTATAAATCTAGTTCTTCTTACACCTAAATATCAACTTGACTGAGACTAAGAAAACCCAAAACCTGGATGAGGTTAATGAATTTACGTTCCTTGAGCAGTCAGTTTCATATCAGAGTACTTAGTGGGGTTAAAATAATTCCATATTTCAGGCTAAGAAGTATAGAGCATTGAAATGTAGTTTGTGCTTTATGTGACTAAGAAGATGGAATCATTATATGGTTTACTCTTTTAAATGCAGCCAGTTAAAAAATGATAAAATAGATACATTCTACTATTAATCCCCAATGTTCCCTTCCTTATTAGACATCAGGTCTGTTGATCAGTGCTCAGGAGACCTCGTTGGCCCCACGTGTCTTTAAAATTGCCAATTAGCAGCCCTGCCCAGATGCAGCTTGTTACCAGCCACCAAGGAGGGATGTTATTTAAAAACAGGCAGCTCGTTTCTCCCGTGATTGGGCTAAAAACATGCAAGAGGGGTATATGAAACAAAGGGTGGCTTTGAAGTTGTTTAAATCCTTCTACAACTGAAAACCACTGCTGCACACTTTCTGTAGGCTTCAGTACCTCTCTTCTGAGTGTAAGCACCCTGGAGACTGGCGGCGTTGTTTTGCTTCACTCAGTGTAAACTGCCTTGAGACTCTCTGACATCATTAAGTCAAATTTTAGCCCAGACATTTTGTTCAGACCTAAACTCTGAATGACACTTGTTCAGTTGATTAAGAGGGAAGTACAATATCTGGGAACTGCTCATAATGTGATACAAATGCCAAAGAGTTCACCTTGAACCTGAGATATTTTTATCTCTCTCAGCTCTCATTGTTTTATATTCTGGTGTGAAGATTTTATTTTTTTCTCCCTCAGACACACTTTGGCCTGGTTAATACTGCCTCAGGTATGGGGCACGTTTGCTTGAGAAGTATGGTCTTCTTTTTCTCCTGCTATTTCCTCCCACTTCAACTTCCCACCTTCCACCTTCTGTCCCCAAAGAAGTATTTGCCTTTTCATGTGTAATCTTTCATAGTTTATTATTTTAATACTGTGAGTCTGAGTATGAACCTATACAAAAAGTTATCATCTGAAGAAAATAATACTGGACCAAATTTATAAAAGATACAGAAATCTAGATAAATTCACTTAAAACAAGTATTATATCCTTCATGGTGAGGGGTTAAACCCTAACCACTGACCTTAAGTACAATAGTAGAACTAACAGTGTCAAAAAACAGCAGTGTTAATATTTATTGCAATCTTACTTATGGCAGACACTGTGTAAGGTATTTTGCATTCATGATCTTCTAAGATAAATTCAACAGTCCCCCTATTCCAAATGAAGAAATTGAGGCCCAGAGAGGTTAAGTTATTTGTCTAAGATCACACAGGTCAAATGGGATCCAGGTAGGACAAGATTTGGATTGACTCTGTCTGACTCAAAGGTGACACAACGCATTAAAATACCTGCACAAGGCATTGGGTGATGGGGTGTTCAGGTGTGTAGAGGAAAGTGAGAAGAGAGAAACTAATTCCAGATTTGGGGGGCGGTCAGAAAAAGTTCTGCAGAAAAGGTGAACACTCTTAGAAGTGGTATGTTGGAAATGTGAAGAAAGGAGCCTGGGAGAGCTCTTGAGGGAGGACCCACACCCTCTGCAAATCTGTGCAGGCCACGCCATGTTGAATGTAGAAGTCCTCAGGGTCTCCATGCTTGCCAGTAGCATCAGGCAGCCTATGGACACAGCAAGAATGGCGTTCCATTCACTATGCCTCCCATAGGCCTTCTGGGTACAAAACCCAGTTGATTTGGTCTGCATTATACCATTGACAGAACTTTTGGGAAAATGTCAGCATTAGTTTCAATTAGGGGATCTTATACTTTGTCAGAATCTTGGTGTTTTACTTATTCTCAAAAAAACCGTCAAATTTTAGTCTTATCAAAGTAGGATGGGCATTATTACCCTCATTTATTCGTGAGAAAAGTAAAGCTCAGAAAGGCTTTATAAGAGTAGGAACATACCATATTCTTTATTGCATCTTTCTGTTTTCCTTGACAGTATCATCAGCATATTCGTATGTGATTAGATATTCTTTTACACCACGATTTTAGATAGATATGCACATTTCCTCACGGATATGACCTAGTTGCCTTAAGCAGTGCTCTGATGTTAGCCGTTTAGGTGGATATTCCTCTTTTGCGAGTGGTTTAGGGGAAGATCTCTCCTATATTGTATATATTGTGGAAGGGACTTTGAATTTGATGATATCTATGAAAATAAAAAAACATATGTGTTTTGTGAGCAAATGAGTTTACGTTTAGGAAATTGTCTACTAGAAATAATCACACATATGTAACAGCAGCATTGTTTATATTTGCAGAAACACTGGGAACAATTTATACATTCATAAATTACAGATTTCATAGAACATCATACATTGATGTATAGAAATATCCCAGAGCCATAAAAAGGATCAAAATGTGGTCTCATGGAATGCTTTCCAAAATATATTTTGAGTAAAAATGTCAGATTACAAAATAGTCTGAACCCATTTATTCAATGTGAGTATAGATTTATTTAATCTAACATGCATAAGCATGTTTGGGGTACTATAAAACAGATCATGAAAAGTGATCTTTTGCAAGTCTGTTGGGCAGGTGCATGGGTGTGTTGGGCAAGGACCTAGAGTTGCTTTGTATTTTATACATTTCTGGTTTTCCTTAACTTTAATGATATTTAGACTCTTGACCCTTGAACAATCTGGGCTTTAGGAACACTGAGCTCCCACAGAGTTGAAAATCTGTGAATAACGAAAAACTTCACTCATAGTCTGTTGTTGACCAGAGCCTTACTGATAACATAAGCAGTCGATTAACAAATTCTGTATGTGATATGTATTGTCCATTGTGTTCTTACAGGAAAGTAAGCTAGACAGAAGAAAATATTATTTGGAAAATTATAAGGAAGAGAAAATACATTTATAGTTCTGTACTGCATCAAAAACATCTACATATAAGTGGACTCGTGCAGTTCAAAGCCATGTCGTTCAAGACCAACCTGTATTTATTTATTTATTTATTTATTTATTTTTGAGTTAAAAAAAAGTTTTCTGTAGGAAGAAATACACAAGTGTCATAGTTCGGTGTGGACCCAGTCTGCTTGGATCCTGACCTGTCAACATGGCCGCCTAAATTCTGGTTGTATGTCAGATGCTTTGTTTCCCATCCCACTGCCAGCTCTTCTCAGTGGAGCTGTCCTTACTCTGGGATCTTTCTTACCTCCCTTAACCACTCTCCCACCTAACACCGTGAACAAGCCAAATTGAAATGCTGACTCCAACCCTTCCATCTATCTCCCAGCCTATGTTTGCCCTTCCAAACAAGGAGTTAGGAGATCCCCCCACCCCACACCTAGTTTTGTGAGAGATCAGCCTACTTCCTTCATGCGATGAATGACATAGCCAGACTGTGCTGTTCTTCAATCTGGACCTGTCTGTACTGCACTTGGCAGATATCTCCTGACATTTCTGGTATTTCAGTAGTTCATTTCCAGTGTTGATGCATGCTTCGTCCCTATTTTCACATTTCCTTAATTGTTTTGGTCTGGATCAGAAAGAGGAGAGTTATCATAACAATACCACGCTGACAATATTTAATGGTTGATATTCATTCTAATTTATTTTGTAAGCATATTTTTCCACTAATCTCTCTATTCATCCTTGGCAGGCAAATAGGCTATCCAAGGACATGAAGACTGCTCTGGAAAACAACATCACTATGGTGTTGAGAAAGTTTAGAGCTGAAAGTTTCATTGTGATTCGAGAGAGAGAGAGAGCCCCTTTTCTCTGCAGATGTATAATTTATCACTTGAATGTTTCCTACATTTTCCATTGGATTAGTATTTCTTAAGTTTTAATGTACTGTATTTATTTTCAATGTTTATTTGCTGACAAGATCAATTTTAACCAATGACATGGAAATTTAGGTCATTTAAAATAGATATTTCAATGTTGGTAGTTGGGAACTAAAGATGTTTATTTTATAAAGCTAGTTTTATTTCTGAAGCAAATAAGATGTGCTTTTATGTTTGAAAGTCCATTTTTTCTCTTGAATGAATAGTCTTTTGGAGGTACTTATGGCCTAAAAATCTGCTGAAATTATGGATTGAATTTAATTCTTAAGGAGTATTTTTTGAATTCTTCTGGACTATTTCAAGTTCTTAGATCCAGTTTCAACTACAAAGACTTTTAATGATCACCACTGAAATATTTACAGTTAAATTTAAGTTCAGTTCTTTGTAATGAAATGCCTTAAGCAACATTCAAATTAATAAAAACAATATTTTCCTATAACTTCATGCTTTTAAGTTTACTGTCCAAAACAGATAAAATCAAAATAAAGGGAAAAGAGCAGTCCCTCACAAACTTTTCCTCCAACATCTCCATCTGCTTTCATTTTTATCTGTTCTTTTTAAGGGTTTATCTATGTATAACAAAAATGTAAAAATTATATTATAACATAAAAATATTTACTTTTATTATTAATAGAAATTACATTTTATATTTCATGACCAAGCTGCAAATCTTTGTAAATATCAGTTTCTTTTCTGGTGTTATGTTTTCCATACCAAGATTTCTTGGATTCTCTCCAAACTCCTTTTCTGGTCTGTTTTCTCACTGAATTTATGTGTCCCATGGCCTCCTCCCTTATGAAATTATTCTCTCATTCATTCCATAAAGTAAAAGGCAAGAGAACTCTGAAATTTTGAATCCATTGGCTTTTTGAATGACCCAGGAAGGTGGGAGCTTCCTCCTTTTCAATACTATAACTCTAGCTTTACTCAATTTCTATTTTTTAAAAATGCCATTTATACTCTTTTAAGCCTAAAGCATTTGATACTGGATGAAATGGAAATTTTTGTAGGCTATCAGCACAGCAGACCCATCTTAGTTAAGAAAAGGAAGAAAGAAAGTAATAGGCTTGTGCCCAGTAGATGCTTGGATGTAAGACTGGCTAATAATGAGTCCCCCGACCCAGGATGACTTGGTGAAGAGGGTGTTCTACCCTGTCTACCTGGTTACAAGTAACTGTGACCACTAAAAATCCTGTAGAGGAGGAAAACTTTTTCCTTTTTCTTTCTTAGGTTCTTTGGCTAGCATAATAATTAAACTGACATAAAAAAGCTTAATGGGAGAAAAGTTTAATTTCATATGTATGGAAGCTCATAAAAAATATGAGACTCAAAAAAGGAACTAAAGCAGGCAGCTTGTATACCTTCTAGAAAAAGAAACAATACATTTGTAAAGAACTGACAAGACAAAGGGGTTTGGATTTGGGGTCATAAATTAGTGAAGCAATAACCAGGGTTGTTTATGCAGCCTTCTTGGCCTGAAATTCCTTATCTCTGGTGATAAGGATGTCTCTCTTTCTCCTGCCACAGGCAGGGTAACTTCCACCTGGGTCCTGTTTTCAGAGGACGAAGGAGGTCAGCGTGTCCCTGAATCAGCTATTTCTTAAGCAACTTTAATTCAAAAGAATTGATATGCCAAAGTGACATATTTTGGGGTGGTGTATTCTGTTCCCCCTCAGACTGATGCCAAGATGTTTATTTGTCTAAAATGCAATGACTTTGGAAGCAGGCAAGAGCCACTGCTTCTTTATACGATGACCCTGAATGTGACTCAGATACTCTCTCTAACCAGATCTGTGCCTCAAAACAACTTGGGAAAGGTGATTTTTAGTTTTAAAATCCAGATTTACAATTTTTCCCCATGTTGTCAAACTTTAAATTTCCCTTATGTATATAAAAGTTCCATTGATTTTTGTGCGATCTGGCAATGTTTAGGATCAGCAAGAGTTTCGAATTTGCTACACACTTGTCTAAGGGATTTTTGTTTGATTCCTTTGATCCTCCTGTGAATTAGGCACTTTAATGAAGACATGACTATTGCACAGAAAGTGTAGTAACTTGCCCCGCTTACATGGAGGAGCCAGGAAGATGAGGCAGGTGGTCTGGTTCCAGATCCTACAGACCTAGTCGACAGCTGCCACAGCCTCCCAACATGCAACACGGCAAGGGGGAGAGACTTGTCTGCTAGCTGAGAAGTCTGTAAATACATTTGTGTGGAAGCTGTGATTGCACAAATAGGAAATGGGAAACAATGGAAACATCCATGTTAATTTTGAATGTTTCAGAGAAGGTATTTAAGTTTCAAATTATTTGTGAACTATAGCAAAGCCATCCCTATTTTGTAACCTCACGTAGGATGCAAAGAACTACTTGGATGTAATACTTGAGCAGAAAGGCGGACAATTTCAGGGTTTGGTGGAAGCCCTTTCAGGCTGTCTTTTTTTTTTTTTTTTTTTGAGATTATTTATTTATTTATTGGACAGACAGAGCTCACAAGTAGGCAGAGAGGCAGGCAGAGAGAGAGGAGGAAGCAGGCTCCCTGCTGAGCAGAGAGCCTGATGCGGCGCTAGATCCCAGGACTCTGGGATCCTGACCTGAGCCAAAAGCAGAGGCTTTAACCCACTGAGCCACCCAGGCGCCCCTTCAGGCTGCCTTTTTTTTTTTTTTTAAAGATTTATTTATTTATTTATTGGACAGACAGAGATCACAAGTAGGCAGAGAGGCAGGCAGAGAGCGGGGATGGGAAGCAGGCTCCCTGCTGAGCAGAGAGCCTGATGCGGGGCTAGATCCGGGGACTCGGGATCCTGACCTGAGCTAAAAGCAGAGGCTTTAACCCACTGAGTCACCCAGGCGCCCCTTCAGGCTGCCTTTTAACCTCAGTTCCAGATCATGCCCTCAGTCTCTTCACACAATAGTCCCAGCCTCATCTTCTCTTTCAACATAAAGCATCCTCCCTTTGTTCTTTCAATGAATGATCAAGAGATAAAGTGTGTCTTCAATGAATGATCAAGAGATAAAGTGTGACTTCATTTTCATGCTAAACATCAACACTTAGGCTTCTGGAGGCCAGCTAGAGCTCAGTCCCGGCAGAGCTCATTAGGGTATTTAGGATAAATTTAAATTCCAGGCCCCTAAGCAAATTTCAGATGTAGAGGTGATTGTGTGAAAGAAACAAAGAGAGGCTGGGAACACAGTAGCTGAATATGAGGAAGAAAAATAAGCCTCCCTAAGATTTTGCCCAGGGCCCACCATGCTGTAACTTCCTGCTTTAGGCATTTTTCCTCTTCCTCCTCCTCACCGGGCTATAACAGGAGGGAGGACACTTGCTTTTAATGGAAAGTTGGCTTCCTTTTATTTTTTTTAACTTTTTATTTTTTACATTTTTTCAATGAATCTTAGAACACTGAAAAAATAAAATAAAATTTAAAAAAAGTAGCGTTGGCTTCCTTTTGATTCAGCTGTTTGGATTCCTTGAACTAAATCAGAGGTGCCAATCAAAGCTATACCCAATCCTCTCTAATTAGGATCATTTCACTTCTGTATGCCCTTTCATAGTGGTGAAATAAGTCATCTCTGTTTAAGCCACAGTGGAGTGGGCCTGAGCAAAGCGGAAGTACGGGCGAAAGAAACACATCAAGCGGGCTGCTCCTGCATTTGAGATTTTGCTTGGTTTCTTAGTTTAGTTTTCTAAAAAAAAAAAATAAATAATTAAAATTTTCCCCTTTTTTTAAAAAAAGATTTTATTTATTTGACAGCGATCATAAGCAGGCAGAGAGGCAGGCAAAGAGAGAGGAAGGGAAGCAGGCTCCCTGCTGAGCCGAAAGCCCGACGCGGGGCTCGATCCCAGGACCCTGAGACCATGACGTGAGCCGAAGGCAGAGGCCTTAACCCACTGAGCCACCCAGGTGCCCCAATAATTAATTATTTTTAAAAAGGTTTCATTTGTTTATTTGAGAGAGAAAGCAGGAGCGGAGGGGAGAGGCAGAAGGAGAGGAAGAAGCTGGCTCCCCGCTGAGTCAGAGCCCTCTGATTCTGGGCTTGATCCCAAGGTCCCAGGATCATGACCTGAGCCAGAGGCAGATGCTTAACCCACTGAGCCACCCAGGTGCCCCTGGCTTTATAGTTTTTATTTAAAAAATCTTAACAGGTGAAAAAACGGAACAATTTATTTAAGATTCCAAATTTGGATTCTAGTTCGGTTTAATAAACCAAATGCCTCTGATCGATGTGGAAATTAAGAAAGAATCATTAAAAATAACCAGTGAGGTTCTGCTCACAAAAACAGTAACAACAACAGCAAAAGTAGAAAACCGCTCTCTTCTATGAGTAGGGGCTGCTCCATGCATGGAAAAGGGAAAAATCCAGGGAAGTAGTACCAAGAGGGAAGAAACCAGCAGATGCACTGGCAAAGCCCAGAAAAGAATGAGAGGAACTCACGTGTGCTCACTGATTCCTGGCTTCTGTCCTGCCCTTGAGTTGGTTTCTGTTACTCACAGCTAAAAGTGCCTTCACTAATGTTATAAATAATACGAAAAACTAGACAGCCTCAAAAATGTAATTCATGACATACCTTCTGTAGAGAGAAGTGTACTCCACTCAAACACTGAGCTTTGTTTGCCTTTCAAGGTTGAACAATGAATGTCCTTATGGGCTTGAAAGAGCTGCTACATAAATACAGCATTTCTCAGGCCGGTCCTCCACACCCGGAGCGGACTGAGAGTGATTTTTTTTTTTTTTTTTGTCTGTTTAAGATTTTTAGATTTATTTATTTGAGACAGAACAAGAGTGAGAGAGCAAGAGAGTATGAGCAGGAGGGAGGGGCAGAGGGGGAGAGAGAGAGAGAGAGAGAGAGAGAGAGAAGCAGACTCCCCGCTGAGCAGGGAGCCCAACCTGGGCTCGATTCCAGGACCCTGGGATCATGACCTGAGCCGAAAGCAGACCCTTAACGGACTGCGCCACCCAGGTGCCTCTATTAGGGCATTTTAGGAAGGGCTTGTGGGACAGGATACTGACAGGAAGATGTCATCCCTTCTAGACCTCTTATTCTGACAGCCCCTCCCAACTCCGTAAGATGTTCAAAAGAAACTAGAATTAGTGAATGGGAGAAGAGAGGAATCAAGAATTTAGAATAACTTTAAAAGAAACAGGGTATATTTACATGGGTAAATATAAAGAAATATCTCTTCTTGAAGTTGGTTCAATGGGTAAGCAAGCGGAGAAGAGGTACGAAGGTGTGCGCGCCTCAGTTCCCTGAAACTGATACAAGGACGGAAAAAGAAAGAGTGGCCGAAAATAATGTGGAACTGCTGCAGTTTCCCTGTGAGGCACATAACAGTGTGTGACTTGAGAATATGAAGATGGAGAGGGCGGGATGTGAATGCCCTGACTTGTTCAATTTCGACGCTGCTGCATACATATATTGTTTTGTTTTCTCTTTGATGCCCTAGGAATAGAAATTGAGGGCGCCTGAGTGGCTCAGTGGGTTAAGCCGCTGCCTTCGGCTCAGGTCATGATCTCGGGGTCCTGGGATCGAGTCCCACATCGGGCTCTCTGCTCAGCAGGGAGCCTGCTTCCCTCTCTCTCTCTCTGCCTGCTTCTCTGCTACTTGTGATCTCTCTCTGTCAAATAAATAAATAAAATCTTTAAAAAAAAAAAAAGAAATTGAAATATTCCTTCAGCATCTAGGAGAGTTTAGAGAGTCAATCCTTTCTGCCATTAAGGAAGGAGAAACTAGTTTTAAGACTTGAAGATTTAGGCTCTGGGCATAATAAAGCCTTCACGGCTCATTGCGAAAGTACAAGAGGAAGGACAGGGTCTGGGGAAAGAAGCAGAGTGGTACAAAGAAGCTCAGACAAGAAGGAACTTCTTCAGCCTGGAACGAGGTTCTCCTGGGAATAGGGAGAAGAAGGGGCTCAAAATATCCGGTATCTGTAGTTGCTGGGATGGCTGCCAGGTGAGCCTCTGGAGGTGAGAGCCTCAGGAGCAGAGTTGCCAGCCTCCTGGAAGATGCCCAGGTCCTACTGTGGGCAAGCAAGCCGAGAGATTGAGAGATGACGCCAGGCTTGATTAACGAAGATGCGCAGCAACCTTTAGTAAAGGGCTGCGAGAGGTCTTATTTCTCCAGATAGCATGAATGCCTTCTGGTTTCTGATGAAGCTCTGGGGTGAGATCAGCATTCCCAAATTAATGACCCAAGTAGAACTGATCTCCAGTGAGATAGGCTCTATGGATGAACATAGATTGAATTCATGAAAATTGAGTGATATTGAAGGCATGCTTGAGGTTGTGGACCGAGTTTCTTATAGCTACATAGTTTTACCCAATATTGGCTTCTGCCCAAATACTAATAATACATCTGGGCTTCTTTTCTGTGAAGGTAATTCGGGTGTATCCTTCTCTGTGAAGGGTATATATTTTTTCCTTTTGTGACTCAACATCTGCACTTTTTCTTTTCTTTCTTTCTTTCTTTTTTTTTTTTTTTTTTTTGGTCTTATGGAATCTAGCAGAAATGCTAAAAATGAATAAGATTATCCTAGATTTATGAGGTTCTCCCAATATAGGGAAGCACTCCCTACCCATTAGCCTTCAATTCTGGTTTAAAAGGATTAGTCTTTATATATGATGAGAATTTATTTGGATAGGGTCAAGCTTCAGTACACGGGTCACAAATTTCACTATCTCTTCTTCTAAGTCAATTGGATATAGGCAACTCAGATTTACATAAGCAACTGATCTGTTTTGCATATATGAAAACTGGAACATAAAGAAAAAAGTTTTTGGCTGAGGTCATTCCTGTTTAAAGTGATATCAAAGCCCCATTTTCTCTTGTTTGTGTTAATTCTCAGATAAAAGGCCTAGGATGCAGAGTACTAAAGTCTTTAACTCTCTGCTGATAATTTAGGGGTCTTGCCTTGAGAAAAATTTCTGTGAAGTAGAAGCAGCAGAGGGCAGATTTGGATTCAATTTGGGCAAGTGCTACGATATGCTGAAAGCTTTGCAAAGGGAATGTGAATTCCAAGGCGGAAACCAGCACTGTCACGGACTCGTGGTTCCGTTTGTAAAATTTGTTGGATCAAACGTGGAAGGCGAAGGGATAGAAGGGTACCGATTTCATTTGCAAAGTTATTTTTCCTAATGGCAAAAACATTACATGCTCAATTGAGGAAAGTGGAAAATAAAATTTAGAGAAGAAAATAAACTTAGTTTCATTCAGAAATAACTATTAAATGCATTTTGATGCATTTCTATATATTCTCTTTCCCTCCTTCCCTTTCTCTCTATCTCATATAGTCCAAGATATGTGCTAGAAATATACTGTAGATACTGTTTGTATCCTATCTTATTCACTCAATAATAAATTATTAACCTTTTCTCGTGTCCTTAAAAATTCTTCCCAAACATCATTTTGAATGACTGATAATTCATCAGAAACGAATAGCATAACTTAACCATTCTGCCTTTTTAGGGATAATTTTATGGTGAAAATCGTTGCACAGAAACCTTAGACATACTTCAATTATTTCCTCATGACAGATTCATAGATGTGGAATTATTTGGGGATACAGAAGAGACAAACTTTCTCTGGCTCTCAATTTATATTACGAAGTTGCTTTCTAGAAAAGTTATATTAGTTTATGCAAGAATGCCCATTTTATGATATCTTGAATGTCCTGTAGAGTATCTTCTAAAACTCTTTGTAATTTGAAATGTTGAAAAAATTGCAATTATTTGAATTTGCATTTCTTAGCTTATGAATGAGCTTGAACATATTTCATGTTTACTAACTACATCCATTTCTTCTGTAAATATGTCTTTTACTTGCTTTTCTATCGGAGGTCTTAGTGTTTTTCTTAACATACATATTGAAGACAGCAATATTTTGTTATATTTGTGACATATGTTATGAGTTTTATGGCATGTATGTATTTCTGTACTAAGACTGTTAACACTCATTGTTTTTTTTTAAATTATTTAATTATTTATTTGTCAGAGAGAGAGAGAGAGAGCACAAGTAGGCAGAGTGACTGGCAGAGGCAGAGAGAGAAGCAGGCTCCCTGCTGAGGAAGGAGTCCGATGTGGGACTCGATCCCAGGACCCCAGGATCATGACCTGAGCCGAAGGCAGACGCCCAGCCGGCTGAGCCACCCAGGCGTCCCTACACTCATTATTGAAATCTGGTTTTGTCTTATGTATATATCCTCCTCTGAAGTTCTAATCAATTCTTCCAGGGCCCAGTCAAAACTTACTTCCTCCTCAAAGCCTCCCAACCTCCCTGAGGTGAAATGGAGCTTTTCCCCTTCTGTGCCACCACCATATTTGGTTTTGTCACTCTACAGCTCTTGTTTCCATCTGCTTTAGGGGGAAGCCTCCCTCTTTGGGAAGCAGCCCTATCATTTTGCTATGCCTTACGGTACTCATACAAACCTCTGCACAAAACAAGCATCTGATAAATACTTTCTGTGCTAAGTGAAGTGAAATCAAAACCATTATGACTTAACTTTCAAAATAATGGATCCTTATCCTCCTGTGATTACAAGTGCCCTAGCACTGACAAAATGAACTACAGTCCTGATGATTTCAAAAAGATATCTCACCATGAATTCTTCGGTCATAACCCAAGCATAGGCTGGAGCGATTTATGACTCTAGAGCAGTTTGGTGGAAGTTAGTCACTCCTATAAGCTTTTTCTCAATGATAACCATGAGGTCATGTAGTTAAATTTAACTGGGAAAAATAGATCCTAAAAACCACTCCAGGTGACACAGATATAAAAAAGAGAAATAGGAGCTAGACAGGCACACTTAATGACAACTTCTAATGGGTTTAGAAATATGAAAACAGCAACCAAAACAGCAAAATATCTAAGAATGCACAGTTAAAATGGCCAGAAGTGATTCTGAGGGCTATAATTTTGCTTTTTGACCCTTAAGGATACGGAACAGAGTAATAAACATAACCAGTAAGTACTACAGCATATGGTGTAGTGGCCGATTATTCGCCAGGAATACTGATATAAGGGACTAATTTTAACTTTAAAATTCAAGCACTCAATTTGTTTCAAGAAGCAAGAATTATCTTGGTTTTGTTGTTTTTTCTTTTTTCCCCAGAACAATTCACATGAAAATAGGTCTACAAGATAGGTCACAACTGGAACCTGAGAAGAGTGTTAAAGTGCCAATTAATAGTGGGATAACTTTTGCCTCAGTCTCTTTGACTCACCTTGGGGCCTGGATGTGCTCAATCGTCTGGGCTGACAGACCCTATCCCCTGAGATCCACACCATTGCTCTCTCTCTCTCTTTTTTTTTTTTAAATTTTATTTATATATTTGACAGACAGAGATCACAAATAGGCAGAGAGGCAGGCAGAGAGAGAGAGGGAGAAGCAGGCTCCCCGCTGAGCAGAGAGCCAGATGTGGGGCTCGATTCCAGGACCCTGGGATCATGACCTGAGCCGAAGGTAGAGGCATTAACCCACTGAGCCATCCAGGAGCCCCCACACCATTGCTCTTAAGACCTAATGATTTCAGAATAAGCAGACCCTCCAGAACCTTAAGAAAGAAGGAAAATCTTCACACAGGGTGTGCTATTGTTTCAAGCCTTGAATTTCAAAGCCTACGATCCACCTGTGAAGCAGAAGAGGACTGGAGAAGGCATTCCTTTCCTAAGAACAGTTTTTTGTCCGCCACGTGGCAGAGAACACAAGGGGAACTTGACCCCCATTACTTTTGGGAGATCCCTGTGTAAAAGGACTTTTTCAGAGCAAATGTTCCCAGGGCCACCAGCCATGGGAAGTCTCACTGAGATGTTGGTGAAGGGATAATGGGTCCCTGTGAATGCTCACTAACGATGTTTATTATCTCTTATAATAACATTATGATCAGAGGTTTAATGCTACCCTGGAATGATAATAGACAAATTTTAGAACAGGAATGTACTGTAATGATGCCCTAGTCAAACTCTCAACATTGTACTGATGAGGTGGTCTGAACAGAAAGCTTAATTACTTACCAAAGTAACCCAGCACTTTGATGCAGCGTCTTGACTAGATTCCAAACCTCCCAGGGCCTTCCTAGCGCCTGATGCCCCTGCTCTCCAGGACCCTCCCAGTCGCCACAGGGTTTCTACTCTTCATCTCAAGCATTTCTTTGATGGTCTCACAATCTATAATTTTTATAATTAAATTTTTTTTAGTCAAGGCACATTTGTAAACGAAGTTATTTTTAAAAAGAAAAACAAACCCCATGGACGGACTAGGAAAAAGGCAACAAGCTCTCATCCTGTTTCTTCTATCCTACTCTATACATGCAACGATGTTTACTCATTTCTCCCCTGTTCCTCTTGTATTCCTTTTGGTCTTTAACTCAAAATAAAATACTGATGTGCCTCTTGCTTATTAATGTCAGATTTTTGTTTAAAGATTTTATTTATTTATTTGACACAGAGAGAGAGCCAGTGAGGAGGAAACACAAGCAGGGGGACTGAGAGAGGGAGAAGCAGACTCCCTGCTGCGCTGGGAGCCAGATGCAGAGCTCTATCCCAGGACGCTGTGATCATGACCTGAGCCAAAGGCAGACGCATAGTGATGGAGCTACCCAGGCGCTCTGTGTTGCATTTTCTGAGTTCATTTAACATCTTTGTGATATTATATTATGTGAATGCCCTGCAGTTTATCCTGCTGCTGTCTCAATGGATATTTGTTTTTTCCTTTTCCTCCCTACTTCCTGAGGAGCACTTTTGTGTCTCCTGGTTGGCATATGCCCAGAGCTTCTCTTGGGTACGTAGTCAGGTGTGAGAATACTGGTCACCTGCTATAACAAGGTTCAGCATTTAGAGATATTGCCAAATTGGTCTGCCCTCTCACCAGTGATACATGTTTCCATCGATCCGACTGCTCTCCACATCACTGTGAAGTGGCATGCTAAGGAATCTGAACATTTTTTATGTTTTATTGGCCATTAATTTTATTCTTCTATGAAAAGCCTACATACATCTTTTGTTGGTTTTTCTGTTATATTGTCTTTTTCATATTGTAGTAGTCATTCATGTATTATGAATATACTCTTAGGTTTGTTATATGTTAAAATAAGTCAGGGTACTGTCAGGAAAAGAAATCACACCAATTATTTAAACAGGAAAAATTTAATATAAAGAAATATTAAGTAGTAGAAGGTAGTTATCTACGAGAAGAAGTGAAAGATGAAGTTAAGAGGTCTAGAAGGGCTTAGTTCTCCAACCTCTCACTGCCAAGGCTGAGATTCAGACCTCTTGGAAAACCTTCCAGTGGTGAAGGCACTTACAGGAAGGTGTGGCCAGAACTGGTTTATTAGAAGTACCTGCCAGTGCAGAAGGTGTGGGCGTGCTGTGCTCGGAGTGGTCTCCGGAAGTGGTTCACCATGGCTGGAGGGCAAGGTAGGTGAGAGCTTGTTTGTGGAAGTAATCAACCATTGCAAAAGGGGTGGGGTTGCTGTGGAGGGGGTTGGCAGGAAGAAGGCCAGAAGTTGTGTCTTATCACTTAATCAGATTCAGATTAAACATTACCTGCAAGACCACTTCATAGGTGATACTGTGTAATGCTTATCTGACCACATCAGGAGGCCACTCAAGGAAGGTTAGTTCTTGCTATCTCCTAGAAATCTCCATGATAAACCTGCATGTTCCCATTTGCTCTTAAATGCTGTGTGGGGCGAAATTTTACACTCTGAGAATATATTCTTCCTCGACAACCTTTCATGTAATGGTTCTTATAACTTTTGTCCTGATCAGATAAAATACATTGGAAATTACAAAATGATGATTATTTTAATTCTATCAAACTGCATTTATTAACCTGCATTCTTCTGTAAAGAGGTACTTACTTTCACTTTCCCCCTTTTCTTAAGGTTTGACAGAAAGCAGGCAAACACCCGGAGACTGACTGTATGATGTCAAAAGCTACAGATGTCATCCAGAAGAAGCTCCCATGGGACAAATTTGGGACATTTTGAGGACCAAAAAGAATGATGGTATAACTAATTATAATGTAGTCAGTAAATAAAATCCATAAGTCTATAGTAATATAAAGAGCACAGAGAGAAAGAGATCTTTCAGCTATTGAGTATAAACCCTTTAACTTTTAGTTATGATTATTGATATATTTGGATTTACCTTTACATCTTACTTCTGGACATTTATTTTTGTTCTACTTTTTCTGTGCTTCTAGTGTTATGTTTGTTTTACAGAGACTGATTTTAGTTGTTAGGATTCATTTATTTTTGCTTTTTCCTTATTCCATTTCCCCCCTTCACATATTCTGAATTTAGACACTATTTTCATTCATTTAGTGTTTGTCTCTGAAAAATCACCATTTACATTTCTCAAGATAAAAACAATGTGTCTCCTTAACTGGACACACAAAGACCTAAGAACACCAACTCCAATTACCCCTCTGTCTGGTGTACTTATAGTCTAGTATTTTAGTTCTGTTCTTTTTTTTAAAGCATTTAAAATTAGAAACTATCATTATTATTATTTTATAGAGAAAAATTTTTGTTTGGACTTATATTTATGTTAATTTACCATGTTTTTCATCCACTATTCTTTCTAGAGTCTTAGGCCCCTCTGCTAAGACTATTTTCCTTCTTCCTAAATTATATCCTCTAGTAGATCCTTTACTGATCATTTCTTAGTGGGAAATTCTCAGATTTTGTTTATTCACAAATATCTTTATTTTACTTCCATTCTTATTTATTTACTAGAGAGAGACTGAGAGAGCTGGGGTGGGGGGAGGAAGGGGGAGGAAGAGAGACAAGCAGACTCACCCTGATAGTGGAGCCCAGGGCTGGGCTGGATCCCACAACCCTGACCTTATAACCTGAGCTGAAATGGAGAGTGGGACACTCAACAGACTGAGCCACTCAGGCGCCCCTACTTGCATTCTTAAATAGTTTTGCTAGGTACCAATTTCAAGGTTGGTTATTTTCCCTCACCCCTTTGATGATACTATTCCACTGTCCTCAGAATCCATTGTTGCTATTGAGAAGTGTGTGTCAGTCTAATAGCCATTCCTTTGTGTTCTTTTTTATTTTATTTATTTCTTTTAAGGTCTTCTCTTTGTTTTTGGTGTTCTGTAATTCTACTACCACATGCTTAGGGGTGGGGTTCTTTTTGTTTATTCTGCTTGTGTGCAGTTCTTGAATCTGTATATGCATGTTTCTAATCAATTCTGGAAACGTTTTAGTTATAAGCTTGCTAAAGATTTCTTCTTCTCTATTATGTCTATTCTCTTCTTCTAAGACTCTCATTTTATATATAATAAACTCTCTCATTTCACTATCCCAATTCTTTAATGTCCTTATATTAGTTAAGGTTTTCCAGAGAAACGGAACCCATAGGAGGTGCACATGGTTACACACACACATCTCATGGAGAGAAAGAGACAGAGAGACAGAAGCTTGGCAAGTCCAATACCTGTGGGGTGGTTAATAGGCTGGAGACCCAGGGAAGAGATGCAGTTGGAGTCTGAAGGCAGTCTGCTGGCTGAACTCCCTCTTCACTAGGGAGGTCAGTTTTTTTTTCTATCAAGGCCTTCACCTGTTTGGATGAAAGCGACCCACATTATGGAAGACAACCTGCTTTCTTAAAAGTCTATTGATATAAACGTTAATCTCATCCAGAAACTACTTTCACAGAAACATCTAAAATAATATCTGACCAAATATCTGGGTACCGTAGCCCAGCCAAGTTGACCCATAAAATTAACCATCATAGTCCTGTTCATGTTTTCTCTCTTATTTTACTATTACAAATTCTGAACCATTTCTTTGCATCTGTTCCAGCCACTGTGTAGTGCTGAAAGCTCTGAAAGCTTTGTTCCTTTTAATGTTTTTAAAATGTCTTTGATTAGACACAGGACTTTGAGAACTATGTAGTGTTGTTTGGGTATATGTGTTTTTAATATACATTAGGGATATCATCTTGTACTGTTTCTTACATTTTTCACTTCATGGTACATTGTCATGTATTTCTCACCAACTGCATGGTAATTCATGGGGTGTATCTACTATATTGAACATTCTTTCTCCAAATTATGAGCAAGCAGGTTGCCTCCCCAGTACCACAAATGACTGATCAACATCCTCATATGTGCCCTGCCCCACTTCATGAACTTAAGACAGTTTCTATGAGGAGTACACTAATAGAGAGAAACTTAAATTCCCATTTTTATTTAGAAATAATTCTAGTAGAAGACAAGGCTCTTCTGTCAGAAATCTTAAAAGACTCACAGGGGAACAGTCAATACAAAAAGCCTTGATGCTTTTCTAGTTGTTTTTTTTTTTTTTTCTTTAAAGATTTTATTTATTTATTTGACAGAGAGAAATCACAAGAGAGGCAGGCAGAGAGAGAGGAAGGGAAGCAGGCTCTCCGCTGAGCAGAGAGCCCGATGTGAGACTCGATCCCAGGACCCTGAGATCATGACCTGAGCCGAAGGCAGCGGCTTAACCCACTGAGCCACCCAGGCGCCCCAATGCTTTTCTAGTTTTATATGTAAAACATACACACATAATGCAAGCACATACATAATTCCATATTCTTCGTTTTGGGGTTGAAACAAACAAAAAAGTCACATGAGTGACACATTGCTAATTGCTGCGATATTTGTTGCTGAAGTCCATACTAATTGATGCTTTTCTTATAAACTATGTACACACGAAACCAGCTGAAGAGTGAATTTTCCCAGAGGAATGTGAATTCCCTAGATGGTTCGCAACAGCATAGTCTCAGTAAATATAACCAGATGTCAGTGGAGGAGCCATGGGCTAGCACCGAATGCTTTTCCATGCACTTATTTGCTGTCTTGACAACAGGTCATTCTTCCCAACTTATATTAATATTTGTTGTTTTGTAAATTTCTTAACCATTCAGAAATAGGCATTATCGTAATGCCCTTAGAAATGAAAACAGTACATATACTCCATAGCTTTCTTGAAATCACTTCTAGTTTATTATGTATTATGTAAACTGTGGATATCGGGTACACACAAGTTAACTATTATCTGTGCTTGAGGGAGAAGAATAAAGAGTGGTGTTGTTAATGTTGTTTCCCCAAATTCCACCACTTCCACCTCTTCCCCTCTGGGGCTCTCTTGCTCACAGAATGGTATATACAGGGATTAAGCCAATCAGAGAAATGATGATACTCTTTTTTTTTTCTGAAGAAAGGAAATGGCTCTGTTGCTTTTTAGACTTACTTTTTAATAATCAGGCATGTATCTGGTACTTCAGGTCCAGACTGTAGTAAAAAGAGGATTGGCTAAGCCAGAGAAGTATCTGCCAAGCTCTTGAGTATATCCAGGTTGCTGGACCTCCTAACTTACTCACCCAGGAAAGGACAGAGGAGGGAAACTGCCTGGTAGATCCACCAAAGGAGGCTGGAGGCTTACCCGCCACCGCACACAGAAACAGGACCTGAAGGAAATGATTGGTTCGGTTTCTTTCTTTAAGGCACACTAAGCTTCTGCAATAGGCAATTGCAGCCTAATGAGTGTTGACCCCTTCAACAAATATTTACTGAGAATCTATTTAACCAGATACAAAGAACAGCACACTTTACCTTTACTGTAAGAGTTCACAAGCTAGAACAACCTGTCTCAAAATGTGTGTTACAAAAACAGGTGCTTGATGCAGAAGAGATCTGTGGTTTCAATGTTTGAAAACTGCTGGGTTGTTTTGGTCTGCTCAGATTATTATAACAGACCTGCTTACACAGCAAGCCTCACACAACAAGCATTTATTCCTCTGTTCTAGAGGCTGGAAATCCAAGATCGAGGAGCCAGCAGATTCAGTGCTGGCGAGGGCCTGCTTCCTGGTTCGCAGCTGCTGGCTGTCTCCTGGCTGTGTCCTCACAGGGCAGAGCCAGTGAGATCGTCCTCTGGGGTTGTAGCACTAATCCCAGTTATGGACGGCTGCATCCTCATGACCTCCCCTTTTCCCAAAAGCTCCACTAGCAGATACCATCACATTACATGTTAGGATTTCAACATATGAATTTTGGGGGGATACAAATATTCAGGCCATTAGATGGGTTATAAATGTTAAACAGATTGCTTTTTTTTTTTTTTTTTTGGCAGGACCTAGTGCATTTAACATGCAGACAACATTGTGATTCCCCAAGAGGAACAGAGACTATAGTATTTCCCTAACCACGCAAAGAACTAATGTTCCACTGAAGCATAGTTTAAGAAACATTTAAAACTTGATCTAGTCCTCTCTCCCTTTCTCTAGCTGCAAGGGTCCCCTGGCTGTTCTTTGACCATTCCAGCCTCTCAGCCCGAGGCTTTACCTTGTCGTTACCCCTGCCCCGGGCGCTTTTCTGTGGCCAGTCACTGCTCTGACCACTCTGGTTCCTTACCAACCCTCTTGATCTCCCTTCCCTTTCTTTCCCTCCCTTGTAATTTTCACCTCCTACCATCCCATATATTTCACTTATTTATTGTGCTTAATGTCTGTCTCTCCCCAGAAACACGTGCGCTCCCTGAGGGCAGTAGTTTTGACTGTCTTGTTCACGGCTGACTTCCAGCAGTGCTTGGCACGGAGTATCTGACTGGAGTATCTGACTGAGGAAAGAACTGGTGTACAAGGACAGCTGCTGTAAGAAATATTGTACCATAACTGTAAAATTCTAAACAATTATTCTGATCTGTGCACACACTATCCCTCTTCCTTGATTTTTAGGGATCTAAGCCTTCAATGTTAATAATTTGTTCATGACTTAATATTAAAAAGAAAATCTCACAAAACAAACTGCGGGTTGCTGGGGGGAGGTGGGCTTGGGGGAGGGGGAGAGGGGTATGGACATTGGGGAGGGTATGTGCTATGGTGAGTGCTGTGAAGTGTGTAAACCTGGCGATTCACAGACCTGTACCCCTGGGGCTAATAATACGTTATATGTTTATAAAAAAAAAAAGAAAGAAATAAACAATGCTAGAAGAAAAAAAATTACCATTTAATTCTAAAACTTGATTCACTCAAATTCTACTGGCTGATAATGAAAAGGATGGTTTTGAGAAAAGGAAGTAGATCTGGCTCTCAAGTTATTTTTCAAAGCATAGGGCACACTAATTTTGATCTTAAGTTCATCTCCCTCCCCCCAGCCATTGTCTCTCTTAATGGTAAGTCATTACAGAAATATATCCATGGGGCGCCTGGGTGGCTCAGTGGATTGGGCCGTTGCCTTCGGTTCAGGTCATGATCTCAGGGTCCTGGGATCGAGCCCCGCATCAGGCGCTCTGCTCAGTGAAGAGCCTGCTTCCTCCTCTCTCTTTTTGCCTGCCTCTCTGCCTACTTGTGATCTCTGTCAAATAAATAAATAAAATCTTAAAAAAAGAAATATATCCTTAAGTAGGGCTCTGTGAACTGGAAAAAAAGGTACCTCTTCTTTATTTTTCCCCATCCTGTGTTAAATGCTTGTTTACCAAACTGTCATCAAAGTTAATTTTATTAAATTGTGCTCATTCATGCTTACATCCCTGTAAGCAAGGCTAGCTTGTTATCAAAACTGACAAAAATCAGGGGTGCCTGAGTGGCTCTCTCAGTTAAGCATCTGACTCTTGATTTTGGCTCAGGTCATGATCTCAGGTTGTGAGATCGAGCCCCGAGTTGAGCTCCATGCTGGGTGTGGAGGCCTAAGATTCTCTCTCTCTCTTATGGCTCCTCCCTCCCTTCTCCCTTTCCCTCTCTAAGCAAAATACAAAAAACAAACTAACAAAAATAAGAAGGAAGAAAATAGTACAGTTCCTTTCAGTTTCATGTTCCTTTAAAAAATAAACTTGTGAAAATCTGTGTCTAACTTTTCTGATGTTTAATTTTTAAGAAGTGTTGTGTGTGAAGGCAAAGTTTTAATGGGACTAGAATAAACCTTAATAAATTTTTGTGTTAAGGAATTTTCAAAAATACAGAAAAGTTGAGAATAATATAATAAATCCTATGTACCTCTCCTCTAGCTTCAACATCTATCAACATTATTTACCCTCGGACTAGTTTTAAATATATGAAAAATGAGTCTTCATTCCAAAAGAAGTCCTGTTTTCAGTACTACATCCAGTCTAAGACTCAGTAGATTATCAGATATATCTTGATTTCATACCACACTATTCTAGAATCAGTGAAAAATGTTAATAATTGAATTGTCTGGAGAGCATAGGTCCAGGGCTGAGGAGGGGAGTTCCCCCACAGCATGGCTGATGGCAGTGGTGGAAGGGAAAAGAAAGATTTTTTCCTTTTGTTCCTGGTTTGTTCCCCTGTCAGATTCATCCTATTTAATAAAATAAGAGTTACTGTTAATATTAGTCCCATTTATTGTGTGTCTTCTCTCTTCTACGCAATTTGCTATTTCCTTCACAAATATTTCTTTATTTGGTTTTCACCAACCCTACAAGCTAGTTATCCCCAGTTTTGAGATGAGGCAGTTGAAGCTCAGAATGGTTAAGTAGGTTTCTAAGATCACACAGAATCTGGAGAACAGGGCTGGGGTTCAAACCCAGGTCTGCCCAACGGTCAGCCAGATCCTACCACCCTCCACTTCCACCCCCAAGGTTTGTGCCTCTCAGCCTGTCTCTGGGACTCCTCTGTGAGATTCCCCACAAGTCTCTTTACCTTCACATAGCAGATGCTGTCATTGTCCCACCAGTCCCCCTGGCATGTAGTATTTCTGTGCACGCTAGCTACACTTCTGATTGTAGAAACTCACATAATGCCTGAGAGCCTTCTCTCCCCTCTGGAGCCTGTTCTGTCCCAGAGGAGGATAGGCCAGACTTTCCAGACAATTACCACTCTCTACTCAGGTAGTGATTGACAGGAGCTCAATATCTGGTCCCTCCTCCTTGGGCGGAATAACTGCCGTGCTGGCTCCAAAGTTCCTCAGCAGTATTAATTCTACTTGCACACAGTGGAAACTTGCTTGAAGATACACACTTCAGTGATTTTTCTTCCCTTCCAGTCGCATTTTCCCACCTCCCAAATTAACTTTTTGCACTCAAATCCTGTCAGGATCTGTTTTTAAAGAAACCAAGACTCTTTCTATGCCGCAGTTCCTTAACTATAAAAGGTCAAGGTGTTGTATGAGATGAATTCAAGAATTCTATAGTTCTATTGCATGATGGTAAATGCAACCCAGACATTAAACACGACCTTCTTGTCTCTCTCTCTCTTTTTAAAAAATATTTTATTTATTTATTTATTTATTTATTTATTTATTTATTATTTGATAGAAATCACAGGTAGGCAGAGAGAGAGGGGGAAGAGGGTCCCGGCTGAGCAGAGAGGCTGATGCAGGGCTCGATCCAGGACCCCGGGATCACGACCCGAGCTTAAGGCAGAGGCTTGAACCCACTGAGCCACCCAGGTGCCCCAACCTTCTTGTCTCTTATGAGTCAGATCAAATGAGCTCAATCCCATCGACCCTAAGTCCATGGCCACAGGAATCCTAAGCCTTCTCGAGAGTTCTGAGAATCTGTGAAGAACTTACTGCAGTCTGCTCATGTCTACTTCCCAGGCTTCTGCTTCTTTAGAGACTCTTCTATCATGTGGACCCAGCTGGGGATCCCAGCTTTGACTTCTCTTAAAGCAAACAAACAACAAACAAAAACAACTTCCTAAAAACATGTGTAGCTTAGTAAGACATTAAGGAATTTCTGGAGAGAAGAAATTTTCTTCGGTTCTTCATCATCTCTCTCCTTGTTACTCTCAGGAGAAGTAACATCCCATCCCCTGTCCATGCAATCCAGCTTCTCCCTTCTGGAATGTTTTGGTCCATATTTGTCATCTAAGCCTTAATGGCCTCGCTTGTATGAAGCGACCTCATCAATTTCTTCTCCCAAACAATGACACTTTACTGCTTAGGGGGGATTCTGGTGGAATGGTTCAGTGAATCATCCCTTCCCTTTCTCCCACCCCTTTCTCAAATGAGTTAGAACTCTTCTCTTTCTCTTCCTCTAGTGGGCACTGCTGTTTTCTCTTTGACTTAAAACAGAAGTCCTCAATTAGTGTTTACTTTTTATGTGTCCTCCTCTTTTTTTCCATCTTGCTACTACATTTAGTTCTCTTTTCCAGGCAGTCCTTGATGCTGGTCTCTACCTCACTGCAAGCACGTCACACTTTTCCCAAAGTTGCAGACGGCTTCTCACCATTCTACTGATAACGTGCACACATGATAGTCTTTTAAAGAAGTCTCCCTGCGCTGAGCAAAATAAACACACACTAATTCCTTGTGGCTCAGCTACACCTTCCCTACAGTTTCCAGTAACACCTCAGCTATGCTCTTCAAAGTGTTTCCCAGCTGTCAAACTCGTGGTATCTGAGTTTGTGTGCCTTCATCTACCAAGAACAAGTTACCAAGATGGGACGAGGTGTGGCAGACATTTATTGGTGGAAGTGTCAGTGAAAGATACAGAGAAGGATGTAGGAAGTAGCAAAAGCCTTCAGACCGTGATGCAGGTCTCACTGGAGTGCAAGGAGGGGAAGAAGGAAGGGCGACTGGGGATGAAGAATTTCAGACTATAGCACAGTTGTCAGAAAGTTTTGGTCAGTATGATGAGGAGTCCTGGAGCCAAAGCAGTCTGTTAGAGGAATCCTACGTCTGCAGGAATGGATAACACTGGTACCCCAGCCATTCTCCGTCATTGGCTGAGTGCAGGCCAAAGGGAGTGTGGCCTCAGTGAATGCAGGCTGGCAGTTAGGTGGCATTCCTCAGAACAGCTGGGTGGGGCACTTTGTTTTTATTTATTTTTAAAAGACTTATTTATTTCGTTATCTGGTGGGGGAGGGGCAGAAGGAGAGGGAGAAGCAGACTCCCTGCTGAGCAAAGAGCCTGATGCGGGGCTGAATCCCAGGACCTTGGGATCATGATCTGAGTTGAAGGTGGACACTTAAACCCTTTGAGCCACCCAGGGGACCCTGGATGGTACGTTTTAATGGCCACCACACTGTTATTCAACATTTTCCTTTCTGTTGGAATTTTTTTTTATTACTTTGCCTATTATCTGTACAAGTTATGTATCTAATACTAGCAGGAAACCTTTAGTAGCTAAGTATTACATGAAATAATTATGTCTAATAAAGAATTAAAATGATTTCACATGGTAATTCTGAGAATAACTGTTTTCTCTTGGTGATTTTTATTCTAAAATGGATCATTTTAACTTATGACTTCCAAGAAGACTAACAAAACAAAATTCCTTTCAACTCAAGTATATGTTTATCCATTATCTTTTTAAAAAAATTTAGAATACTCAGATTTTATAACTTCTAAATATTCTTTTTTTTTTTTAAAGATTTTATTTATTTATTTGACAGAGAGAGATCATGAGTAGGCAGAGAGGCAGGCAGAGAGAGGGGGAAGCAGACTCCCTGCTGAGCAGAGAGCCCGATGTGGGGCTCCATCCCAGGATCCTGAGATCATGACCTGAGCCGAAGGCAGAGGCTTAACCCACTGAGCCACCCAGGCGCCCAACTTCTAAATATTCTTGAAAGGTTATTGAAGTGATACCTTTTGTAAGGACCAGTTATAATTGTTTTTTTAAAAAAATTAAAAAAAAGATTTTTTCAATTATATGAAAAATGATTGTTACAGAAGAGATAATAGGTGATAAAACCTATTATCGGTGGGATAAGAACCACTTCACTTGTTAAAAAATTCATACTGAAAAAAAACCTCACAGTCAGTGACAATGATACTGAACATTGTTAGTTATATTTCTAAAAGGACACATTTCAAATCAATTTCCAAACTTTCTAAAAGGAAATGAGATAAAGGAATATCCAGAAAAATACAAACTTGGCATCATTTGTGATGGTTCCAACATACACTGACATTAACTTTGTATCAGAGACTACGTTAAGTTTTTTTGGGTGAATGTTTTATTTAATCCTCATAATGCTTTATTTTTACTCTCAATATACAGATAAAGAAACTGAGGGTTGAAGAGGTTAACTAACCAACTGCCCAAGGTCCCTCCATCATGGTGGCACTAAAAATAGAACCTGTAGTTATCAAAGGATTTATTTATCTACTGCATTATCTCGCATTTCTAGTTAAGCTACTGCTCATCTGGGCTTGTGTGTGAGCTCTAAGGCCTCTTTCTCCTTCTACAGATGAAGACAGAATTTCAAAAGTCTTAGTCATATATGAAACGCTTTCATGAATTTTGTCATATTCTCAAAATATCTGTACTTTTATTCACTTAATATTTTTAATTGACTCATTGTTTTTAAACAGCTTCATCCACAGAAGTAATGTCTGTGAGACTGATGTGCTAGTTATATTTCCCAATTCATGATAAATTAAATAGACATTCTAGTTACCGTCTCCTAACACTGAATCATGTGCCATAACTGGTCCAGATAAAAGTCTGGTGACATGCCAGACTAAGATGTAGACTAGCGGCAGGCTGAAAGGCTGCTCTCTATCTACTCTCATTGGCCTTGGCTTGCCAGATCTTACCACTGCAATGCTTTTTTGGTGTGTGGACACGCCATGGTGGAAGCTGCCAAGGCTGGTAGCTGGAGATAATCACTGGGGCACAGAGATAATTTGGAAAGTGGTCACCTGGGATGCAGATAGCCAATTGTATGTCCAGTGGCTGTGGGCTCCTCCCACAGAGACCCTCACTGATCTCTCTTTGCTCCAGTCCTATGCCTTGAATGTGACTAGGAGACAGTGGCCCAAGATATTGTAAGAAAAGACTTTTGAGACTAGAAGCTTGTTTCTAAAAATACTCAAGATGTAACCAGGCCCAGACTTGCATATATTTATCACAGTCCCATTAGTCAAACCAAGTGAAAGATATTTTTAAAAAAATTTTTATTTATTTATTTATTTGTTAGAGAGAGAGAGAGAGAGAGAGAGAGAGAGCACGCACAAGCAGGCAGAGCGGCAGGGAGGCAGAGGCAGAGAGAGAAGCAGGTTCCCTGCAGAGCAAGGAGCCTGATGCGGGACTTGATCCCAGAGCCCTGGGATCATGACCTGAGCCGAAGGCAGCGGCTTAACTGAGCCACCCAGGCATCCCTAAGTGAAAGATTTTAATAAAAGGTTAACTCAACATCAAATTAGGGAACTTCCCAAAAACAGACAATAAAGGAAGTATAGGATGAAAGACCTCCATGCATCATCCCCCAGTTTCAAAAATTATCAGTCATTTTTCCACCTATTACTCCTTCCATTTTGGGGGCAGGATTATAAAATTCTTCAGTATGCATCCACCTCTGGTGAAATTTTTGTTTTATATATAACTGTTATGTCATTATCACATCTAAGAAAATTAAGAATAATTCATTTAAGGTATCTAATACTTAGCCTATAATCTGATTTTCCTGATTGTCTCAAGGGTTCTTTTCATAGGTGGTTTGGTCAAAACAGGATACAAAGTCCATACATTGCATTTCATGATTATGATTCTTTTCTTTTCTTTTTTTATTTTTTTTAAAGGTTCATTTATTTATTTGAGAGAGAGAGAAAGAGAGAGCACTCAATGGGAGGGGCAGAGGGAGACAGAGAGAGAGAATCCTAAGCAGACTCCCTGTCTGAGTGTGGAGTGCAATGCGGGGCTCCATGTCACAACCCTGATATCAAGACACAAGCCGAAATCAAGAGTTGGATGCCCAACTGATTGGGCCACCGAGGCGCCCCATGATCATGATTTTTAAATCTCTTTTATTCTTTAATCAGGCCCTTGTTTCTTCATGCCATTGATTTGGTAGAGAAACCATGTCCTTTTTTTTTTTTTTTTTTAATTGAACATTTGATATTCTGGATTTCACTGATTGCTTTTTTGAGGTGGTTTGGTTTTCAAACTCCATCCTTGGTCCCTTGTATTTCCTATTAGTTCCAGAGGCTTGATTAGATTCAGATTCTATCTTAGGCAAGAAGACCTGATAGTGGTTCTGGGTACTTCTGATTTTGTTATATCATGTTGCACATAAGGTCTGGTTGTTGGAATTTTAGGTTTTAGGTTTTTTATTCCTTTCTTATCTTATCTGTCTCTTTGGTGAGATTACAAAACCGCTCTACATTATTATACTTGCCCAACTGAATTAAAAAAAAAAAAGCCAAAATGGACAGAGACAAGATGACTAGGTAGAATAACCGGTTCTGACTCCCTTGGACAATCTGTATTTGAAGAAAGCTTCTCCTGCTTCACACACAAAGTGATTGACTGTATAGGGGAAAGACACAAGATATGAACACTGAGGGATTACTAAATGTAAGATTACGAAAAGCACATCACTAATTAGTATATTTAGAAACTGCACTATTAAAAGTCAGGATGAGAATAGCTGAAATTTAATGAGTCATTTGCTAATTATTTAGCTTATGGATTTCCAATGCCATTTGCTTCTAGCCCTTTTCCTCTTCCTCAGGGAATTTTTGGTGGTGATTTTACTGCTTTTTAACACCTCCAGAAGCCACTGTATGCTGGTAACTGATCATCAATTGTACACTTGGAGAGATACATAGAAGATTATGACTCAGGATCCACGCTGTGTTACTGACTGAGCTAAACCACGAGCGGTTTGCAGCACAAGTGAAGATTTTCAGAGCCAAAACTAGTTAGAATTCTGCTGACGACCTAACGTGCTCCCTATTGCTTGGTAAAGAAACAGCAACATAAATCATGACGATCAATGCGTCTCCTGAAGAAAGAGACAGTGCTTCGCCATGCTGTCGAGGTGCTAGATGTGCTTTGCTATGGGTCCAGCCCAGGGGCTCGCAGCTGTGACTGGACCCGGAGAGCTTTTAAACACTGAGGTGCAGACTCTCCCTTAGAATTGAGTCTGGGGCGCCTGGGTGGCTCAGTGGTTTAAGCCGCTGCCTTCGGCTCAGGTCATGATCTCAGGGTCCTGGGATCGAGTCCCACATCGGGCTCTCTGCTCGGCAGGGAGCCTGCTTCCCTCTCACTCTCTCTGCCTGCCTCTCTGCCTACTTGTGATCTCTCTCTGTCAAATAAATAAATAAAATCTTTAAAAAAAAAAAAAAAGAATTGAGTCTGGTTCTTGGGGCGCCTGGGTAGCTCAGTGGGTTAAGCCTTTGCCTTCAGCTCGGGTCATGATCTCAGGGTCCTGGGATTGAGCCCTGCATCGGGCTCTCTGCTTGCCAGGGAGCCTGCTTCTCCCTCAATCTGCCTGCCTCTCTGCCTACTTGTGATCTCTCTCTTTCTCTCTGTCAAATAAATAAATAAAATCTTAAAAAAAAAAAAAGAATTGAGTCTGGTTCTCTAAGGGTGGGTCCTAGGTACTGGGATTTTGAAAAAGTTCTTCAGGTGATTCTCATAAGCAGTCGTCTCCAATCTGGCCAGCAAATAAGAGATGCCATTTATAGGTCACACTTCATGCAAAGGGCTGTGCTGAACATCTCTTGCACATGAAGAAATGGATCCTTAGAGGGAAGTTATTCAATCGACATTTTGCTACAAAGCAGAGTTTCACACCCAGTGTGTCTGGCTTCTGAACTAGGGGCTTTTGAACATTTTTTGAACATAATCCAAAGTAAGATAAAAAATTTACATCATAACTAAGAACATGTAATATAATGACACACAAATTTAACAAACAGTTCTTAATCTTGTTAAGTATGATGCACACGGATATTCTGTTTAATTAAAAAAATATTCCTCGGGGTGCCTGGGTGGCTCAGTGGATTAAGCCGCTGCCTTCGGCTCAGGTCATGATCTCGGGGTCCTGGGATCGAGCCCCGCATCGGGCTCTCTGCTCCGCGGGGAGCCTGCTTCCTCCTCTCTCTCTGCCTGCCTCTCTGCCTACTTATGATCTCTCTGTCTGTCAGATAAATAAATAAAATCTTTAAAAAAAAAAAATATTCCTCAAAACCCACTAAATTGATCCCATGACTTTCACTTAGGAACACTCTTCTTAACCATGACAGTACAGATTTCCATTCTGTTCCAAACACATGGTAAAATCTTTCCTCCATCAATGCCTTCTCATTTTGTTTGTTTTCTCATGTGGAAAGCCCATTTTTTTTTTCTCCTCTACATTTTTTAAAGATCATCAGGGTGGTTCCTGGCTTGTGTTTCCCAGACTACTCCAGTTTATGGTATCTTTATTTCAAGGCCTATAGGTAACACACAGCTCATCACACATTTAAAAATACTAAATTATATGATATATTGTGATTCTCTATAATTGTCTTATAATATCTTAGATGGTTAATGTCTCCTTGACTAAATTTAACTTCTTTGAGGATAGTGGCCATGTTGTATGCTTTTGTTTCTGTACTTTTTGAAATGCCGAGCACAGAGCTGGGCACATCACAGATGCCAAAAACAGCTGCACAACCCCAGACAAGTCAATCTCTGAGCTTTCATTTCTTCTATGAAATAAAGGGGGCTGTTTTAGGTTCATTCTAAAGTCTCCTCCAGGGGCGCCTGGGTGGCTCAGTGGGTTAAAGCCTCTGCCTTTGGCTCAGGTCATGATCCCAGGGTCCTGGGATCGAGCCCCACATCGGGCTCTCTTCTCCACAGGGAGCCTGCTTCCTCCTCTCTCTCTGCCTGCCTCTCTGCCTAGTTGTGATTTCTCTCTGTCAAATAAATAAAAATATTTAAAAAAAAAAATAAAGTCTCCTCCATGTTGTTAAGTCTATTTTTCTATGATATATAGAAACTTCTCTAAAACAGAGAAATGAAGGAAGGAAATATGAAACATTTTTGTGAATAACTACAAGAAAAGTTCTTGTGTGGGAAGAAAAAAAGCCTGAAACTGGCATTTTTGGTAGGCAAAATATAAACTCCTCTCTGCCTATGTCTGAAAAGATTAAAGAAGAACTTACTGGAACTTGAAAATGAAGTTGGGCCCTGTGTCACTTGGATACTGAAATGTGATTATTCATAGGCCTCATTTCTTTCTCCAGTTGAATGAACACACTGTATAGGTAACGAGACTTTCCATGGGCTCTGATCAAGTTGAATTGATTATATAATAACACTGAGCTTGAAAAGGAATGTGGAGTTGGGGGTATGTGGAAGCAGAGGTATCATGATTTAGCAAAAAAATGATTGAATACAATTACATTTTAGATACTGTTTGTTTGCAAGGGGTTGTTAAATATCACAAGCACCTTCCCAAAGGCTTCTGAGGCCAAACTATGTGGCTAACTGTAACCCCAAGACCACTGGCATTTTTCTGGTCCTGAAGCTATTGGCGGAGAAACTAGAGAGGTAGTCAGTCCCCATTCCCACACCAAAGGGGGAATGGAGGGCTGTTGGGAGTGGGTCATCTGCGGTCTTTACCTACTCAACATTCATTTTCTGTTTGTTAACAAAACTAATTTTCCTTTGGGGAACCTCCTCTCTTCCGCTCAGTTCATGTGGTTTAGGTGTACAGGGTGGGGAGCACTAAAGCTATCTCCCTTTATCTTTTTCAGACATAGTCAAGTGACCCCAACCTGCACTGCATATTCAATGCTCAGTTCAGAGAAGGGAGTAGGATCCAAGTTAGTCCAATAAGACTCATTCCTTGACCTGCTCTCTTGCTGATAGGATCAGTTGCAAAGGGGCTGCCAATTTAGGCCCCGATTAGGGAAAATAAAACCTGTACAATGAAAGCACAGCACAATATGGAGAAAAACGGAGTCCTAACATTCTTTGATCATCTGGAGAAAAAAAAAGATTCAAAAAAACAATTCTTCCTCCCCTCTTCCCCTTCCCCCTCTTCTTTGCCAAATCTACTCGGGATTTAATGCATATGAGCCAATACATTCCAACCTCCTCCACTGTAGGTTTTCTGGAGTCACTTTGAGTTGGGTACCTAGTACTTCCAAGTGTTCTGACTATATAGGAATTTATCATAATAGGAAGATCTCTTCCCTCCTAATTCACTGCCAACCTCCTCTCCCATCTTCAGTTTGCTCCAGGAAGGACCACATCTCCTGCTCTTATGGACCCCAAGGTTTATTTCTTCTCCACATTTTAAGAGAAATTGCTCCAACATTTTACACATTGTCTCCCTGGCCTCTTCCTCCACAAATCAGCATATGCTTGTTACACAGCTGCCCTGTTTCACTGATGGTAGGACTGAGGGCCAGTCTCAGGCTATCACAGCAGTGCTTTCATGTGAATTAGAATCTACCACTCCTTCTGAGCCCACTGCCCCTAGGGAGGCAGTTCCTCGTACCCCAGGCTGTATCTTAACCCTGAATTGTGGGCCCATTTCCACCTCAGCTAAAGGACACGGTGCAGGGAACAAAGGACAGCCTATCTTGAAGACCCGCAGTCCAAAGAAGTAAGAATTGGAGCCATGAGGTAGAAAAACAAGCCCTCTGCTGCCCACACCCACTGTTACCTCGGTCTGTTCCTAACGTGTTGATGGCTGCTGGTGCTGTGTGTCTCTGCGGCATCTCCACACTGTACATACCTCTCCCTGGTCTCAGCAGCTATCACAAGTGTTGATGAGAGCTGGGAAAACAGTATCACGTGTTACTTGAAAGCAGCATTTCCCTGCCTCATTTAGATCTTAAGATGGTAACTTTTCTGGAGCGTCCTCCTGAGTCCATTTTGCGGATCTTTACAGCCAGTCTCTGTTGATGAAGCCAAAGTCAACAGTTCAAGAAATCCAGTTGGAGGCCATCTGGCAATTGGCCATCGGAGAAGCGAGCACAGGGTAAAGCGGGACACTTGGCAACTCTCCCATGCCCTGCACAAGTGACACTTTCAGTGATCAGTCTAGGGGCCCTCACTGGCCTTTACTTAGTTCAGTCTCCAGCGCTCCTGGGGAGACCCTCATCACTGTGTGGGAGACAGAGGAAGAATATGTGGGACCCACGTGAGGAAACGCAGTTCCACTGGGCAGTCGCCAGCGGCGCGAAAGGGCTTTGGGGGCGAGCGCGACAGCGGCCCTGCGATGGGGGCAGGAAGACAAGACCCAAAGGATGGGGGCGGTGAGGAGACTGGGCGAAGTTCCAGGGGCAATCCCGGTGCAAGCCAAAGGCGGGAGCGGCGCCCCGGTGCCGGGTCCCAGCACTTGTCCCACCTTTGCCCAGGCGGAGGGGTAACCAGACGTGGCGGAGAGCGGGGGGAGCAGCGAGAAACTGGCGAGCGCCGCAGCCGGGAGGGGCGGCAGCCTGGACGGTGGCCTCCGAAATCGCCTCGTCTCAGCCTGCCCTCTCCCTCTTTATTTGCCTCCGCCCCCTCTCCCCTCCTCCCCTTACCTCCGGTTCTAAAACGCGGCGGGCGCCTTTAAGAGGGAGCTTTGGTTACCCTGGGGGCGGGAACCCCTCGGCAGATTGGGAGGCGGCGGCGCTCGCCCGCGATGCTCCTCACTTTCTGCTCCAGCTCCTGCCGCTGCCGCCGCCGCCACCGCAGCCACCGCCGCCGCCGCCCCCTGGATCGCCACCACCGCCGCCTCCTCTTCCTTCTCTGCCTGGAAGCGTTGTTTTCTGCAGCAGAGAGAAGTGCTATGTCAGGAAAGTTCCGGGAGGGACTGGATGGGGCCATGCGCCCTGGGTTCATCTGCAGGGGCCCGCGCGCAGCCCTTTGTATGAGGTGAGACTTGGGGTCCTCGGCCCCCGGACAGGTAGCCTCCCGCGGGGAGCGCTTCCATCCGCCGCGCTGGGGAAACTGTGCTGTTGGGCAGAGTGTGTGGCGGAGAAGGAGCCGGTTAGACCGAAGTTGTGCGGGAGAAGCTCGGGGTTTCGGGAAGGTTTTGCGGCTGGACTTGAGTGATTTCGGCAGCCCGCGCCGTACGGCGGGGGCCCGGTCGGGACTCGGTTTCCCCGGGAGCCGCCCGCCTCGCTTCCCGACGCCCCCTGTCGCTATCCCCTGCCCGCTGGAGCAGTTAGGCCTTCTAGGAAACTGGGCGGCTGCAGGTTGGCACCCAGCGCCGGCTTCTTCTCTGCCGGGCTTTCTCCTTAGAAGCTAAGTGCCGGGAGTGAGAGGAAGGGGATGGAATCCTCTTGAACTTTTACACTGTGCTCTCGTCCCTCTTTAAGGGTGAAATTCACCTCATTTGCCCAAGTCGGGAGGCTCCCTGCGAGCTCCAACAGTTTGAGAGCTTGCCTCTTACATGTGGATGAGCTTGCGGCGCTGTGTGTGTGTCTGCCTTTCAGCCCTGGTCGGGGTTCAGAGTCGCCCTGATTTTAAATCCTCTCTTCCCACCCCTTTTGGGAAACATTCTGCCCCCCCCATCCTTGAGGTTCAGGGTGCTAAACACACACACACACACACACACACACACACACACCCTCCCCCCCCAAACAATACATGTTTATGATATGTCCCCTAGGACTGACCCCAAATTTCAAAGTGATCCTGTAGTCTCTGATTAGATATTTAGACTTGATCTGGACACTTAGGAAGTATAGGTATCCTCCGTAGTAGGTATTGCAGTTTTTTTCGGTGAGGCAAGGTGAGGTTTTTACCTATACCGTTTTAAGATAGGATTTTCTCTTTATTTGTTTGTTTATTGGTGAATATGGTTTTCATTATGTCTTAGATTAAAAGGCCCCAACTAATTTTAAGGGTAGTATTCTAAGAATCGTTAAAGCAAAACAAAACCAAACCCTGATGTTTCTTGCATAATCTGACATTACTTCAGACAGTTTTACCCTTGGATGAGGTACGTAATATATGTAATTATTTGATGAAACCTATTATATGAGTACATTTATTACACAAATGGGTAAGTTTTCTTTTTTTTATGTGTCCTGTGGGTGAAGGAAGCCCATTTTCTCACACCCCCAGGTCTCTACCACACCTGTCTAATCCTGTTTCTGTTCTCTCCACTGGCATTTAGTACTTCCGGTGTCAGCTGCAAATCAAAGGTGCTGATGAAAAGTTACTAGATTTTGTGAAGTGTTGCATAGCCAGAGTTTTAGTGACACAATTGATTACATCATCCAGATTATTTTAAACAATTAAAATAGAATGTGGGAGCTTGTTTAAAGAAAAGAATATTGTAAGTATTTAAATTCTCAGTTTTATGCATTATGTATAATCTTTGTGTGAAAAAATACTATCAAAACAGAGGAGGGTATTGTAGGAAACATTTGTAGTGAGGAAGTTTTGAAAGGAAACCATTCCAGAATAACCGTTAATATTATAACATTTTGTTTGGGATATAGATTTTTCTCTCTGAGCAAAATTTTGTCACTCTGCTGTCAAATATACCAGGACTGAAACTTGAAAAAAACAAAAAACAAAAAACTCACTGCCCAAGCATTTTCTGAAAATTTGCAGCAAACTGACCATTCTTGGAAAAAAATTTGCTTAGAAAAAGTCACATACTTAAACCTCAGTGCAGTTATTGTTTTACCTTAAGTTTGCTGGAGTCCAGGCAAGAAAGTACTGCATTCAGTGAGAATTTGGGGTTCTAAGGTGGATGGGACTTAGTTCCTAGAATAAACAATTTTCTAGGGAATTCAGCAATTTTGAGATTTAGTATATGATTTATTTGATTTGAAATGATTGTTTTATGAATATGCCTTTTTTTTTTTTTAAGTACTCTTTACGCCAGATGTGGGGCTTGAACTCACCACCTTGAGATCAAGAGTTACATGTTCTTTCTGCTCAGTCAGCCAGGCACCCTGAATTATTCTTTTTAAAAGTAAATATTCTTTTTAAAAGTGCCTGGGTGGCTCAGTGGGTTAAGCCTCTGCCTTCGGCTCAGCTCATGATCCCAGGGTCCTGGGATCGAGCCCCACATCGGGCTCTGCTCAGCGGGGAGCCTGCTTCCTCCTCTATCTCTGCCTGCCTCTCTGATCTCTCTCTGTCAAATAAATAAATAAATCTTTAAAAAAAAAAAAAAAGTAAATCTCTCTCTCTCACACACACACATGCACCCACATATATTTACAAAATCCATATTTATCTGTCTGTACTTATGTATTTATATATCTGTAAATCTGTAACAGGGAAAAGCATAAAGGGACTTAATAATATAAATGTACTAGAAACACAGGTCTAAGAGATCAGAAGCTAAAAATAGTTCCCATTAAGGCTTGTCATCTCTTCAGCATTTTCATCAATATCAGTTAAGTTAAAAAAGTATTGTGTTTTCCCATGTGTTCTTGTTCTTGCCCAAGGCTTGTACCAGGGGACCATATGCCAATGATCTTAACCGCATGTTTATTAAAATGGACTGAATTATCCCATCAGTGGATGATTGAACCAGGGATTTCTCATGCTTCAGTGATTTATCTTTCGCAGAGGAATCCCTAGGAAAAATTAGCTCGTCAATACGATGTTTTCTTTTTTAACACTTCAAAAATGATCTTCAGGGCATTCTCCAAAGGTCTGAGACTCAGAGTAGATCTTGATGGCATGGGAGACAAACCTTGGGAAGTTTTGGCATTCAGATTTGTGAATGATATCCTAAGTAAGTATTTGATTTGAAAGAGGTATCCATTAATGCTTGGGAAAATAATAGCTATGATACAGGGCTCTAATCACTACAAGCAAAGCATTGGAGTATATCATCACATTTCACAGCTGAAACTGCTACTTTTAACATATGTATATAAAAATTAGAAATGAAGTGCAATAATCTTTTAGACTGATTTTTGCTTTATTTGCTAGGCCTTTTTAAAAAATATTCATTTTTATTTGCCACATATACACTTTAGTTTGTTGCAGGTGGCAATTTTATTCCTTTTTTGCAACTATGAAGTGTATTTTAGAGTGAAGTTTTAGTGTTTACTTGAAACAGACAGTAATGTGTTTCACTGACTTTATGTTGTGTCTCTTTGGCTTTCAAAAAATAACATTTGAGATATTTGATTATGAGCCTGAGGTCACAGCCTTTCAGAACTGTTGGGATCTTGGTCAATTATAGTTTCAGTTTCCTGAGAATTTTTTGTTTAATGTCAGATATGGCCCTAATTTTAACTGGATGGTCCACAAAATAGGTACTTTTGTAACCACAAAACATGGAGAACATTCCAAATAATTTGCAGTTTGGGCAGCCCAACATGCTTTAGTGTTTAGTTGGCTTGAGGCAGTGTGCCATGCTTGTAAAAAATGGTTTTTGAAGCTGACAGTGAGCTGTTTCAGTCTTTGAGTTTGACACATAGGATAAAGTGCCTTTTAGCCTCTGTGCTGGCAAATTGGGACAGGATTGGTAAAAGTAATTTCTCATTTCTGTCTGTATGACAGAAGATTCAGAAAATTCAAGCATGAAACTCTAGCTTACTATACTGGAAGGCTCATTCATGTTTATTAAAAATGTAAGGGAGTGTTGGGAAGCTTGGATTTTAATATAGCTTTCAGAACTTGGGCAAAAGAGTATATATTTGTAGTTAGGAGGGTAATCTAGGGGTCACCTATTGAAATTAATAGTAACTCTATTATTATCGCCATTTCCTTTGAGGGATAATTCTAAAGAAATTATATTCTCCTAGGCCCAGTTTAGATTGAAAAACATTTCCAGCCAAATACTCTACAAATAACCAGTCACCTGGCATATATGTTCATCAGTGCTTTTTCAGTTGAAATCCTTATGTGTCATTTTAGCCATAAGTTTTACATACCATTTGGGGTTTTTGACCAAAGCTTCATTAGCTTCTTTTTCTCTCAATTAACTAAGTTCTGTCTATATCACTAAAGCGTTTAAAAAATATTTTAGGCAAAATGTTTTATGTGGAAACTCTAATGTTCTGCCTTGAGGAGGCAGTGCAGAAGGGACATGAGTCTTTGTTTTAGCTGTTAACCTTCCAAAGGGAGATGCTATCACCTCTTCTGGTTGTTGTTGTTGCTGTTTTAAACATTTTAGAGAAAGAACATTTGCAAGATTTAAAGATGCTTGAAGTTTGGATCAGAATATGAGTTTCAGCTGAAAGTTACCTAAGAATCAGTTAACATTTATATGAGGTGTTCAGTACAGTGTCTGGCTGAAGGTGTCTGCTGCAGGTTTTTTGATCTAAGTTGGTCCTGGGAGGATACAGATTCAAAGGGAGGTGTTGTGCAAAGGGACTATTCCTGGCGTAGCATCCATTGCCTTCCAGAGGGGAAAATGTTGCATTTTGCACACAACTCTAAACATGTCCTTGTAATAAAAAACCCATCTTTTTTTTTTTTTTTAAGATTTTTATTTATTTATTTGACAGACGGAGATCACAAATAGGCAGAGAGGCAGGCAGAAAGAGAGGGGAGGAATCAGGCTCCCTGCGGAAAAAAGAGCCCGATGCGGGGCTCTATCCCAGGACCCTGGGACCATGACCTGAGCCCAAGGCAGAGGCTTTAACCCACTGAGGCACTCAGGCGCCCCTAAAAACCCATTCTTTTAATCATTTTAGCTTATTTTTGCCTTTACCTCCAGACTGGATGTGAAGTGGGCCATTTTCCTGCTCTATTTTGATAAAGTTTGCCCAAACTATAGTACCTTCTGAAGTTATACACTGTCCAACAATAGCAGAAAGTCTGTTCTTTAATCCTTTCAGCTAGGTCCCATTCAGTACTTCTTCAGAAATTTTTCCTTTTTTTGAATTATCGAGCTCTTTCATGAGAGGAATTTTGAATTTGAAGCTTCCCCATTGTCCATAATAAGCTTTGGGTAAATTTGTTCCTACAGAAGGTGTAGTGATGTTGGGAATTTCTCATTTTTGTTTCCATATTTTGTAACTAGTTGGTATTGTAAGGTTTCAAATCTTTATTTTTTAATCCTTATTCTGTAATAGATATTTCTTTCTTTTTTTAAAAAAGTATTTTCAATTTATTTATTTGACACAGAGAGAGAGAGCACAAGCAAGGGAGCAGCAGTCAGAGGGAGAAGCAAGTTCCCCATCTAGCAGGGAGCACAGCGCTGGGCTTGATCCCATGACCCTGGGATCATGACCTGAGCCAAAGACAGATGCTTTAACGATCTGAACTACCCAGACACCCCTAGATATTTTTTTCTTATGATGGCAGTGACACATGTTCATTATAGAAAATTTTAGAAAATTCAGACCAGCAAAAAACCAACCTCTCTCCCAAAAAACCCAGAAAAGAAGGAATATTATGCCCGCAGATAACAATTGTTAACATTTTTGGTGTATATTTTTGTATAATACAGAAAAATAATATTTCAGTTTCTAAAAATGATATTATACCATGTATTTCTTTAATTTTAATTTTTAAAATTTAATTTGATTTTATTTCTTGGGTGGAGAGGGCCAGAAAGAGAGAGAATCTTTTTTTTTTTAAGATTTTATTTATTTATTTGACAGACAGAGATCACAAGTAGGCAGAGAGGCAGGCAGAGAGAGAGAGAGAGAGGAGAAAGCAGGCTCCCTGCACAGCAGAGAGCCCGATGCGGGACTCGATCGCAGGACCCTGAGATCATGACCTGAGCCAAAGGCAGAGGCTTAACCCACTGAGCCACCCAGGCGCCCAAGAGAGAGAATCTTAAGTAGGCTCCATACCCAACACAGAGCCCAAAGCAGGGCTCGATCTCATGACCCAGAGATCATGACCTCAGCCAAAATTAAGAGTTGGGAGGCTTAACCAACTGAGCCACTCACATGCCCCAGTATATATTTCTTCTTAATTTTCTTGCAAGGATGAGCCACATTGCATATTATGGAATGATCTTTCATTACATACTTTGACTACTAAATAATATTGTAGTCTGTAAATGTAACTTAATTTATTGGGGATATGCCATAATATCAGACATTTTTTTTTGTTTGTTTTTTGCTACTATACAGTAATAGATGTCTTAAAGCTCAGTTTTTTGTACACATCTATGATTATCCATTTGAGTAAAGCCCTAGAAGTAGACTTTTTGGTAGGGGTAAAGGGCGTTGATGTTTTTTTGTTGACCTTCAGGCGCTTTATTATTCTCATGATCTAATCTGTAGACTTGGTTATACTTTCTTTCATTACCTTCCGCAGTTTTTCTTTTTTTTTTTTTTTTGGTCAGTCTAATAAGAAATGCTCAAGTCAGATAGGATTTGAACCCAGACTGACAAGGGCTTTATCCAAATGAAGTAACCTAGATATTTCTGAGGACTCAACTATAAGGTCCAGCTTCCACACCAACCCATTCACTAGTGCTCACACATAGCTGTAAATGCTATTTCCACCTTAACAAGTACAGCAGTTATCATGTGCCCTAAGAATGTTCTCCATTTTCATTTTCAGTCTCCTTGCTGTATTACCATCTGACCGGCTGCCCACATATACTGATGCATACACAATTGCTGTGTGGTAGAAGGAGTAGATATTGTTTCCTGTGTAATCATCTCTAAGGTTTAATAATGTCCTGTTTTCTGTCCTTTGCTGCCAACTCTGGGAATCTTAATGTCCTGTGTAGTAAATGGGTCTATTTCTGCAATCTATATTTTATCTATATCTTTTTCCCATTCTGTCATTAATATAAAAACTCATCTTAACCAGAAATTACCTTTTGAAACCAGGTAAGTATCACTCTGGCTATCACAGAAACATAGTCACTTCTGGGAACAAAACTAGTGATAAAAATGGGGGGGAAATGAGCAAAAACCAGGAAAAGGTCATGTGTGGAAACTTAAGGACGGAGGGTTAAATGTAGAAATTCTCCCCTTCATTTTTCTGACCATAGTTACATTTAGCCATCAAGCATGACCCTGGTGAATGCAGAGTCACATTTGTGTTTTCATGCATATTTTTCATTTTTAGAATTTGGTCCTAGATGTAAAAGGAAAGAGAAAGTAAACACATACACACCAAACATGTTTTCTGGGCCCGTTATTCTTTTTTCAGACATTGTTTTCTCCACTGTGAAACAGTTTGCTTTCCTCATTTCTGCAAGTTGGACTGAGGTTCTCCGATCCCTTAGTATGTACTTCAGCATGAATTTTTTTATTTAGGGGAGTATTATTTCCCTTTGTAATATCTTAGAGGACAAGAACCATGTCTTTGTATTTTGGCATGGAATGTCACAGGCATGTAAATACATAAATGTTTTTCAGGAGATCATGTGAATGGCCACTGTTCATATGGGAAAGTTCAGAATACGCTATGAAACTGATTTTACTATGAAATTTTTTAAAAGAATATTTATTGTGAAGTACATTGTATGTATAAAGTGCATAGAACATATTTGTAAGTTAAAAAAAAAATTGAATACCCATGACCTATTATCAAGATTAGAAAGTATGATGTATCTAGACTCCCTCTGTTTCCTTATTCCTCACCTAATGGCAATGCTTGCTTTATCCCCAAAGCAGCATATTCTTTAGAATTGGTTATTTTGGACTTTAAGTAAAGGGAATTATACTGTATAGTACATATACTTTTATGCTTGCTTATTTGTTCACTGTTGTGTTTTTGAGATTTGCTATTGTTATAGCCATAATTTGTTTTCATTTTTGTTTGTGTTTTAGTGTGTGAATTCTATAATTTATCCATTCTACTGTTAAGGAACATTTGTCGTTGTAACTAAGTTTTCAAAAGCATAAAGTATTATTATATAATTTTCCATGATATTCTTTTATCTGTTTAATCATTGCTGCAACTGTGATATGTCCCACTTTTTTAAAGCTCCTGATTTGCTAAATTCTCTGTCTCCTTTAATCCTGAGGTATATAATTTCTCTTAATCTATTCAAAGAACCAGGTTTTGGCATTGCCGATCATATCTATTATATGCTTGTTTTCCCGCTCTTTCATTCTTGTTCTTTTATTTTTTTTCTTCTGTGTTTGCAGGTTTATTCTCCTGTTTTTCTAATTTCTTAGGTTGGGTGCTTAGCTCATTGAGTCTTGCCTTATTAGAAGAAAATTAATTTCCCTTGAATCACTATATTAGCTGCTTCTCAGAAATTCTTATATAGGGTTTTTTGTTATCATACATATCATACAGCTGTTTGCTGTAATTTCTTGAGAATGGCATTTTCTAATTTTTAAACATACTTGGTTGTTGCTGCTGATTTCTAACTTACTTGTGATGTGGTCAGAGCACGTGATCTCTATCATACCAGGTCTTTGATGCTTTTTGATGTAAGCTTCATGGGCTAGCGCAAATGTTCTCTTTTTAGTAAGTGCTCAGTGTGGAACTTGAAAATAACGTATATTCTCCAGTTTCTGGGTGCAGTGTTCCATGTAGGTCCATGTGTATCCATAAGACGAAAGTTTTAACTGTGTTGTTTAAATATTCTTTATCCTTATTAGTAGTTTTGATCATTCACTTACTGAGAAATTATAATAATGGATTTCATCTAGATAATTTACCTTTGCTTTACATATTTTGAGGTTTGTTATTAGATGCTTTTAAGATTAGATTTTTAAATACTGTGTGGTAAGTGGAACTTTTTATCGTATGTAATGACTTTCTAAAGCTCTAATGGTGTTGTTTGACTTAATGTTTTTTTCTTTGATATTAATAAAATGATGTAGGTTCTCTGTGATCAACTTGATATAGTAATGTTTTTAGATATGTCTCTTGTAAATAGCATATAGCTGGATCTTTGCTTTAGAATTTAGGCTTTTTATATTTAGAATGAAAACTGGTATATTTGGATTCATTTATTCTTATATTATGACATATTTTCTATTCTACTTTTTCTGTGTCTTTCTCCTCTCTTTTGTTGCTTTCTTTTGGATAGATTGATTTTCCACTTTCTTTAATTTTTTTTTTTAAAGATTTTATTTATTTACTTGAGAGAGAGTGAGAGAGAGCACACAAGCAGGGGGAGCTGCAGAAAGAAAGGGAGAAGCGCACCCCTTGCTGAGCTGGGATTCCCTGTGTGGTGAGGTGAGGGGGCTCAGTCCCAGGACCCTGAGATCATGACCTGAGCTGAAGGCAGTTGCGTAACCGACTGAACCACCTAGACGCCCCTTTAGTATTCTTTTTATTTTGAGGGTTAGGAGATTGTTATACACTCAGTTCTATTTTTTTAGTGGATACCCAGATAATTTTATTATGCATACTCATATTAATATTCTCTAAGTTAATATCTTTGCCTTCTGATGTGGACTGAATTGTGCCTCCCCAGAATTCATATATTGAAGCTCTAACCTCCAACGTGATTTTATTTGGAGATGGGGCCTGTAAGGAGACAATTAAGGTTAAATGAAGTCATAAGGGTGTGGCCCTAATCCAAGAATATTGGTGTTCATATAAAAAAGAGGAAGAGACATTAGAGCTCTCTCTCCCCCTTTTGCACATGCACAGCGGAAGGGTCATGTGATGACACAGTGAGAAGTTGGCTGTCTGTAAGCCAGGATGAGAGGTCTTACCAGAAACCAACCCTGACAGCACCTTGGTCTTGGACTTCTAGCCTCTAGAACTATTAAAAAATAAATTTCTGTTGTTTAAACCACCGGTTGTTGGTATTTTATGTTAGCCCTAGCAAACTAATACACTGTCCTTTTTAAAAAATGCAAATTCTTAGAATTGTTTAACTCTTATGATAACCACTTCCAGCTTATGTGTTATTGCAATTGAGTATTTTAGTTCTAGCCTGTTTTTTTTTTTTCTCTCAGAAGTTAGATGTTACTTTTATTGTTGTATACAGCATATTTCTGTTTAACCATGTACTTATCAATATCTATTTTCACCATTTCTTCTTGGATGTCAGACCTTCTAAGTGGGATCATTTTTTTTCTGCCCCAAATACATGCTTTTCTATTCCTTTATTGAGTGTGTGTGTGTGTGTGTGTGTGTGTGTGTGTGAGAGAGAGAGAGAGAGAGAGAGAGAGGCAGAGATGGAGAGATTTTTGAGTGTGATAATCTTTTTATTTCACCTTGTTTCTTGAAAGAGAGACCCTTTGGTATTGAGTTCTATTTTGACAGTTTTCTTTGTGTATATCACAAAGTATAATTCCTTTGTCTTCTCAATTTTACTGTTGCCATTGAGAATTAAACAGTCAAGAGATTTTTTTTTCCCCTCTGTAGGGAAATCCATCTTCCCCCTCCGGTTCCTTCCTGAGAAGAAGTTATCTTTTAAAGATACTCGATTATTCTCCTCCTTGTTAAATAAAGATAGTCTCCTGCTCTTTCTCTTGTTCCTGAATATTCAACCTGATATTTCTAGGTATGAATTAAAAATCTGCTTGGCATTAGAGAGACTACATTTGAGAACCAGCATCTTTTTAGGAATTCTGAAAACCTCTCTTTATTATTTCTTGAATATTTCCTCTCTCTAGTAATTCAATGATCTCCTTCTGGAATTCTAATTGCATGTTTGTTAGACATTCTATATTATCTTCCTTGTCTCTTATCTCTTTAATCTCTTGATTGCTTTTGGGAAAATTTATGTTTCAACTTGCAGTTTACTAATTCACTTTAGCTATGCCTGATGTTTCATTTTGTTGATTTCTAGTATTGGTTATTGTATTTTAATTTATAGAACTTTATTTGATTCTTTTTCACATTTGCTTATCTCATAATTTCAACTATTTCATATTCTAGTAACTTCTATAACTGAAGTCTTTTGGTGGGTCAGTTCCTTTTTTCCTCTTGCTTCTTCTTTTATTTTTTAAGATTTTATTCATTTATTTGAGAGACAGCACGAGAGAGACAGAGAGAGAGAGAGCCCACATGTGCGTAAGCGTGCACACACAGGATTGGGGGCTGGGGGCAGGGGAAGAAGCAGATTCCCTTCTGAGCAGTGAGCTGCTGCAGTGTTCCATTCCAGAACCCTGGGATCATGACCTGAGCTGAAAGCAGATGCTTAACTGAGCCACCCAGGAGCCCCTTCTTAATGTTGCTTTTATTATTTTAAGGTTTTGTGATTTTTTAGATTTTAATTATTTATTTGGGAGAGAGAGAGCACAAGCAGGGGGTGGGGTGAAGAGAGGAAGAAGCAGACTCCCTGCTGAGCAGGGAACCCAAAGTGGGGCTTGATCCCAGGACGCTGAGATCATGACCTGAGCCAAAGGCAGACACTTAACCAACTCAGCCACCCAGGTGCCCCAAGATGTTGTGATTTTTGGCTATGAGCTGCTCACTTCCTTTGGAATTTTGTTTGTGGTTATTGTGTCAGGCCTGGGTGGAAGGTGGGTTTCTCCAGAGGAGAAATATATTTTGCTTCTGCTACTAGCTTGGGTGCTAGCAAACTGGCACAGGGTGTGGGTAATTGGGCACATTTTAAATCAGATTTCTGCTTGACGGGTTTTTTGGTTTTTGTTTTTTTAAATCTCAGTGCTAATTTGTGGTTACAGTCCTTTGGGGAATTATTTCCCTCCTCCATCTAACATCGGGATCAAGATATGCAGTTTTCTTTTTCTTTGCCCTTTTGACATGGAGGAGTTTCACCTCTAACATAGCAAATGTAGCCCTTTAAAGTCCTGGTTGCTGTTGGGGTCTTTTGACAAATATAATCCTATAATCCCAACTCAAAATTTGATTTAAATATGACTATACTAAAGAAACTATTGTGTTTCTGAGATTATAGACATGTCCAAAATAGGATGTCTTTTTTTTTTTTTTTTCAGCTTAGTATGTAAACCTTAACTAATCACTATAGGGTTTTGCTTTTGAAAAGAAAAAGCAGACACTAATGTGTCAAGATATGATGGCAAGCTGCTTAGTTTTCTTTCCCCTTAAGTCCAATTTTATAATTTATTTTCCTCTGCTGATAAATTTGAAATATTGGTATTAATACTTTCTCTTCCTAAGCTGTAAACTGCATCTCATTTACAGTCACTTTAACTTTAGTTTTGTTTTTAGGGAGTCATTGTAGGCATCTTACTTTAAATTATTTAGTTGTATCTGCTTATATCTTTGAGTTTGAAAAATACTGCCACTCACATTTAGTTTTCTGTTTCTTCAGATTTCTAGGTTTTTGCTTTTAAAATGTTAGTAGGGAAAGTTAAAAAGCCATCCATGGTCCACATTGCTCTTATTTATACTCTCAAAAGTGGTAAGTGAAAGATGGCAAACTTCGGGGTTCTTTTGGGTGACTCACTTTTGAAAGGGAGTAATTATTCTGTGCCTATTTCATGGTTACATCTTGGTAAATATTTTAAGAATAGTATAGATTTTCCTTTTGTTATTATAACTACTCACCTTTATCCCTTCAACCCTACTGGGTTAGATGCGTGGGCACAGCGTTGGTTGTGATGAACAGTCAAAGTTGAAGGAGTTTAAGAAACTTACATTTATTTCTCCATACTCAGTTACTGTGGACTAGCTATAAAAACTTAGATACAGTGATAAAATGAAGCCTCCCCCCGCAAAAAAAAGAAGACTAAAGTAATTAACTCGATTACCTTTGGATAATTATTCCATTCATCAAGTGCTAATTATCCATGTCATTAAATTAACTTTTATTATTTTCTGTGCTCTTTTTATGAAATAATTTTTCTTTTGCCTTCTGAGTTTTAAAGATCATCTTTTTGTCTTATTAATTTTCTTCATCTTGCATAATGAGGCACCAGTACAGAAATGATTTCTGAAGCCTGCATATTAGAGTCTTATCCCTGCTAAGGTTTTTTTTTTTTTTTTTTTAAGATTTATTTATTTATTTGAAAGAGAGTGGGAGCGAGAGAGTGTACCTTGTGTGTGGGGGGAGTGACAGAGGGAGAGAATCTTCAAGAAGACTCCCTGCTGAGTGTGGAGCCAGAGGCAAGGGTCTATATCTTGACCTGAAACCAAGCCGAAATCAAGAGTCAAACAATCAACTGAGCCACCCAGGTGCCCCATTATTCTGGTGGGGTCTTTGCTTCTATTTAGATTCTAAGTTGGAATAAAGTTCCAGGAAAAGATCTTTCGGTTATTATTATTTTTTTTTAATGAATAGACAGAATAGTCATACAAAAAGCCATGTTATATAAAACATCTGTTTAGTTTGTGGCCCTGTGAAAGAGAATTGTCTATTTATCTAACATAAACTTGAGACTTGCATTGATCATTTCACTGAATGCTGTCCCTTCTAGAATGTATGTTAAATTCTGCATATTCTACTCAAATCCAGCATAATAAAGTATTCTGCATATAAGAAGAATTTTCACATTTGTTTTATCAACCATTAGGCAAACTCTACTTTTGGGCCATTCTAATGCAATGGTTCTTGCCGTTATTGAAATATTGAACACACACACCTGCATGCACACACACACTACTTTCTGGGCATCACTCTTTCTTTGATAGGCTGTATCTGCTAGGGGGAAATCAAGTGAGATGTGGGAATGAATAAAGTATAATACAACCTGAAAAACCCCACATAAATATAAGCAGTGATGTTTGTACAGCAGTATTTAGTGCTCTTCTTCCTCCCTTTTTTTTGTGTAAGAGCAAATCCAGAAATTGCAATTTTGACTCTTGTGTGTGCAGTTGACATTGGGCTAGTGAACTCCCTATGGGTACTTGGTCTTATCAGCTGTATGTCAATTGCATCAGCACCTTGTGAACTTACAAGGCTTTTACTGATGCTGTGATCTTTGAGCAGAGGACTAGAAGACTAGCAATGGTACCTTATTGAATGGCAGCATCACTGGTACCCTATCAGTAGGGAACCCACTAAGGAGCAAACACTACAACCTAGATCCTTTCTCTCTGATTTTGTGATGCATGACAAGAAATTGTTCTTTGGAGTTTAGAATACAACCATTTTATCACCTTGATTTTTTTTTTTAATTTCTAACGATTCAAAATGAATATTGAAGATTTTCTTTAAAAAATTCTTTGCTAAGGGGTGCGTGGGTGTCTCAGTGGGTTAAGTGTACCACTCTTGATTTACGCTCAGGTCATGATCTCAGGGTCCAGGATGGAGCTCTGTACTCAGTGGGGCGTCTGCTTGAGATTCCCTTTGCCCCTCTCCGCTGCATGCCTTCTCTCTTTCTCTCTAAAAGAAAATAAATTAATCTTAATTTTTTTTTTTTTTTTTTTTTTTTGCTATGACGTGATTTTTTTGCGGGTGGAGTAGGAAGGAGCAGGGTGGGTGTTGGGAAATGATATGCAGTATTTTGAATTTAGAATGACAATTATGTAACACGCTTTGGTTAGAGTGATCCTTTCCCATTGTTGGATGTATAGCAAACTTGATTGGAAATTTCAACTTAGAAATAACAGAAATGGAAATAGATTGGGTTAGAGGAGATAGTCACTTTGATGCATGAATTCTGCTTTATGGTAGGATTTAGTGGAGTTCTTTGGCTAGTGAGGTTTCAAGAACCATGAACTTAAAATTATTTGTCAAGGGGTACCTGGGTAGTTCAGTTGGTTAAGCAGTGCAGTCTGGATTTTGGTTCAGGTCCTGATCTCAGGGTTGTGAGATGGAGCTCTGTGTTGGACTCTGCGCTCAGCAGAGGGGGCCTGCTCAAGATTCTCTCTTTCTCTCCTCTTCCCTCTGCCCCTCCCTGCCACTGTTTGGACACCCCCCTAAAAAAAGTATTTGTCAAGAATTTGGTTTTAGAAAACTTTTCTCAGGACCACATGTATTTTGTAAAGTTTTATTTATTCTTTCAATGAAAGATTCCAGCTTTTAGTCTTTATTTTATTTACCTTTTATTCCCTATGACCTTTTTTCTCCTGCCCTGTACCCACTAAGAAATAAAACAGAATACAAAATAAATGATAACTTTAAAACTAAAATATACTAGCCTCTAGCCTAGTACTTTTGGGTTCATCATAGTGGATAATATCACACTATCACAGAACATGAGATTTAGAGGATGTTGCAAGAATATATGGACACATGTAAATAAGGAATTATGTCTTCTGTTTTCTTCTCTTTGAGACTCCTGAATTTTTCTTTACAGCACACATACTCCATTGGTTATTTTTGTGTTTGTGTGTGTTTGGTATGAGTCAGGGCTCTCCAGAGAAACAGACAATAGGAAATACATACGATTTATTATAAGGAATTGACTCATATGATTATATAGGCGGAGATGTCCTGTCCTATGATCTGCCATCTGCAGACTGGAGACCCAGGAAAGCTGATGGTGTGGTTCTGAGAACTAGAGGACCAGTGGTGTAAATATAAATCGAGGGTAGAAGACTGGTGTTTTAGCTTAAACAGTCAGCAAGTGCAAAATCCCCTTTCCTCTGCCTTTTTTGTTTTATTCAGGCTTTCCATGGATAGATAATGCCCTACCACATTGGGGAGAACAGTCTGCTTTACTCTGTCTACCAGTTCAAATGCTAATCTCATCCAGAAACACCATCAGAGACACACCCAGAAATAACGTTAAAATCAGGCACCCTCTGTCCTAGTTGAGTTAACACGTAAAATTAACCATCACAATGAGTCTCCACACTAGACTTGTGAGTTACATAAGATCAGGAGACATGTTTTGTTCTCCATTGTATGCTGTGCTTAGTCAGAAGCTAGCTTGGAGCAGGTGCTTAATAGCTATTTGTTAAAGGAAAAAGACAATAAATTCATTTAAAGAAGTGTATAAGTCAAGTTGAAAATATATGTCAAGGATTTATATGAAGTACATGAATAGTGGAGCCCCTGGATGGCTCAGTCAGCGGAGCACATGACTCTTGATCTCAGGGTTGTGTGTTCAAGACCCGCATTGGGTGTAGAGATGACTTAAAAATAAAATCTTTAAAATACATGGGTAACATCATGGAAGACTGAACATCAGGGCAAAATATGCAAGTGAAGGTAATTTCAACTGGCACATAATGACTCTCTTGATGTTTTCTTTGTCTTTATCTTGTAGCTACTTTGAATACCAAAACTAAAGTCTTACTTCATAGATTTTTGAACTCTAAGTATTTTAAGTATGACCTTTAGTTTTTTTTCAGAATCTTTCCAAGTTAACCAGAATTATTTTGATCATGGCAGTGAATCAAGGTCAAACAGATCTGCCATTATTTTTGAGGATGAGTCAACACTGCTCTTCAGCAATCTTATTTTGAAATGGCATCCTAAGAGCAGAATGATCTTTAATTCTGTGCTGATACTCCTGTGTTATCTTCTAGCTTCCCACTCATGAAAAAATTTAGTGACTGCATATTTTCCCTTATGTTCATTATTGGAATTTGCTATAGTAGTGAATTATTTCTTCATATGACAGGACCAAGGGACAATGATTTTAGCAGTCTTTAAAAAAAAAAGATAAGACAGTTGACCATTATCTATATAGTCGAGAGGTTATTTGAGGTCTCTGGTGATATCATTTAGGTCTTCTGATTCTACATTCTGTGAAATTTCTATGATACTGAACGAGAACATAAAGTCCAGTCATTGCAAGTGAGGTAAGGTAGTAAGTGGTAGGGTAGGGAGTATATCATAAACTGTCTTAAGCCCGGAGATGATGTTTGGGCTATCTTAGGCAATGACATTGCCCAGATATGTAGGAAGAAAGAGACTATGGTATAGGCATGTTTGTCCCTTCTTGTTTTTAGTAGATAGGTAGCATGTCATATAAATCTCTACCAGCTACCACACTACCTGGCACATGGTTGATGCCCTTGACATTTTTTGTTGAATTTTGACTTGGCTGGAGCTCTCAGGCGCAGTCACAGTCATGAAAAATGTTGTGAAAAACAAATAGGCTATATCATAGTTGCACCTAGATATATAGGAATAAACTGGACATGGTTGTAGTGACTGTTTCTGAAAGATCTAGGAAGGAATATGTAGACTTCTAACATGAAAAGAACAAGAGAAGCTGTATCTGTTTTGCTGTGAACGAGACTGTTACAACTCGCTGTTCTGAATAAAGGAGGCAGAAGCTGGAGTGGAGAAGGTCAGAAGAAGAGAAACAAAGGTATGTCAGAATCATAGTGCAGAATCTTGAAGTGAGAAACAGATTTAAATTCACTTTGGGGTGAGATACGGAAAATAGTCATTTGCAAGGGTGATGGAGGAAGGAGTTCCCCAAGTGTCACTGAAGTGCTGGTGTTGTGGAGGACATGGTTTTCTTTTTTGGGTTAAGTAGAACTGGTAACTATAGTTATTGAGCACTGATTATGTGTCAGTACTTTACATTTGGTTTCATTTAATGCTTACCACAGCTTCGTGAACTAGGGTGTATTATGATCACCTCCATTTTTCTGAGGAACTGAGAGATCAGGTAACCTGCCTGATGACACTCCAGGTCCTCTGACCACTGCTAATGTGGACATGGTGGGCATCTGGGGGAAGGGCAGAGACGTGCTCAATAGAAAGCTTACGGAGGCCCTTGACTGACTTTTTCTTACCTCTGAAGGACATGCCAGAGTCATTTGTAGTAAGAGACAGTGGAGAAGAGAGTACCAGCAGTTTTGGAAGAAATACCGATATGATGCTGGAAAACACTGCACTTTGATTTGATAAAGTTATTTGAAGGCCTTGGAAACAAACTCTCATTACTCTTTGTGACTATTAATGAAAAATTAGGGACACCTGGGTGGCTCATTTGGTTAAGTGTCTGCCTTCTGCTCAAGTCATGATCTCAGGGTCCTGGGATCCAGCCCCTCTTTGGCCTTCCTGCTCAGCGGGGAGTCTGTTTCTCCCTCTGCCTCTGCAACTTCCCTTGCTTGTGCTTTCTCTCTTCCTGTCAAATAAATAAAATGTTAAAAAAAAAAAGATTAAATGTCTGATTCTCATGCAGATAAGCATATGGGGTCAGATGGGTACAGAGTTACTTAAGAGAACAGGTTTAAAGAACAGAGCATGTTGAGCTGTACCCAGGAATTCAGATTATGCTAAAGAGGGATTTAAAAAAAACCCCAAACCTTTTGTGGAATAGCATGAAAATAAAAAAAAAAATAGGCAGGCTTTTTGTTTGTTTGCTTTGAAGTTGCACTGATTCCCAGGTGATGTTTGAGGGAACCAGAAAGGTGATCTAAAAATACAGTTTAGTAGGTAAATAATTGGAGGAAATATGGGAATGCTTTTTAGAAGTAGTGACTAGATAAATTATATTTAAGATTTGCGGTTTTGGGGATAACAAAATTCTGTTCATAAGTCTGTTATACCCTTATCGATGAGAATACATTTCTTGCATAGCAGCAGAAACACTTGAGTAATTCCTACCAGTTTCTAAATTTTTAAATATTGTATTATGTTTTAACCATGGACAGTAGGCTTGATGAGATAGGAGGACGCTTATTTTGCTTTCTTAATATTTTCTTAGGGAGTAGAGTTTTTTTTTTTAAGAAATAAAAAAGAAATATGTCTTATGATCATTGAAAAGAACTATTCATATATATATTTTGACAATATATGAAGTGTTGTTCAAGCAGAAATTTTTCTTTTTTTTGACAATAAAAAGAAAAGAATTTTTTCTTTTTTTCTTGACAATAGGAAAACTCATAAGATTTGGAAAATACAGAAAAGTACAGAAAAAAAGTATTATTTAAGAACTTACTGGTCAGAAACCTCTGTTCATGTTTGATGTGTTTCCTTCCAACCCCTTTTAAAAATTTTAAAAAACATAGCAAGAACATACTATATATACAGCTTTGTAGTTTGTTTTCTTCACACAACATGCTTGCATAATATTTTCTTAAGTCATTAAATACTGTTCAAAAATGTTTTCATTTTATTTTTTATTTTTAATTTTTTAAAGATTAAAAAAAATTATTTGTCAGAGAGAGAGACCATGGGTGCACAAGCAGGGGAGTGGCAGGCAGAGGGAGAAGCAGGCTCTGAAGCCTGATGCTGGACTTGATCCCAGGACCATGAGATCATGACCTGAGAGGAAGGCAAATGCTTAACCCACTGAGCCACCCAGGCGTCCCTCAAAAACGTTTTAATGGCTGTACAGTATTCTATGTGATAAATCACATAATCAGCTCAAACTATTTCACAAATGTGAACCTTTAGGTTGGCTTTATTTTCTTGCTATGGTGTATGTGAAATTTTTTGACAGCTTTATTGAGATATATTTAACATTTCATAAAATTCAGCCATTTCAAGTGCGTAATTCAGTGGTGTTCAGTAATTTTACCAAGTAGTACAACCATCACCATAATTAATTTTAGAACATTTTCTTTACCCAGATAAGGTCCCTCACACCCATTTACAGTTAATCTCCTCCTCCATCCCTAGTCCCAGGCAACTGCTAATCTGCTTTCTGTCTCTATACAGTTGACAATTCTGAATGATTCATTAAGTGGAAGTACGTAGTATGTGGTTTCTTGTGACTGATTTCTTCTGCTTACCACAATATTTTTTTTTAACTTATTTATTTATTTATTTGACAGAGAGGGATCACAAGTAGGCAGAAAGGCAGGCAGAGAGAGAGGAGTAAGCAGGCTCGCTGCTGAGCCGCTGAGCAGAGAGCCCGACACGGGGCTCGATCCCAGGACCCTGGGATCATGACCTGAGCCGAAGGCAGAGGCTTTAACCCACTGAGCCACCCAGGTGCCCCACCACAATATTTTTGAGGTTCATCCATGACGTAGCATATGTTAGTACTTCATTCTTTTTTATTGCTGAACAGTATTTCATTGTAGGGATACTTAATATCCTTTTGTCCATCTGTTCATCAGTTGATGGACATTTAGGTTTCCAGCTTTGTGCTATTAAAGAATGCTGCTATGAATGTTCATGGGTCAATCTTTGTGTGGACACACATTTTCATTTCCCTCGGGCCAATACCTAGGAATGGAATTACTGAGTTGTATTGGGAGTTTTGTGTTTGACTATTTGGAAAACTGCTAGACTCTTCCAAAATGGTTCCACCATTTGACATTCCCACCAGTAATATCTGAGGGTACCTATTTCTCCATATCCTTACCAACATTTATTGTTGTCTGTCATATTTATTATAGTTATTCTGGTGGATGTGAAATATTTCAGTGTAGTTTTAATATACATTTCCCTAATGACGGTGATGTTGAACATCCTCTCATACACTTCGTAGGTATTTGTATGTATTCTTTGTTGAAATGTCTATTCAAATCTTTGGTTCATTTCTCAGTTAGGTTTGAATATTACTAACTTGTGAGTGTTCCTTGCACATGCTGGATACAAGTCTTTGATATGTGTTTTGCAAATACTTCAGTCTGTTTATTGGCTTTCCATTTTCTTAATTACATTATCTGAATGCAAAAATTTTGAGTTTTAATGAGAGCCAATTTGTCAGTTTTTTTTCATATGGATTGGTTTGTTTTTGGTGTCTTATCTATGAATTCTCTGCCTAACCTAAGGTCTGGAAGATTTTATATATATTTTAATTACTTGGACTTTCAGAGGGTATTTAAAAATATTTTTTAAGAATGGATCCTGAGAAGTAAAATATCTACAAACTTTTAATTATTTTTAATGGATGTTTAAAAAATATTATATATAAGCAGGAAGATGTACAAATCAAGGGCATAGCTTAGTGAAATTTGAAAAAAATTAATACATGTGTGTAACCACCATAGATGTACCAACATCCCAGGAACCGCAGAACCTTCTAGAAGGCCCTTCCCCATCATTAGTTCTACTCTTCCCCAAAGATAACCAATAACGTCCAATACCAAATATTCATTTTGCCTGCTTTTGAATTTTTGTCTGTTTTGAACTTTCGTCTCTGTGTCTTTTGCTCAGTATTATATTTATGAGATCCATCCATGTGGTACATGGCAGTAGCTTGTTCATTTTCGTGGTTGTACGGTATTTCATTGTACAGACATACCACATTTCTGTTGACGGATGTATTTGCTGTTCTAATGTTTGGGTATTTTGAATAGTGCTACTAGGATTATACTTGTACTTGACTTGTGGGTGCAAAAATGTTAATATTTCTGTTCAGCATATATTCAGGAGTGGGGCTGCTGGGTCATGGAGCAGGTTTGACTGCAAATTTACAATAAATGACAAACTGTTTTCAACAGACAGTTAACCAGTATCTGCTCCCAACAGTCATGTATGAAAGTTCCACTTGTACCTCATCGTGACTAACACTCACTGTTTGCGGTCATTTTAATTTTATCCATTCTGTTCAGTTTGTCTTTTTGTGGTTTTTATTTGCATTTCCCTGATGAATAATGGGGGACAGCACTTGTTTTTGGTGTGTGTATGTGTGGCTATTTGGGTATCTTCCTTTGTGAAGTTTTGGTTTAGTTCCTCTGCTTGGTTCTCAACTGAATGTGCTTGTGTTTTTCTTAAAAATGTATCAGTATGGGGGTGCCTGGGTGGCTCAGTGGATTAAGCCGCTGCCTTCGGCTCAGGTCATGATCTCAGGGTCCTGGGATCGAGCCCCGCATCGAGCCCCGCATCGGGCTCTCTGCTCCGCAGGGAGCCTGCTTCCTCCTCTCTCTGTCTGCCTCTCTGCCTACTTGTGATCTCTCTCTCTGTCAAATGAATGGATAAAATCTTAAAAAAAAAAGTATCAGTATGAAAAAATGTATATATTTTCAGGGTATGAGTCCTTTGTCAATTATGAGATTGCAAATATCTTCTTTTTGACTTGCCTTTCATTTTCAAATGATGCCTTTTGGCCAACTTACCAGTCTTTTCCTCATAGTTAGTGCTTTTGATGTTCCATTTGTGTCTGTCTTAAAAAGTAAACTTCATTTGGAAACTTAATTAAGAAACCTAAACTTGAGCCAATTAATTAGGTTGGTGGTTTGTTATGAGAGTCTTTGATTTCCTGTCCATGCCTAGTCCAAGAGTGAAGTCCTTTGGAAGTCGTTCCTACCACCCTCCCATGAGCCCTGGACACCAGCTTCTGGCTGCTGGACACTGGTACAGACTGAGCTCTGTTCAGCATCTCAGCCTCCCAGCTGCCTCTCTTACTCAACTTTAAGCTTCTCAGCTGCTTTTAAGCCTTTCAGCTGCCACTTTTCAGGCTCTCCGCCTCTTAGCCTCCTCGAGAAAAACCTCTGAGCCTGGCATTTCAGAGCTGGCTCACATCTCAGGGTAAAAGTCTCATCGAATGCAGTGCTACCTCACGTTGCCATGCTTCCTTCTCTCTGAGATCTTGACCCCTCAAGTTCTCCTTGCTTTGGTAGTTCTTAGATGCTTCAAAGGAGTTCTTTAAAAACTATCCAGCTTTTTCAGTTCTTGGTGGGAGTATTGGTCAGCCACAAGCTTGTCTTTAATGGACTTAATAATTGACCTTTCATTGTTTTTTATAATGTTTCAACACTTTTGAAGGCAAGGATTATATCTCCTTTTCTTTTGTATTCTTTCTTGGTATCTGATGTACAGTGTAACACCAGATAATAAGGGGAAACAGATTATATTAAACAGTCATGTAGAGATAGGAGCCAGGAGTTCTAGAAGATTGTTTGCTGTGTCATGCTGTGTTCAGTGATTGGTCACGGTGAAAAATGTCTTCAGTTACTGGTTTATATTATTTCATCTAGGAGCATGGCTTCACGGCTTGGTCATTAGGCGTCTCATTTTTGAGTTATTACCTTCTTTTTCACATCCATCCAAATCACTAACTTGGAGTCACATTCTCCTTTGTGATATACCACATCCCTTAAGGATAAGTATAGTATCTCTCCATAAACCTCCACAAATGTAAAAGGCGGTGATTAAATGTCTTACCTCCCAATCACATGAAGTTAAATTAGTGTCATTCCTGGAAGTACCATCTAAGTGCTGAATGGCAACCTTACTGGTTGCATTTTGAAAGAGTTTAAGGGTAAGGCAGTTTTAGACTGCAGAGTTCCAAAGCATGCCCATAAAAATTTTAAAAATCTAAAGCATTCTCCATTCACATAGTTTATCCAATTTTAACCAAGTGTTTGGATTTCAAGAAATCATCCAGTTTAATTTTTAGTCAGCATTATGAAAGTGGTGTCTGAGGATGAGGGATAGTGGAAATTTTCCTTATCACATCAGGGATACTTTGGCTTTATTAATTGTGGAAGTTAGGATTTTACTCCCAGAAATGTCCTTGTTTTAGTTACTGTTCTCCTTTTTTTTTTTTTTTTTTTTTTGGTCATTTCATCAACTCTGCATAAAACATAGTGTCTGTTCTTATGCTGCCTCTGGCCCTCAGGGAGTGGTGTTCTGAAAAAAAAAAATTGAAGCCTTTGGGGAAGGCTGGTCTAAAAATAAAATCCCCAAGGTGTTAGATCAGAAGAATAGACCAGATCTAGGGACAGCATTTTTTTTTAAAAGATTTTATTTGTTTATTTATTTATTAATTTGACAGACGGAGAGAGATCACAAGTAGGCAGAGAGGCAGGCAGAGAGAGAGGGGGAAGCAGGCTCCCTGCTGAGCAGAGAACCCGATGCGGGGCTCGATCCCAGGACCCTGAGACCATGACCTGAGCTGAAGGCAGAGCCCCAACCCACTGAGCCACCCAGGTGCCCCTAGGGACAGCATTTTTAACATCACAAATTGCTGTATTAAGTGGAATAAAAGTCTCCTTTTTCTTTCCTTGGGTGATGAGGGAGGTGGTAAAGCATTCCGTAAAGAGCAGGGACTTTGGAGCTGGGGTACCCTGGGTTCCAATTCCAGCTCTCCCATTGTTTGTGTGACTGGAAACATGTCAAGCTCTGAGCCTCAGTTTATCTGTCTTCAAAATGGGGAAAATAACTTCTGCGTTAAAGGTGGTTTGTTGGGATTAGCAATAATACCTGTGAAGATCTGGTACATGGTGGGTGTTTAAGGAGTGGCAGCTGTAATTGCACATCTTAAATTCTTCCTCTCATTCTAGAATAAGACTTTTTTTCCCCCTCCCGAATGGGGTGATGATGCACAGACTAGAGCCAGTTTGCGCAGGTGCTCATAGCGCTGCTCTTCATCAGCTGGGCAGCCTTGGGCTAGCTGCCTAGTTTGTAACTCAGCTTCCTCATCTTTCAGTGAGGACAGTTCTGATGCCCACCTTCTGGAGTTGTTAACTATATTAATATTTGTGGAGTTCCAGAATAGTTTTTATCTAATATGTAAGCACTAGTTAAGTATGTGACATCTAGAAGTGAACACTTCAAGCCGAGGTGAATTGGTTGTTATTATTAGTAAAGGTAATAGGATTAGAGATGGGGCCAGAAACAGCAGTGCTGAGTCATAAATGACTGCCTGCAGGTAAGGGAAGCAGGAACAAACAAATTTTGAGGGATAGAAATCGACCACTCTGAAGTTGGCACAGATTCCCACGGCTGCTGTGGATCAGTAGGAATATCAGAGCGGTGGAGATATATACTTTTAGCTCACTCTGACGTCAGCCTGAAGAGAAATGTTATCACAAGTGTGGTTTCTGCTGTGTTCGCCACTGTCAGGAAAGAGAGCAAAGGAGAAGGAATGTGGGGTGGGTAGGAGATACTTCCATGTAGCACTCCAGAACACCATACATCTCCTTTGGTTGAAAAAAATACATATATTTATATAGATAATTGGCACATGTATATATACAAGTAGATTTTTATATTGTTACATTTCAGATAGAAGATTGGAGGTTGCACAAGTCTGGATTATTTTCTGAATACCATTGGATGTCATTGTGCATAAAATTTTTTTAATATACTTTGAATTAGCATAAATAATACCAGAGTTGTCTTCTTTTTTCATTGAATTTTTATAATAATTTTATTTTATATCCTACATTTGAGGTAATGCCAATCTTCACATAAGGCTTTGTTTTAATACAAATGGAGTATCTGGTAGATTTATGCAGATGCTCATATGTTTGCCGTCCTTAGTGCTCATGCTTGTATTAAAAAAAGCCATAGCTACTGCCCAGAGATAAATAAAAAGAATAGAAGACATCTTAAAGGTAAAATAAACTTGTAGGGGAAACTCAAGAACGTGTCATGTCTATAAAATGAGAAATGAAATGCTTTTTATGGCACAGTGATTTTTCTTTCCATCTCAAATTTTACAGAGATTTCTAAAAAGAGAAAGAATAAAAACAGGTGGGTTGGTTCAGTAATTTCTTTGCAGGAATATTGAGAATACTTGAACCCCTGAGGATTTTTTTAAAGTTCATCACGTTTTGTTTTCTGTAGACTTCCATTGGCCATAATAGGTATTTAAAGAGAAAGATTCAGGGTGCCGAGTGCAGTGAATGAAGGAGGTAGAATGAATAGTAAGCCTATGCCCCACACTCACATGTTTTTCTTCTACCTGCAACCTTACTGTATGGAATAGAGCAGCTCATCATTTTACCCCTGAATTGGAAACTGGAGTCTTCTTTTCCCAAGAAATCAGAGAAAGTGCCTGGTGGAGATTTGGAGCTGATAAGGGCAGTGCACCTGCCCCAAACAAAGTCTTCGTCTTCTTGGTATTTGAAGGCCCACCTTCTGCTTATCTTAAAATAAAGTCAGTCTTTTGACAAGTCCAACATCTCCACACACAGAACTCTCTGCCAACTGCCTTATGATAGGAGAGACCAGCAGAACAGTAGAGGAAACCCACAACAGGCACAGAGGAAAAAGTCACCCCGGCCTTTACTCAGAAATATGCATTAGATATGTGAAAAGAAACAGCAGCAAAGGAGTGATAGCAGAAACAGAACAAATGTTCCTAAAAGAAGCACAGATTAATTAAGGAATTGAGGAGAGGAAATAAAAGGAAACTCGAGGGGTGTTTTAAGAAGATGACATCTGAAAAATAACAGGATGGAGGAAAATGGAAACAGTTAAAGAATAAGGAAGAACTCTTGAAAATCAGACATTTGTTTGCTGAAATTAAAATAGTACTATGGGAAATTTGAAAGACGATTATAAGGAAATCTAGAATGCAGTGCAAAAACAGAAGCAGAAAACTTACAAGAAGGGCAGAGATAGGCTCAGTCAAGTTGATCCACTATCTACCCACTTAGAATTCTGAAAGGTATGACAGAATGAAGAGTTGAAAAGATCAAATTAATAATAGAAACTTATTTTGTGCTCTGAGACACCATCCAAATACTCACAGTGACAAGTTCTGAGAGCTTAGCAAACTAGATGAAGACAATTTCAAGTTTAGACTAATTCTTAAGAAATTTAACAACACTAAGTATAAAGAAAAGATCCTCAAAGCTTCTAGAGAGGGAAGTGAGGCTCTCAGGTTCTCTAGTCTTGAGCACTTCTCTTAGGCATTTCAGCCCCATCTCATACTTTTCCTATCCCAGACCTGGGGTCACCATCTTCCTAAGGAGCCTTGGTTCCTTTAGATGGTAGTGGTGTTTGGAAACCAAGACTTGAATGTGCTCATTGTATATCCAGCATATGGTGGCTTCTAGACCCTTTCAATGAGTAGAGCTAGGTGGGGAGGGGATAGAAATAAACAATGCTTTATCCTATGTTACATAAACAAAATAATTTTACCAAATATCAGTATCACTACTAACAACAATTATGCTAATTGAAGTCCAGAGTTTCTTTTTTTTTTTTTTTAAAGATTTTATTTATTTATTTGACAGAGAGAGATCACAAGTAGGCAGAGAGGCAGGCAGAGAGAGAGTGAGAGGGAAGCAGGCTCCCTGCGGAGCAGAGAGCCCGATGAGGGACTCAATCCCAGGCCCCTGAGATCATGACCTGAGCGGAAGGCAGCGGCTTAAACCACTGAGCCACCCAGGCGCCTGAAGTCCAGAGTTTCTTTGCAGATTTTTTTTTTCCCTTAGAATATAGGGTATTTTTTTTTTTTTTAAAGATTTTACTTACTCATTTGAGAGAGAGAGAGAGTGAGTGAGAGAGAGCATGCACAAGCTGGGGGAGTGGCAGAGGCAGAGGGAGAGGGAGAAGCAGACTCCTTGCTGAGCAGAGAGCTCTAAGTGGGGCTTGACCTCAGGAGCTGGAGATCATGACCTGAGCCAAAGGCAGACACTTAACCATCTGAGCCACCCAGGTGCCCCAGAATACAGGGTATTCTAGGGGCATACAGTAGTGTACTAGGTACAGAAGATAAACTCTTTCTTCAGTGTGATTATCAATTTGGCATGTAGATTCAGGTTCATTTATTTCTGTGTGTATTAAATTTTGAGACTTTACATACTTACCCCTTTAATGTTTTTTGAATATACAAAATACCTCAATGGTTCAGAAGTCAAAACTGTATAAAATATGCCCAAAGAGGCCTTACGAACATCTCTGTTTTTCCATCTCAGGATCCTGTTAAAATGCAAATTGTCATTTAGCAGCTCTGGAGCCTGATGCTCTGCATTTCTAACAAGCCCACCGGTGACACAGATGCTGCTGACTCTCCTTTGAGTAGCGAGTCCCAATATTGCAGATTTGCCTCTTTTTCATTTGATGTTTTACATACAAGGGGCAGTTAGCAAGTGGCTTCATAGTAAAGGCTTATTTGAGTCACATCAAAGAATATGAGTGAAATGATAGGAAAAAGAGGAGGAAAGAGGAGTCATTAGCCAACGTCATGGAGACGTCTTCCCCATGGAGCACCAGCCTCCTATGCTGCAGGACACACCAGCACCGGAGAGGGAGTGGCTGAAGACACTTTGAGCAAGAGGAGTGATCAAAAGCAGATGTTGGGGGGCGACTGGGTGGCTCAGTGGGTTACAGCCTCTGCCTTCAGCTCAGGTCATGATTCCAGGGTCCTGGGATCGAGCCCCGCATCGGGCTCTCTGCTTAGCGGGGGCCATTCTTCCTCCTCTCTCTCTCTCTCTGCCTGCCTCTCTGTCTACTTGTAATCTCTATCTGTCAAATAAATAAATCTTTAGAAAAAAAAAAAAAGCAGATGTTGGAATAGCTCTGTTGGGGTGGTGGAAGCTGGAGCTGAATAGCTAGCTCCCTTCTCTTCGCTGCTTTAGCCTCTGAACCACGTACTTGGAAACTCCTTGAGATGTGTCCTGCAGTGTGGGCTTTACGTACAGTTCACTGACTCCCAGGAACAACCCTCTGTCCCACTAGGGAGAGCAAACCATTCCGAACCTGTCTTTCTGCAGCCTTTTGGGAGCTCTCAAGATGTACAGTAGCAGAGCAGCCCTGAAGCTGGGTCCTTTAGCCCTGTGTCCTACACATCTGATCTGCCTCTTTAACAACATGGCAGTGTAACTAAAGAGGCTAGGAAAGTGTGCTTTAGGAAATAGTACTTGTCGAAATATGTTTGAAGGTTGGTGAATTTCATTCACTAACCTCAGTTTAGCTGGGTTACTCAGTTCCAGTGAATAATTCTTACAGGCTGAGATTTTACTATAAGCATTTCATTGAGGCATGGCTTTATGCACCCTTTCAAATATATTGAAATTATTCCATGGGTTGAATTTAATTATTTTTACTTTCTCATAGAAATAATAAAAGCACATTAAAAATGCAGTAAGAAAAGAAGAAGTCCACATTTCCTACCACAATTTACATATGACACAGCATTTAGGTAATTATTTCCCTTGAGCTTCTCTCTGTGTATGTGTGTGTGTGTGTGTGTGTGTGTGTAAAACAGAGTTATAGTTATACTATAGGAGCAATATGACATCCCACTTTTTAATGATTTTACAATATAAGCAATTCTCCATGTTTTTAAAGTCTTCATCAGTAGCACTTAAAGTGACTGTATCATGTCTTATTGAGTTAACTAGGTCCCTAAATATTGGTCATTTAGGTTGAAAGGTCGTTAAAGAGTTTGAAATATATGGAAATAGGAAGCAAACATAGATGATTAAGAAAAGGAAATGTTCTTTTTTTCTTTTTTGGTATCTTTTTTCTCTAAGTGTAAAATTATCTCTAAATCTTTTTTATCTTATAAAAAAGATTTAGTATCTTTTTAATAAAGAGTTAGTATCCCAAATATATAAAGAACTTAGACAACTCAAAACAACCCCCCCCACAAATATTCCAATTAAAAATGGGTGGAAGACATGAATAGACATTTCTCCAAAGAAGACATGCACATGGACAGTAGGCACATAAAAAGATGCTTAACATTGCTCATCATCAGAGAAATACAAATCAAAACCACAGTGAGATATAATCTCACACCCGTCATAAGGGCTAAAATAAAAAGCACAAGAAACAACAAGTGTTGGTAGGGATGTGGAGCAAAAGGAACCCTCTTACACTGTTGGTGGGAATGCAAACTGTGCAGCCACTCTGGAAAACAGTATGGAGGTTCCTCAAAAAATTAAAAATCGAATTACTGTATGACCCACTAACACACCACTGGGTATTTACCCAAGGAATATGAAAACACTAACTTGAAAGGATATATGCATCCCTGTGTTTGCTGCAACACTATTTACAAGAGCCAAATTATGGAGGCAGCCAAAGTGTCCATCAATAGATGAATGGATAAAGAAGATTTTGTATATATATATAAATAAGTATATATAATATATACATATTATTTATATATATGAAATAAGTATATATAATATATACATACTATTTAATATATATATATAATATATATATTATTATATATTATAATATATATAATAGAATACTATTCAGCCATAAAAAGGAATGGAATCTTGCCATTTGCAACAGCCTGGATAGATCTAGAAAGTATAATGCTAAGCTAAATAAGCTAGTTGGAGAAAGACAAATACCATATCATTTCATTCATATGTGGGATTTAAGAATAAAACAAGTGAGCAAAAGAAAAAAAAGAGAGACAAAGCAAAAACAGACTCTTAACTATAGAGAACAAACTGATGGTTACCAGAGGGAGGTGGGTTCATGGGTGAGTGATGTAGGTGAAGGGGATTACACTTATCTTGATGAGCACTGAATAATATGTAAAATTGTTGAATCACTGTGTTATGGAACTGAAATTTATATGACACCGTGTGCTAGCTCTGCTGAAATTAAAGTAAGAAGGGAGGATGAGACTGAGGCAGAGAGACCATTTAGTAGACTCCAACCTGGCCTGGAGACATGGTATTGGGGTGGGGGAAGGAGGAGAGAAAACAGTTAAAGAACTACTTAAGGGGGGTGGATTGGTAGACTGATTTGGTGTGCTGGTAGAAAGATGAGAAGAAACTATGTTTGACTCCCAGGTTTGGGGTTGAAGTAAATGGATGGTGAGGTCTTGAACTGCAATTAGGAAGAGAGGTGGTGACAGTAGTATCCTTTTAGATTAGTATCTGTTTTTCGGTGCTTTTGTGTTTCTTTGCTGGGGTTTCTTAGATACCACAGCCTGAGACAAAGCGAACATGATGGAAGGCTATGTTGGGATGTGCAGTCCCAGGGCAGTGAGCTTGAGGGGATAGGAAAGTGAGATGGGAGGAAAGAAACACACATGCAAGGCGGTGTGTTACGGATCTAGCTGCAACTTCCTCAAGTTGTTATCTTCTAGTTATCTTCTGAACAGGCTTTAAAGAACTTTCCCTGGGCCTGGTGGTCATTCAGGGGCATAAGTTTCCATCTTCTATGTCTCTCAGGCTGAAGTTCACCCCATGGAGTTATTGTTTTACCTTCACCCTTGGACTGGGAGGAAGGGGTTGTTCTGGGCAGCCAGTGGGAAGCAGATCCCACGCCCCATAATGTGGTGAGTAGTATGAGTCGAGGAGTGGTTGGAGGAGCTGGAACTTCTGTGGTCTCTTAGAGTCAGATTTGGGCCAACAGCTGAGGTCCAGGGGATTTATGGAGGTACAGGTGGCAGGGATGGGAGTAAAAATAGGTATGCCAGCAGGGTCCACAGCACTTCCCAACTACCCTCAACCCTATTCCTTTCCCTGGCTTCCCATTTTTAGTCTGAGAGTTTTATGATGCCCTGATTTTTACTGTGCTGTTTTGTTTTTAGGATTGCTCAGGTTTTAATCTTAGATTCATATTCTTCTAGTTTATGAACCTAATACTTCCATTCACATAATTTCTAGACTATGGGTTTAATATAATTGTGTTCCTCTGTTTTTCTTATCTTAGTCTGTTTGGTCTGCTATAACAAAATACCACTTCCTGGGTAGCTTCTTTCTCACAATTCTGGAGGCTCGAAGTCCAAGATCAGGGTGCCAGTATGGTCGGGTTGGTGACCCTCTTCCAGGTGCAGATCACTGACTTCTCATTAGATCCTCTCATGGCAAGGGAACTTTGTGGGACCTCTTTTATAAGGGTATGAATCCCCTTCATGAGGGCTGTGCCATCATGACCCAGTCATTTCCCGGAGACCCGTCCTAATACTATCACTGTGAGCCATTAGGTTTTTAACATTTGAATTTTTTGGGGGGGCGGGGTGGGCAACACACATTTTCAGACTATAGCAACTCTATTGCTAGTGGCTCATTACCTAGAGGACAAAAAGACTTCCCTAATGGTCAGATTCCAGTAGGTGCTTGATTTTGTCTGTTCCCTATATTCCTGTGCTCATCTCGGTAGCTGCTTCCAAAACAGACAAGTCACACCAAATATTTCAATAAAGAATTTTAAAGGCAGTGCTTTAGAACAGACTCTTCTTTTAAGGATGTCATAAACAGGATATAAAAGGTGACATTGCTGTATGAATATGATGTCAGAAAATTTTAAGTTATTTAGTAGCTTTTATTTATTTTTATTTTTTTTAAAGATTTTATTTATTTATTTAACAGAGAGAAAGATCACAAGTAGGAAGAGAGGCAGTCAGAGAGAGAGGGGGAAGCAGGCCTCCCGCTGAGTGGAGAGCCTGATGCGGGGCTCGATCCCAGGACCCTGAGATCATGACCTGAGCTGAAGGCAGAGGCTCTACCTACTGAGCTACCCAGGCACCCCTAGCTTTTTACTGAATGTATATTATATTGGGAGGCTCTTAACTGAGTTTAAGGATACAGTACTGAAGAAAAAAATTTCCCATTTCTGCTTTCATGGATTTTTCTCTCTAGTTGGGACAGGGGCATGGCAGGCTTGGGCACAGGCATGAATCAAAAGATGGGATGGATCCCTGTAAAATGACTGCTGACTGGAGTGTTATCGTAGGGAAATACATGTTGAAATGAGACAATAGGATGGGGGTGGTGGATAGTTTGGTCAGGTATATGGAGACTTCCATAGGAATCGAAGGATAAGAATTCACAAAGCAAATGGGGAATGGGGATAGGTGGTAGCAGGAGGTGGTTTGTTCATTTGACAAGGGTTTACTGAACATGGACTGTGCTGTGCGGTAGCACAGTCCTAGGTATTGGGAGTTCAGTTATGAATAACCTGGGCAAAAAGCCCTACCTCATGAGAGTCCTTGGTATTTTGGAACAGAATGATGATGACAGAGGAGGTGGAGAAAAGTGGCTTCATAAGAATAATATATAACAGTCAAAATTGATCATTCTTGGGGAAAGGACTGAGTTATATAGCTGAGAGCGGTCGATGTCAAGGTGAGTCCTGTTTCTGGCATGTATAACCAGATGGGTGGCAGTTGTCACTGAGCATGGGAACACTGGTGTGGGGTAACTTGGAGTGGGGAGGGACCAACATCTAATTGGACATGCACAGTTTGAAGTGTCTTTGAAATGTCCAGGGAGTGATGCTAAGGGAGCAGCAGTTGGATACATGAGACCAGAATTCAGAGGTCAGGTTTGGGACATTAAAACACACTCGGCAGGTACCTGCATCGAGGGCTAATGGCACTGGGCAAAGAGGAGATTGCTTATGGCACAGAAGAAAAGAACTGAGCTTTTAAACCTTTTTAAAAAAACCTGTGTTTTTCAAAATCGGATGAAATTATATTGTTTTTGATTAGCATGTGGATTTCAGTCAGAATGCTGTCTACTCTCTGAAGAAATAAAACTTATTTTTACCCCTCGCCCTATGCAGATAGTTAATAGGTGAGAAGAGGAGATATTCAAGTTTTAATGAAACAGTTATAGATCCAGGTAGTATGATTTAAGATTCCAGTTTCACTATTAAATAAGTCTTGGTATTTTCTTCCAAATGTTGAATTTATAGACAAACTACCATTGTGAGAAACATCAGTGGTAGGTAAGTACCATATCTGTGAACTATTCAAAAAGGCTGATGAAATTAAATTGGCCAGCATTTTCTCCAAGAATAGTTTCAAGGCAGGTAAAGATTCTCAGCAGAACAATGACCTAACAAATGTGAGCCACGGAATACGAATTAGAAGTAAGAGACAAAAGAAATATGAACAAAACCTGTCACCTGGGGCTTATCATTTTTTTTTTTTTTGCTTCATGTATTTTTAGAAAGGTTCCAGAAGCTTGATCTTTTATTAACCACGTAAAAATATATTTTCCTAGTTTGTAATTACAATTAATTTACTTTTCTATTAAATGCTGATCTTTCTTGCTTGAATTTCAGTTTTAATTTTCGTCAGAAGTCACTTAGAACATTCTCTGAAACAGACCCTTGCTGACATTTCGTTTAATTTCTCAGTGTTTATGGGGAAAAGTAACATGAATGCAAATAAATCCTCATGCCTATTAATCTAATTTTTAAAATGTCCGTGGAAGAACTAAATGTTCCTTGGAACACTAGTGAGAAAAGTTCTTTTTTGTAGCGAATATTCTGGTTGGAATTAGAAATATATGGGGAATAGAACAGTGTTATAAATAGAATACTGCTTATAGTTCACATTTAAAATGTGTACACAGCATTTTTCCCCTTTAGCTTTATTGCATATAGATTTTATGTTAGATATACTTTGAAAATAAGTGAAATTTTGATTCAGTGATGATTTTTTTTCTTTATAAAAATAACTTCAAATAAGCTCTCCCCTACCTCATCCACTCCACTTGATTATTGGCATATTTTCTTCTGGTTAGTTTGTTCAATGCCTCCTTTTACTCTACCTACAGATAAACCAAAAAATAACAGAATCCAGTAAAAAAAAAGTAGACATCTTTATAGTGGTATAAATTTATCTCTGGACTATTCTTTTTAGTTATAAAGCAGGTTGCCCAATGAAAATGACTGCTCCTATTGTTTTTAATGAAATAAAGTTAAAATTTGGGCTACCTCTGAGGTCAACTGCTTGGTTCTTTATTTCTGATTCCACCTACTTCATAACAGAACTCAGGAGTATATTCAGAATATTTGCTTCCATCCCGGTGTGTTCTCTGTTTGCCATTCTTCTTTTCTAATGGGAATCTGTAGATACGTAGTCAGAGTCTAATAAAGGCAAAGAATATGGATTTATGTGTGATATGTAATTTCTTTCCTCTCTGTTTTCCATTTAATTATTTTCTTGAATGAGAGGAAAGGTAGGGGTGAGGAGTGGAAGGCTTTGGGGACAAGTGAAATTCCTTTTTTGGCTAAGAGTGTGGCAAGTATCAGAAAAATACAGTGGTGTGAGACCTTTTCTCTAGCACAGTCTCTGTCCCAGAGTGGAGAGAGATGCTCTGTAAGTCAAGACTAGCACTCTCCTTTCTCTTAAGTCTTTTTCCCCTTTCTTTTAGATTTATATTTCATTCAAGACAGAAGCAGACAGTCTGAATAAGGCCAATATTTCAAATTCTAACCTGTTTTTATTCTGCTCTGTCATTTAGGAATTTGCCAGAACACTTGGATTATTCCATGAGTCCTCTCCTGGTTTTTTCCCAGTAGCCAATTATGTGTTTACTTCACTCATTAAGGAGCAGTAGTTCTAGTAAGTTCTAGAGCAGTAGTTCTCTTTCTTTCTTTCTTTTCCTTCCTTCCTTCCTTCCTTCCTTCCTTCCTCTTTCTCTCTCTCTCTCTCTCTCTCTTTCTTTCTTTCTTTCTTATAATGTATTATTTGTTACAGGGGTACAGGTCTGTGATTCATCAGTCTTACACAATTCACAGTACTCACCATAGCACATATCCTCCCCAATATCCATCACCCAGCTACCCCATCCTTCCCACCTCCCTCCACTCCAGCAACCCTCAGTTTGTTTCCTGAGATTAAGAGTCTCTTATGGTTTGGTCTCTCTGGTTTTGCCTTGTTTCATTTTTCCCTCCCTTCCCCTATGATCCTCTGTCTTGTTTCTCAAATTCCTCATATCAGTGAGATCATATGATAATTGTCTTTCTCTGATTGACTTATTTTGCCTAGCATAATATTCTCTAGTTCCATCCAAGTTGTTGCAAATGGTAAGATTTCATTTTTTTTCTTGATGACTATATAATATTCCATTGTGTGTGTGTGTATACATATGTCTCTCTCTCTCTCTCTCTCTCTCTCTATCTATATATATATATACCACATCTTCTTTATCCATTCATCTATTGATGGACATCTAGGCTCTTTCCATACTTTGGCTCTTGTGGACATTGCTGCTATAAACATTGGGGTTCACGTGTCCAGTAGTACAATTGCGGGTCATAGGGTAACTCTATTTTCAATCTTTTGAGGAACCTCCATCCTGTTTTCCAGAGTGGCTGCACCAGCTTGCATTCCCACCAACAGTGTAAGAGGATTTCCCTTTTTCTGCATTCTTGCCAACATCTGTTGTTTCCTGACTTGTTAATTTTAGCCATTCTGACTGGTGTGAGGTGGTATCTCATTGTGGTTTTGATTTGTATTTCCCTGATGCCGAGTGGTGTTGAGCACTTTTTCATGTGTCTCTTGGCCATCTGGATGTCTTCTTTGCAGAAATATCTGTTCATGTCCTCTGCCCATTTCATTTGATAAGTTCTTTATAGATTTTGGATACTGACCCTTTATCTGATATGTCATTTGCAAATATCTTCTTCCATTCTATTAGATGTCTTTTGTTTTTGTTGACTGTTTCCTTTGCTGTGCAAAAAAGCTTTTTACCTTGATGAAGTCCCAATAGCTCATTTTTGCCCTTGTTTACCTTGCCTTTGGTGATGTTACTAGGAAGATGTTGCTGCTGCTGAGGTCAAAGAGGTTGCTGCCTGGGTCCTTTTCAAGGATTTTGATGGATTCCTGTCTCACATTGAGGTCTTTCATCCATTTGAGTCTATTTTTGTATGTGTTGTAAGGAAATGGTCCAGTTTCATTCTTCTGTATTTGGCTGTCCAATTTTCTTTTGTTGGAGAGGCTGTTTTTTTGTTGTTGTTGTTTTTTGTTGTTTTTTTTTTTTTTTCTGAAGAGACTGTCTTTTTTCCATTGGACGTTCTTTCCTGCTTTGTCGAAGGTTAGTTGACCATAGAGTTGAAGGTCCATTTCTGGGCTCTCTCTTCTGTTCCATTGATCTATGTGTCTGTTTTTGTGCCAGTACCATACTGTCTTGATGATGACAGCTTTGTAATAGAGCTTGAAGTCTTGAATTGTGATGCCGCCAACTTTTGCTTTCTTTTTCAACATTCCTCTGGCTATTCGGGGCCTTTTCTGGTTCCATGTAAATTTTAGGATTATTTGTTCCATTTCTTGGAAAAAATTGCTAGTATTTTGATAGGGATTGCATTAAATATGTAGATTGCTTTAGGTAGCATAGGCATTTTTACAATAATTATTCTTCCAATCCATGAGCATGAAACGTTTTTCCATTTCTTTGTGTCTTCCTCAATTTCTTTCGTGAGTACTTTATAGTTTTCTGGTTAAAGAGTCTTTGCCTCTTTGATTAGGTTTATTCCTAGGTATCTTATGGTTTGGGGTGCAATTAAATGGGATCGACTCCTTAATTTCTCTTTCTTCTGTCTTGCTGTTGGTGTATAGAAATACAACTCATTTCTGTGCATTGATTTTATATCCTGACACTTTACTGAATTCCTGTATGAGTTCTAGCAGTTTTGGGGTAGAGTCTTTTGGATTTTCACCCAAAATATCATATTATCTGCTAAGAGTGAGAGTTTGACTTCTTTGCTGATGTGGATGCCTTTAATTTCTTTTTGTTGTCTGACTGCTGAGGCTAGGACGTTTAGTACTATGTTGAATAGCAGTGGTGATAATGGACATCCCTGCTGTGTTCCTGACCTTAGGGGTAAAGCTCTCAGTTTTTCTCCATTGAGAATGATATTCACTGTGGGTTTTTCATAGATGGCTTTGATGATATTGAGGTATGTACCCTCTATCCCTACACTTTGAAAAGTTTTGACCAAGAAAGGATGCTGTACTTTGTCAAATGCTTTTTCTGCATCTATTGAGAATATCATATGATTCTTGTTCTTTCTTTTATTAATGTATTGCATCACATGGATTGATTTGCAGATGTTGAACCAACCTTGCAGCCCAGGAATAAATCCCACTTGGTCATGGTAAATAATCCTTTTAATGTACTGTTGGATCCTATTGGCCAGTATTTTGGCAAGAATTTTTGCATCCATGTTCATCAGGGATATTGGTCTGTAATTGTCCTTTTTGATGGGGTCTTTGTCTGGTTTTGGGATCAAAATAATGCTGGCCTCATAAAATGAGTTTGGAAGTTTTCCTTCCATTTCTGTTTTTTGGAACAGTTTCGAGAATAGGTATGAATTCTTCTTTAAATATTTGGTAGAATTCCCCTGGGAAGCCATCTGGCCCTGGGCTCTTGTTTGTTGGGAGATTTTTTATTATTGCTTCAATCTCCTTACTGGTTATGGATCTGTTCAGGTTTTTTTATTCCTTCCTGGTTCAGTTTTGGTAGTTTTGTAGTTTATATGTCTCTAGGAATGCATCCATTTCTTCTAGATTGTCTAATTTGCTGGCACATAGTTGCTCATAATGTATTCTTATAATTGTTTGCATTTCTTTGGTGTTGGTTGTGATCTCTGCTCTTTCATTCATGATTTTATTTATTTTGGTCCTTTCTCTTTTCCTTTTGATAAGTCTGGCCAAAGGTTTGTCAGTCTTATTAATTCTTTCAAAGAACCAGCTCCTAGTTTTTTTGATCTATTCTACTATTCTTTTGCTTTCTGTTTCATTGATTTTGAGCAGTAGTTGTTTCTAATTGGTGCTCTTCCACTCTTCCCAGTAGCCTGGGCTCAGTGGACTCAAGGCCATGCCTTAGGATGGTCACAGTGAGATGAAACCGGGAGCGGTCAGAGGTCTCTGATGGGAGCCATGAGAATCTTAAGCCTATTCCTGTGCTGGACCCATTGTTGATATAGTCCACAGTCTGGATGGTTTGCTACTCACCTTTTTCTCCATGGGTGAAGTGTGCTAAAAGTGGTTATTGCATTTTATTATATATTTATTTATTTGAGATAGAGAGCGTGTGCGCATGCATAAGTGGGGGTGGAGGGGCAGAGGGAGAAGGGAGAAACTGGCTCTCTGTTGAGCAGGAAGCCTGATGTGGGGCTTGATCCCAGGACCCAGAGATCATGACCTGAGCAGAAGGTAGATGCTTAACTGACCGAGCTTTTTTGTTTTTTTTGGGAGGTTTTGATTACCGATTCAATCTCCTTGCTCATTATTGGTCTGTTCAGGTTTTCTATTAACTTTATAATTCAGTCTTCATAGGTCATATGTTTCTAAGGAATCTATCCTTTTCTTCTAAGTTATCTAATTTGTTGTCATGTCATTGTTTAGTTTCCTCATCTTAAGATACTAAGATTTAATAGTAATCTATAGAAGTGCTGTGAAATATTTAAAAAGATAATTTGTATTCAAAAAGCTTAAGACATTCTTTGGCATTATACTTCCTAGCAAAACTCAGGAGAAAAGAATTTATTTTCTTTACGAATGTTACAGATGAAGTTTGAAAAGAGGATCAATGCAGCAAGAATAGGAGCTATGGGAATCTGGGCCACTTGCTCGTGTTACCTAGCTGTGCCTTTGGGACCTGCCAGGCCTGATTTCATATATACTACTTCTGCTTAAGTTTCAAATGCTCTGTTCACACCCAACGTTATGGCTTCAGAAGGTCAGTCAACACCAAATTCATGTGGAGTGCTCTCATTGTATAGCTTTGTTCTAAAATCCCAGAGATCTGTGTTGTGATTCACCTATAGCAGACTTGCCAAATGTCATCCAGAATCCCCATCTGTCCCAGAGATGTTAAACACCAGTGAATCTGGGTCGTATAGCCCAAGTGGCAGAGCAGCTGCCCTGGCAGCCCACTCAAACCTCAGATGTCCCACTCAAAGCTGGCAGATTCTCAAGCTACTTGATAAATGGATTTAGAATAACATACCCATATGAGGTATATGATGCCTTCAAAATTTGAAAAAGCCTACTAAGAGGTGGGGTTCTATTTTAGTGAGAGGGAGAGCCAGCTATTATCAAAGCTGGCAGATTCTCAAGCTACTTGATAAATGGATTTAGAATAACATACCCATATGAGGTATATGATGCCTTCAAAATTTGAAAAAGCCTACTAAGAGGTGGGGTTCTATTTTAGTGAGAGGGAGAGCCAGCTATTACCAAGGAAGAGAGATTTTGATATAGTACTAGACTCCTAGAAAATGTACTAAGATGGCAGGCCTTTGAAGTTTTGTAGGAATCATTCCCCACCCTCTAGCACACATGTATCTTACCAACATTTGTAGAGTAGATACTGTTTATTGTTCACTCAGCATGTAATGGTGAGCATAGTGGTCTGTGGAATGGAGAGACAAGTGGGATCCCTGTGGACTAGATTACGACAGTATGCTGGAAGAGTTGATAGCTCTGGGATAGGACAGCAGGGTGCCAGCTGGAAGCACTCAGGTGTTCTTTGCTAACACATCTAGAGAAAAAAAAACAACAATTTGCCAGATCAATCGCTGTGTGCCAGACCTGGGGATTGTGTTGACTCACTCCAGCAATGAAGTCACATCTGGTACAGCATCTGCTCTCTATAAAATCCATCTGTTTTCTATAAGGCCAACAGGCAAGTTGAATGTGGATGTGGTAGGAATGATCACCTTCATCCTTCAGGTCCTTGATAGTGATCCTAACATCTGCAATTTCTGCAGGAGTGAAGTGTTTTTGACTATTTTCACAGATAGAGACAGCACTAGGAGTTTGTAATTGACCTTTTTTCTTTCTTATTTTTTTTTTTAAACGATTGTAGCCCTACACCTCAAGGAACCAATGAAGGAATCGTCCCATTGCTATGTCTGTTCCAACTCCATATTTTAGAAAATAAGGATGGCATGAGTTCTGGGATGAGTGGGAGTTAGAACCGGGCCCAAACTCCATCAATTATGTGATTTCTATAAGCCTTTTGAATGATGCCATCTGGTACCATTTTGGGTCTTCAGGAATGAGGGCCAGTTCAGAGCCATATTGGACAATCCCATAAAATTCTGATTATTTCCTCTTCCCCAGTGTATAGTCACTCTGGTAGTTGGCTGCAGGTGTTTTGAGGAAGAATGGGAGGAAGATTCATAGTACAGGGTTTTTGTCTGTGTAGCAAGGTCCTTCCTCAAGGGGCCTGGTTTCCTTTTACTCAAGAGACTCTAGGTCTATATACTGGCTCAAGTTTGAGAATTGATTGAGGGGCTGCTACTTTCTATTTTATAGCCTTTGTGCTAATAAATATCAAGTAGGACTTGATAATCTTCTAATTATTTCTCTGATCAGACACCCACAGGATTGAACTTTGGTTTAGTTTTTGGAAACTTCATCTCTGGGGCTATAGCCAATAGAAGTTTCTTTCACAGTGGTTAATGAAGTTTTTTGGTTTTTCACTAATCCTTGAGTCTGGAATTTAAAGTTCTCCATTTACTTTTTTCCTTCCTCCAGAAATGCAAATTCTGGGACCCACCCCAGACAACAGAGTAGGTGACTCAGGGGTTGGGATTCAGCAGTCTGGCTTAACAAATGCTCCAGGTGATTGTTATGAACCCTCGCCTTAGAGAACCACTGATAGAGAGCACCTTCAGAATTCTCAGAGAAAATTATTTTCATTGGATAATTCTAAACCAAGATAATGAAGAGACAGAATAATAACTTAATTCAAACATATAGGGACTCAGAAGTTACCTCCCTTGTATTCTTCCTTTGAAAACAATTGGACAAACATTTCCTGGGAAAGAAGGAAGTAAACAAAGACAGCAGTAAAGTGGAAGACAAAGGGCCTAGGAAATGTGGAAGCTAAGAGCCAGAGGCAGAAAGGAGGATTTCCAGGATGGTAGGAAAGGGTAGCAGACCCAGAAAGTAACTCCTCCAGGGAGGGTTAAGAGGACAAATCCTATGACTGTAAGATAAGAAATGTTGATAAATTTGACCTTCCAAATAAAATATGTTTAGGTATAAAATCTGTCTCATAGAGCAGATAAAAAAATGATTGACGGTTATTTTTTTATTTATTTTTTATTTTTTAAATATTTTATTTATTTGACAGAGAGAAATCACAAGCAGGCAGAGAGGCAGGCAGAGAGAGAGGAGGAAGCAGGCTCCCTGCGGAGCAGAGAGCCCGATGCGGGGCTCGATCCCAGGACCCTGAGATCATGACCTGAGCTGAAGGCAGAGGCTTTAACCCACTGAGCCACCCAGGCGCCCCTCGACAGTTATTTTTAAAAGTTGAAAATAAGAATAAATAAATTATTAATTTTAGGAAGTCCAAAATTTATACATGATACGAAAATATGCTCTTGGCTTATCAACAAATGTTAACATTAATGTCTATTGTAATTTAAAATTTCAAGTAAGATTTTGGTCATATGAAGGGAGGAGAAATAAGTTGGAGGTGATGTGACATCTAAACTCTCATCTATTCTAATAGGAAGTCAAGATTTAATACATAATATTGATAATCAAAAGTACTAATTTCTTCATATTATTTAGATATATAAAGAATAAATACTTGAAAGTCCTTTAAAATAATGAAAAATGGGATGGGAGGAATCAAGATGGCGGAGAAGTAGCAGGCTGAGACTACATCAGATAGCAGGAGATCAGCTAGATAGCTTATCTAAACATTGCAAACACCTACAAATCCAACAGGAGATCGAAGAGAAGAAGAACAGCAATTCTAGAACAGAAAATCAACCACTTTCTGAAAGGTAGGACTGGCGGAGAAGTGAATCCAAAGCAATGGGAAGATAGACTGGGGGGGAGAGGCTGGCTCCCAGCAAGCGGCGGAGCAACGGAGCACAAAATCAGGACATTTAAAAGTCTGTTCCACTGAGGGACATCGCTCCAGAGACTAAACCGGGGTGAAGCCCACGCAGGGTCAGCGTGGCCCCAGGTCCTGCAGGGTCACAGAAGGATCGGGGGTGTCAGAGTGTCGCAGAGCTTGCAGGTATTAGAATGGGGAAGCCGGCTAAAGAGACAGAGCCGAGGAGTGAGCTCTCAGCTCAGGGTTACCTTGAACCAGTCGCAGACTGGGTGAGCTTGGAGCGTGGCCGGAGGCAGGGATACGGGAGTGATTGGGTGCTGTTCTCTAGGGGCGCACTAAGGAGTAGGGCCCCGGGCTCTCGGCTCCTCCAGGCCGGAGAATGGGAGGCCGCCATTTTCATCCCCGTCCTCCGGAACTCTACAGAAAGCATTCAGGAAACAAAAGCTCCCAAAAGTGAACCTGAGCAGATTACTTAGCCTGGCCCCTGGTAAGGGCGGTGCAATTCCTCCTCCAGCAAAGACACTTGAGAATCACTACAACAGGCCCCTCCCCTAGAAGATCAACAAGAAATCCAGCCAGGACCAGGTTCACCTACCAAGGAGAGCAGGTTCATTACCAAGGACAGCAGTAGAATTCCAGAGGAGGGGAAAGCAAAGCATGGAACTCATGGCTTTCTCCCCATGATTCTTTAGTCTTGTGGTTAATTTAATATTTTTACCAATTTTTTTTCTTCTTCTGCTAATTTTTTTTAACTTTTACCCTTTTCTTTTTTAACGTTTTTAACAAGTTTATCTAATATATATATATATATTTCTTTTTTATATTTTTTCTTTATTTGTTTTCTTTTTTAAATTTTTTCTTTTTTTTTCTAAACCTCTTTTTATCCCCTTTCTCCCCCCGATGATTTGGGGTCTTTTCTGATTTGGTTAAAGTGCATTTTCTTGGGGTCTTTGCCACCCTTTTAGTATTTTACTTGCTCCTTCATATACTCTTATCTGGACAAAATGACAAGGTGGAAAAATTCACCACAAAAAAAAGAACAAGAAGCAGTACCGAAGGCTAGGGGCCTAATCAACACAGACATTGGTAATATGTCAGATCTAGAGTTCAGAATGATGATTCTCAAGGTTCTAGCCAGGCTCAAAAAAGGCATGGAAGATATTAGAGAAACCATCTCTGGAGAGATAAAAGCCCTTTCTGGAGAAATAAAAGAACTAAAATCAAACCAAGTTGAAATCAAAAAAGCTATTAATGAGGTGCAATAAAAAATGGAGGCTCTCACTGCTAGGATAAATGAGGCAGAAGAAAGAATTAGTGATATAGAAGACCAAATGACAGAGAATGAAGAGGCTGAGCAAAAGAAGGACAAACAGCTACTGGACCACGAGGGGAGAATTCGAGAGATAAAGGACACCATAATACGAATCAACATTAGAATAATTGGGATTCCAGAAGAAGAAAAAAGAGAGAGGGGAGCAGAAGGTATATTGGAGAGAATTATTGGAGAGAATTTCCCTAATATGGCAATTGGAAAAAGCATCAAAATCCAGGAGGTGCAGAGAACCCCCCTCAAAGTCAACAAGAATAGGTCCACACCCCGTCACCTAATAGTAAAATTGACAAGTCTTAGTGACAAAGAGAAAATCCTGAAAGCAGCCCGGGAAAAGAAGTCTGTAACATACAATGGTAAAAATACTAGATTGGCAGCAGACTTATCCACAGAGACCTGGCAGGCCAGAAAGATCTGGCATGATATATTCAGAGCACTAAACGAGAAAAACATGCAGCCAAGAATACTCTATCCAGCTAGGCTATCAGTGAAAATAGAAGGAGAGATAAAAAGCTTTCAGGACAAACAAAAACTGAAAGAATTTGCAACCACCAAACCAGCTCTACAGGAAATATTGAAAGGGGTCCTCGAAGCAAAGAGAGAGCCTAAAAGTAGTAGATCAGAAAGGAACAGAGTCAATATACAGTAACAGTCACCTTACAGGCAATACAATGGCACAAAATCATATCTCTCAATAGTTACCCTGAATGTTAATGGGCTAAATGCCCCAATCAAAAGACACAGGGTATTAGAATGGATAAAAAAACAAAACCCATTTATATGTTCCCTACAAGAAACTCATTTTAGACCTGAAGACACCTCCAGATGTAAAGTGAGGGGGTGGAAAACAATTTACCATGCTAATGGGCATCAGAAGAAAGCTGGGGTGGCAATCCTTATATCAGATCAATTAGATTTTAAGCCAAGACTATAATAAGAGATGAGGAAAGACACTATACCATACTCAAAGGGTCTGTCCAACAAGAAGATCTAACAATTTTAAATATCTATGCCCCTAACATGGGAACAGCCAACTATATAAACCAATTAATAACAAAATCAAAGAAACACATCAATAATAATACAATAATAGTAGGAGACATTAACACTCCCCTCACTGAAATGGACAGATCATCCAAGCAAAAGATCAACAAGGAAATAAAGGCCTTAAATGACACACTGGACCAGATGGACATCACAGATCTATTCAGAACATTTCATCCCAAAGCAACAGAATACACATTCTTCTCTAGTGCACGTGGAACATTCTCCAGAATAGATCACATCCTGGGTCCTAAATCAGGTCTCAACCGGTATCAAAAGATTGGGATCATTCCCTGCATATTTTCAGACCACAATGCTCTGAAGCTAGAACTCAATCATAAGAGCAAATTTGGAAAGAACCCAAATACATGGAGACTAAACAGCATCCTTCTAAAGAATGAATGGGTCAACCAGGAAATTAAAGAAGAATTGAAAAAAATTCATGGAAACAAATGATAATGAAAACACAACGGTTCAAAATCTGTGGGACTCAGCAAAGGCAGTCCTGAGAGGGAAATATATAGCAGTACAAGACTTTCTCAAGAAACAAGACAGGTCTCAAATGCACAACCTAACCCTACACCTAAAGGAGCTTGAGAAAGAACAAGAAAGAAACCCTAAACCCAGCAGGAGAAGAGAAATCATAAAGATCAGAGCAGAAATCGATGAAATAGAAACCAAGAAAACAATAGAACAAATCAACGAAACTAGGAGCTGGTTCTTTTAAAGAATTAATAATATTGATAAACCCCTGGCCAGACTTATCAAAAAGAAAAGAGAAAGGACCCAAATAAATAAAATCATGAATGAAAGAGCAGAGATCACAACTAACACCAAAGAAATACAGACAATTATAAGAACATACTATGAGCAACTCTACGCCAACAAATTTGACAATCTGGAAGAAATGGATGCATTCCTGGAGACATATAAACTACCACAACTGAAACAGGAAGAAACAGAAAACCTGAACAGACCCATAACCAGTAAGGAGATTGAAACAGTCATCAAAAATCTCCAAACAAACAAAAGCCCAGGGCCAGATGGCTTCCCAGGGGAATTCTACCAAACATCTAAAGAAGAACTAATTCCTATTCTCCTGAAACTGTTCCAAAAAATAGAAATGGAAGGAAAACTTCCAAACTCATTTTATGAGGCCAGCATCACCTTGATCCAAAAACCAGACAAGGATCCCATCAAAAAAGAGAACTGCAGACCAATATCCTTGATGAACACAGATGCAAAAATTCTCACCAAAATACTAGCCAATAGGATTCAACAGTACATTAAAAGGATTATTCACCATGACTAAGGGGGATTTATTCCAGGACTGCAAGGTTGATTCAACATCCGCGAATCAATCAATGTGATATAACACATTAACTAGAGAAAGAACAAGAACCATATGATACTCTCAACAGATGCTGAAAAAGCATTTGACAAAGTACAGCATCCCTTCCTGATCAAAACTTTTCAAAGTGTAGGGATAGAGGGCATACACCTCAATATTATCAAAGCCATCTATGAAAAACCCACCGCAAATATCATTCTCAATGGAGAAAAACTGAAAGCTTTTCTGCTAAGGTCAGGAACACGGCAGGGATGTCCATTATCACCACTGCTATTCAACATAGTACTGGAAGTCCTAGCCTCAGCAATCAGAGAACAGATGGAAATTAAAGGCATCCAAATCGGCAAAAAAGAAGTCAAACTATCACTCTTCACAGATGATATGATACTATATGTTGAAAACCCAAAAGACTGCACTCCAAAACTGCTAGAACTTGTACAGAAATTCAGTAAAGTGTCAGGATATAAAATCAATGCACAGAAATCAGTTGCATTTCTCTACACCAAGATAGAAGAAAGAGAAATTAAGGAGTCAATCCCATTTACAATTGCACCCAGAACTATAAGATACCTAGGAATAAACCTAACCAAAGGGACTAAGAATCTATACACAGAAAACTATAAAGTACTCACGAAAGAAATTGAGGAAGACACAAAGAAATGGAAAAACGTTCCATGCTCATGGATTGGAAGAATAAATATTGTGAAAATGTCTACGCTACCTAAAGCAATCTATACATTTAATGCGATCCCTCTCAAAATACCATCCATTTTTTTCAAAGAAATGGAACAAATAATCCTAAAATTTATATGGAACCAGAAAAGACCTCGAATAGCCAAAGGAATATTGGAAAAGAAAGCCAAAGTTGGTGGCATCTCCTCAAGACAGCATGGTACTGGCACAAAAACAGACACATAGATCAATGGAACAGAATAGAGAGCCCAGAAATAGACCCTCAACTCTATGGTCAACTAATCTTCGACAAAGCAGGGAAGAATGTCCAATGGAAAAAAGACAGCCTCTTCAATAAATGGTTCTGGGAAAATTGGACAGCCACATGCAGAAAAATGAAATTGGACCATTTCCTTACACCACACATGAAAATAGACTCCAAATGGATGAAGGACCTCAATGTGAGTAAGGAATCCATCAAAATCTTTGAGGAGAACACAGGCAGCAACCTCTTCGACCTCATCCGCAGCAACATCTTCTTAGGAACATCGCCAAAGGCAAGGGAAGCAAGGGCAAAAATGAACTATTGGGATTTCATCAAGATCAAAAGCTTTTGCACAGCAAAGGAAACAGTTAACAAAACCAAAAGACAACTGACAGAATGGGAGAAGATATTTGCAAATGACATATCAGATAAAGGGCTAGTGTCCAAAATCTCTAAGGAACTTAGCAAACTCAACACCCAGAGCACAAACAATCCAATCAAGATATAGGCAGAGGACATGAACAGACATTTCTGCCAAGAAGACATCCAGATGGCCAACAGACACATGAAAAAGTGCTCCACATCACTAGGCATCAGGGAAATACAAATCAAAGCCACAATGAGAGATCACCTCACACCAGTCAGAATGGCTAAAATTAACAAGTCAGGAAATGAGAGATGCTGGCGAGGATGCGGAGAAAGGGGAACCCTCCTCCACTGTTGGTGGGAATGCAAGCTGGTGCAACCACTCTGGAAAACAGCATGGAGGTTCCTCAAAATGTTGAAAATAGAACTACCCTATGATCCAGCAATTGCATTTACCCTAAAGATACAAACGTAGTGATCCGAAGGGGCACGTGCACCCGAATGTTTATAGCAGCAATGTCTATAATAGCCAAACTATGGAAAGAACCTAGATGTCCATCAACAGATGAATGGATAAAGAAGAGGTGGTATATATACACAATGGAATACTATGCAGTCCTCAAAAGAAATGAAATCCTGCCATTTGCAACGACGTGGATGGAACTAGAGGGTATCATGCTTAGTGAAATAAGTCAATCGGAGAAAGACAACTATCATATGATCTCCCTGATATGAGGACATGGAGATGCAACATGGGGGTTTAGGGGAGTAGGAGAAGAATAAATGAAACAAAATGGGATTGGGAGGGAGACAAACCATAAGTGACTCTTAATCTCACAAAACAAACTGAGGGTTGCTGGGGGGGGGTTGGAAGAGGGTAAGTAGGGTATGGATATTGGGGAGGGTATGTGCTATGGTGATTGCTGTGAAGTGTGTAAACCTGGCAATTCACAGACCTGTACCCCTGGGGATAATAGTACATTATATGTTTATAAAAAATAAAAAATAAATAAAAAATAATGAAAAATGGCTGTGTCAGTAAATGGTAATGGATTGGTTGAGAGTGGTATAGGGTTCAACCCATTTGATTATTTTAGGGGTGCCTGGGTGGCTTGGTTTTTTAAGCATCCAGCTCTTGGTTTTGGCCCAGGTCATGATCTCAGGGTTGTGAGATCGAGCCCTGATTTGGGCTTCACCTCCAGTGGTCTCCTGGAGATCCTTTCTCTCCTTTACCATTTGCTCTTCCACCTCTTGGATGGACATGCTCTCTCTTTATCTCTCAAATAAATAAATCAATTAAAAAATATTTATTTTAAAAATTATGTTTATTTTTCATATAAATAAATATTAAAATGAGTAAAGAAATTCCCTGATCTCCCAAAACATAGTGCAAATGAATTTAATTTTCCAAAAGTGTATTGGATTGTATGTAAAGCATAGTAGTCATAGGGAAATATGAAATTAACAAAATCAGTGTATGCCTTCTAGGAGAATATACTCTTTGCAGAGAATAAACAAGTATCTAAAGCACTTCAGCAGCGGGGAGACTAGAGAATACTACAACCTCCACTGCCCATTCTAGCCACTGACACCCCAGGAATTGTGACATTCTGGCACAGTCCAAACATGAAACAGTATACTCCTGTTATTAACCTATTACCCCAGTTCTGTGTTTGTTCCTGGAGATGCCTTAAGAAAAGGGGAAGAATCGTAAATCCAGTTACTTCTGCCATATGTGAGTTTTACATGAGGACATACGTTTGGGGGTTGATACATGTATGCGCACATTCACACAGAATTTTAAGTTTTTCTTATTCAGAAAATATAGCAAGAGTTTCCACCAAATGACAAATAAAGGCTAGTCTAGATCAGATTTAACATTAGAACTCTTATGCAGATATTATCAAACTACGCTCATTTTCTAGTTCTCATGTTGCTACTGTCCTATTTCTTTTGGAAATGCACGTTTTGTTTTATGTTTTGGAAATGCAAATTTTGATTATAAAACTTTTATTTAATCTAATATAAAATTCAAAAGAAACTCCAGATCACAGTAGTATTTGATGAGAAGTCCTGGAGGAATGAATATTTTAACGTAGTTGCTGTGATTATTCAAAGCTTGCTTTGGTTGTTATGCTTCCCACTAAGAAAGGAAGAAGGCCAGAGAATCTTTACATTTACATTGTGGTGAGCCAGAAGTGTAATGAATGAGGAACACTGTAGATACCAGGGAGAAGGCATTGTGAGTCCATGCATGCGATGTTCCTTGATACTATAAATTCAGGTTCTTTTCCTTAATGTTTAATTACAAAATTGCCTTTGCTTAATTCCTTTGTAGTTTTTTTATATTAGAAAAATTGATCATTTATATTTAATAGGCATCGAAAAGCTGATTAGAAAGTCTGTGTGCATGGGTTGGGCTTAAGAGTACATGGGCTTCAGTATACAAGGTGATTTGGCGCCATGCTAGAATTTTGTTGGGGTACCATCAAATGTTAGAATCTAGAAATGTTTCCTCTGGGGCTTTTTAGTTACTGGAATATACAAATATTTTAGCCTTGCACGAATAGCATATGCCAGGCTGCTGGCACTGCGCGAACAGGGTAGAGAAGGCTAGGTTCTCCTGTGGAATGTGCAGACATTCAGCCAGTCTCCCTGTTTTCATAGTCTCAAGTTTATGCTCATCAGATTTGGTTGTGCCACAGATTTGGGCTGCTGTAATGGCATGTGTGCTTTCATGTGGTTGCTCAGTGGAGGGGAGACCTGGGCGTGGAGGGTTGTTCTTCTTCCTGGCTCTGGAGATAGATTTTCAGTCAGTGTAACAGTTTTTAGCGCCACCTACACTTCCTGTGGGAACTGGTGCCTTCCAATCCACAGCTGCCCTGCAGGGTGTGTCATCTACTTCTAAGCATATTTCCCTGAAAATACTACGGATAGAGAGTTTCCTGCTCTGTTCAGTCAGCTACTCCATCTGCTTTTTATCTTACGACACTTAAAAAAAAATTCCTTATCTGTTGATGTGTTTTTCATTCATACCTTTTGTCCTTTGGGATTGTACATTTTGTTTAAAAAAATCTCTTTCCTGTCATTTCAGTGTGGTTTTGAGATGCAGGGTCTGTGATCAGTCTGCCCTTTTTATTTTGTTTTTATTTATTTATTTTTTTAAAGATTTTATTTATTTGACAGAGATCACAAGTAGGTAGAGAGGCAGGCGGGGGGGGGGGGGGGGAACAGGCTCCCCGCTGAGCAGAGAGCCCGACAGGGGGCTTGATCCCAGGACCCCGAGACCATGACCCGAGCCAAAGGCAGAGGGTCAACCCACTGATCCACCCAGGCACCCCTGGTCTGCCCTTTTTAACCAGAAATTCAAACCATTTGTTCATTGTCGTCTCTTTAGTGCCTAGGACATACTAGGTACTTAAATATTTAGTGAATGAATAATGGAATGAATTAAGTTGGAAATTTTTGTAGTAAAGGGGAGCTTTGATGGCAGAAAAATATTATGACTATATATGTTTATATAACAACCTAAAAAACATCTTTTAAATTGTGGTTTTGTTTTTGTCCCTCAACATGGTTGAACAACCAAGTGTTTCAAAGTTTGGCCATCAACAAAATGAAAAGGCAACCTACTGAATGGGATAAAATATTTAGAAATCATGTATTTGATAAGGAGTTAATATCCAAAATTTATAAAGAACTCATGCAATTTCAATAGCAAAAAAAACAAACAATCCTAATAAAAAGTGGGCAGAAGATCTGAATAGACATTTTCCCAAAGAAGATTTACAGATGGCCAACAGGTAAATGAAAAGATGTTCAACATCACTTATCATCAGGGAAATGCAAATCAAAACTGGTGAGATACCACCTCACACCTGTTAGAATGGCTACTATCAAAAAGACAAGAAATAAGTATTTCTTGTAAGGAGGTGGAGGAAAAAGGAACCATCATACGTTGTTGGTGGAAATGTAAATTGGTGCAGCCGCTATAGAAACAGTACGAAAATTCAAAAAATTAAAAATCGAATGCCATATATTCAGCAATTCCACTCTTGGGTATTTATCTGAAGAAAACAAAGACACTAAATCAGAAAGATATATGCACCCCAATGTTCATTGCAGCATTATTTACAATAGCCAAGCTATGGAAACAACTCAAGTATTCATTGATGGGTGAATGGATAAAGAAATTGTGGTATATATACACAATGGAATAGTCATAGAATGTAATCTTGCCGTTTACAACAACATGAATGGACCTTGAGGGCATTATACTAAGTGAAACAAGTCAGACAAAGACAAATACTGTATGATCTGTCTTATATGTGGAGTCTAAGACAAACAAGCAAAAAATAAGAAAAACCCAAACTCAGAGATACAAGAGAACAAGAGATTGGCGGTTGCCAGAGGCAGAAGGTACAAGTGGGTGAAATGAGTGAAGGGGGTCAAAAGGTACAAACTTCCAATTATAAATTAAATAAGTCATGGGGATATAATGTGTAGCATGATTGTAGTTAATAATATTATATTGCATTTATGAAAGTTGCTGAGAGAGTAGATCTTAAAAATTTTCATCACAGGAAAATAAATTTTTTGTAACTCTGTGCTGATGGATGTGAACTAAATTTATTGTGATCATTTCTCAGTATGCATATAAATATCGAATATGTTGTACAAATGAAACTAAATAAAATTACATGTCAATTATACCTCGATGAGAAAAAATAAATTATAAAGTGTGTACCACTTCAGGATGGAGACATGTTTGTTTTACTTGGTCAAGCACAATTAGAATTATTAGGCTTAAGATACACATTTGCCTATTTATAATTTTTCTTTAGAGAGAGACTTGTGTTGAAACTAATTTATGTTGTAAGCACAGTGTTTATTCTTATTTGTATGTATATTTAGATCATTTTAATTAGTTAATTATTATATTTATGTAATTTTAAAGAGAATTATGGTGATTATGTTGTAAAGTTTTCCAGCTACCACTGCCCCCTAATCATTGGACCTTTGTGGTTAATAAAGTTTGAGAATTAATAGATTAGTGTGTCCTCTTGTTTAAGTATATTTTGCATTTCCAAGTGAACATGTGAAGATGGATGAAAGCTAATAGGGACAAAGAACTTAAGCTATAAAAATAGGAGTAAATAGTAAAATTAATATTTGAGCAAGTAGATTAGTATTCTTATTCATAAAGGCAGGCCTGGACAATGAAGAGGGGATTGTAGAGAGATACAAGTATGGCAGACAGCCTGTGATTTAGCTAGAGTTGTGGATCTTGGGTCTTGCAAATGGGATGCCTCCATCCTTCATACCCCAAGAAATGAAAAAATGAACTTATTTGCATTTTACCCTAAAATTGCTTACTTTATTCTAAGCTCAAAAAATGAGCAAATTACAGTGGTGTTTTAAGCTTCCATGCATTATTTTTCCCTCAATCTTCAAGATTTATTAAAGGAATCTACTCATCAACCCAAAGAGAGGTCTTTCTCATTAAAGAGGTTGCCTCCCCAGGAAAGAAGAGAGAGCCCTCACCATAAAAGTGGGTTATTAATAGTAGATTAAGAAAGTTCCTTATGGAAAATTCCAGGGTTGCAAAAGTTGATAAGAAGTTGAGGGTAAAGATAAGAGAAAGGTGATAAAACGAGCAGGATAACCAAATATATTTGGGGCATCTGGCTGGCTGAATTGGTAGAGTATACATGATCTCATGATTGAGTTCGGGCCCCATGTTGAGTGTAGAGATTACTTAAAAATAATGAAGTCTTAAAAAAAATAACTAAATATTTTTGAAAAGTTTTATAATACATTCTCCACATCTTAGTGTTTTTCTGGTTGTCTCCTTTAGAATCTCATCTTTATTATTTGTTTGATATCTTTTATCACTTTGCTAGCACACAATCAAGTTGGTTTTAGGGAGAAGAAATTGAGACAATAAAATATGTAAATCAGAAATTAAAGGATAGAAATGAGTGGACATTGAACTGAAGACAGAATCTGAGAAACAAGAGGGCTTAGGAAAAGAAAACTCTTGAAAATATGACCCAGACTTTTTACATACAGTTTTTTTCCTCCTCTTGAATAACTTCTCCTGTATGGTTTGGTGTTGAGATTTCTGAGAAGAAACATGCAAAAATGGAAGCCAGGAACTTCTTTCAGACCTTTATAGAGAATAACCTAGTACCTTCTTACATGGCTGTTAGAAAAAAGTGTGTGATTACAATGCAATCAATGGGAAACTGAGTTCAGTGTTCTTTGCTGAATAGTTTTGTATTAATGTAAAAATGGAATATGAACCTGTACTGAAGAGTTTTTAGGAAGGATATTAGTACTTTCAGGAGAACCAGATACTAAAGACTATATTAACAGTGACTGGAAAGACCATGCTGCCATTGGAAATTTAAAAGAAAAATTAACAGGAAGGTTATAACTTTTGCCTTTCAGGCAATAATACATTTCTGATTCTCTTCATTTTCACTTCATATATAAATGTCATGAAAATTCCATCATGGTTAATAAATATAAAACAAAACAACCACATTTTAGCTCTGACTAGGCCAGAGGCTTAAGTATTTTTCAAGGTTTAAAAAACTGATCCTTCATGATGAAAGGTAAGAAGTTAAATGTTATTTACAAAGCCCATTTCTCATTGGCTTTTTGTGTTTTGGGCTTGTTTTCAGGCAAAAGGACTGCTGTGGAAGATGGAGCTCTCTGTTTTCCAGAATGTTTCCAAACCCATCAATGAAACATGATACTGCTGCTCTGTGTTGAAATACTTGAAGAACACCCACATCTCTGCCAGCACCTTCCATCCTATTGAAACCATGGTCTTCTCTGCAGTGTTGACTGCGTCCCATACCGGGGCAACCAACACAACATTTGTAGTCTATGAAAACACTTACGTGAACATTACGGTCCCTCCACCATTCCAACATCCTGGCCTTGGCCCGCTGCTCAGAAACAGCATGGAAACGATGGCTCCCACGGGGATGAGTTCTTTGACCATGAATAGCACAGCTGTACCCTCAACACCAGCAGTTTTTAAGAGCCTAAACTTGCCTCTCCAGATCATCCTTTCTGCTATAATGATATTTATTCTGTTTGTGTCTTTTCTTGGGAACTTGGTTGTTTGCCTGATGGTTTACCAAAAAGCTGCCATGCGCTCTGCAATTAACATCCTCCTTGCCAGCCTGGCATTTGCAGACATGTTGCTGGCAGTGCTGAACATGCCCTTCGCCTTGGTAACTATTCTTACTACAAGATGGATTTTTGGGAAATTCTTCTGTAGGGTATCTGCTATGTTTTTCTGGTTGTTTGTGTTAGAGGGAGTAGCCATCCTGCTCATTATTAGCATCGATAGGTTCCTTATTATAGTCCAGAGGCAGGATAAGCTGAATCCATATAGGGCTAAGATTCTGATTGCAGTGTCTTGGGCGGCCTCCTTTTGTATAGCTTTTCCTTTGGCTGTAGGAAACCCTGACCTGCAGATCCCTTCCCGAGCCCCGCAGTGTGTGTTTGGATATACAACTGATCCGGGTTACCAAGCTTATGTGATTTTGATTTCTCTGGTTTCCTTCTTCATTCCCTTCCTGGTGATCCTATATTCGTTTATGGGCATCCTCAACACCCTTCGGCACAATGCCTTGAGGATCCACAGCTACCCAGAGGGTATATGCCTCAGCCAGGCCAGCAAGTTGGGTCTCATGAGTCTACAGAGACCCTTCCAGATGAGCATTGACATGGGCTTTAAAACGCGTGCCTTCACCACCATCTTGATTCTCTTTGCTGTCTTCATCGTCTGCTGGGCCCCATTCACCACTTACAGCCTTGTGGCAACGTTCAGTAAGCACTTTTACTATAAGCACAACTTTTTTGAGATTAGCACCTGGCTACTCTGGCTTTGCTACCTCAAGTCTGCATTGAACCCACTGATTTACTACTGGAGGATTAAGAAATTCCACGACGCCTGCCTGGACATGATGCCCAAGTCCTTCAAGTTTTTGCCACGTCTTCCTGGTCACACGAGGCGACGGATACGTCCCAGTGCTGTCTATGTGTGTGGGGAACACCGGACAGTGGTGTGAATATTGGCACTGCCTGACATTTGGGGTGTTGGTTGCTCTTTATCTGACTTTGAACTTTCTATCCCATGGGTTCTGCAAGTATACCTTACCGGTTTTTATAGGGTTTGTGTATGTGTGTGTGTGTGCGCGCAGTGTAAAGGAAGAATGGTGATTAGTTATAATTCTGTTACCAAGGATACACAATAGGGAAATGATCACAAATGTTACCTCCAGGGTTCAAGAGAAATCCTTGATTTAGGGTGGGGCGATGGTGTTTTGTTTCTTTGATTTTGTTTTTGAAGCAGGAATCAAGATTGTGCTTTATTGAGCCTGCGGTTACATTGAATTGTAGGTGTTTTGTATGCTGCTAAGGTATGCTTAATTGAGTATGTCATTTTTTTTTTTTTCCTGGAAGACATTGCTGCTTTTTGCCATCACATGGGAGCCAAAACCACACACATCTCAGTAGATAAATATTCACTTTTATTAAAAAAAAAATAACCCAAGGAGGTTAGTGACATTTTAAAGGTCATTAATATTTACTTTGGTGCACTTTAAGAAATAATGTACAAACTAATTCAGTCATGTTTTTCAGAATTGTTTTTACACATGACATGTGCTTTAGGGGACACTGCATTATCATTTCTAGGAAGATAGGTTTTTAAGAAATGTTTTATTTGCATGTCCAGTTTTAAAGGAGAGAAAGTAAAAATGTAGACATTTTTCTAAGCACAATAGTGATGCTTCAGAGCCAATTCGAGGAGACAGCACATCCTTGCGAATTTAAATGGGATGCAGTGAGGGGGTAGCTGACGTGGGCTGTGGTATTTCCTTTCACTCCATGATTCTCACGGAGTCCAGTGGGGAGAAGGACCTACCATTAGACCCCTACCATCTTCCAGGCACTGTGCATATTTATCCTTACAGCATCTTGTGAGGTAGGTTTTTTTTTTTTCTTTTTTACAAAGAAAGTAAGTCTCAGAGAGATGAAAATCCTGCCCAAGGTTAATGGTAGAGCTGGAATCCAAAAAAGTCTGTCAGCATCCTGAGACTGGCTGTTCTTCTCTGCCACGTGGACATATCATTCAGATTTAAGTATTTCATAGTCAAGAGGGAACTCTGTGTAGCATTTTTTTATTAGCACTAAAATCTTCCTTTTAAAAGTAGCTTCAATTTTTTTATTACTAAAAAATGTGAAAACATTACAGAAAGTGTGGAAAATAGAAAAAAAAATCACTCACAACCCTTTACAATGGAACTTAAAAAAAATCTTAGTCAAGTAAGGCTGTAAAGAAATAAGGTGATTTTTTTTTTTTTTTGGTTTGCAAAATAAGTGACAATTACAGAGAAGTTAAATACAGCTGTATGTAGGTCTTGGCCTTGCAGGGCCCAAGGTTTCCAGTTGTCCATCTATGTCTAAATGTTCTGGACAAAATAGCTCTGTTGCCTGAGGGCTTGCCCATAACAGAGCTGGAGTTTGTGAATGTGCTCAAGAGTGTGTCTTCTACAAAGAGGCAAAGATAAGTCCTGGTCCGAACATAGAACAAGTTTTAATAGGGCAGGTCTGGGGTTTCAAATTATTTTTCTCTTGCTGACCACCTGTACACTCCCCCCCTCCCCACCGGCCCTAGGTACATCCAGAGTCTTTTGTCCACTGACACGCTTTATAAAGCAGCTGATGGCGATGGGGCTGCACACTAAAGTCATAAGGGTTGAAAGTGTAGCCTTTTGCCACATCGTGGTGGCCAAGTAGCTGAGTTAACATGAACACTTTGGGGATTTTTTATAGCATCTTTTCAACATTTTAGTACTTTGTGAGCCAGTGGGAAAAATGAGCCTCTTTTTCTTCAGTTTTACAACCACAGAGTTGGATTAGATGAATCTTGCCCAACTCTAATGTGCTTTCCTCCATGTGAGAGTAGAGATTTGTGAAGAGCTCGGCTGACATCAGCATCAATCTTTGGTCTCCAGTATTATTTCTTTGCAGTTTACTTACTAGCTGTTGCTCCAAATGGAATGTCTACTGAATGTCGGAAGAGCCCATACATAGCACAGTATCAGGAATGAGGACTTTGGAAGATTGATGACATCGTGACCTGGAGAAGCCTGCTCTCAAGGCAGTTGTGATGGTATTAGAACTCATTTTGCTGTTAAAGAACTCTTTTGGGACTCAAAGGACTTACTCAGCATGTTGTCTTGGGATCAGCCTTTGCTGACAGTCACCTACCTCTTTGGTTTCTAATTTGTATTATTCATAGGTTAAAATTGTTTTTGTCCATTAGGGATCTTACAGAATATAAACACTGTAGTAGTAGATTCATAGGTGCACCTGCGAAGCGTATCATGCTTTCCACTTTCAATATAAACTGGATTGCAAGCGGATAATAAGTCTCTTTGAAATGAGACTTTGAGTAAAGTCAGCATGATCCGTATTCATCTCCCATATTGGCAGTGGGTCTTGAGACTCCTTTAGTGATAGGAGTTGACACTGACCTTTGTTTCCTTTGTCCTTTTTTATGAGCAGTTCTTGGGTACTTCTGTGCTCCCCGGTAGGCCGTGCATTGTTGGGCTAGAGCAAGAGCCAGAGCTCGGGATGCCTACTGAGATGCTCCCTGTTTGTGAGAGAAGACTGTGCGGGACCTTAGTGGGAACTCAGCACCACCACCCAGCAGTGGTTCTGTTTGCACCGGAGACTCTTGATAGGGGGCAGTTTACAAACCATTTTGAATGTGTTTGTTATTTATACATTTTGGAAGCTTTAAAAAAAATATACTCTGATGTACTTTTGCAAAATTTAGGTGCAGAATCCTATTTTGCCTATGCCCCTGTGTTTTCTTGCGGGGGGAAAAAGACCACTATTGATTATTGCCACTGACAGATATAATCAGAAATATTTCTGTTTTCCTTTTCCTTCTGGTGAATAAGTAAGAGGCATGAGAGAGATCATGAAATATCTGCGATCAAGGGGAAGAGTCAAAAGAAATCCCCAGTAGCCGGGAGTAGTGATATTCAAACTTTAATAGGAATTTGTGTCCAAGTATTCCTAGGGGAGCTTGTTAACAATACAGAGCTCCGGGTTCCCCAGAGGAGCTGGGGTTGGGGCCAAGAATGCACACTATGTCTTTGAGCACTCTGATTTCTACGCAGGTCCCTGGGTCCTGGGGTGCTTCAAGAAACACTCCTGTTGAAAATAGGCCCATTTTAAGATTGTCTGTTTTACACAAAAATGTTAGTGTTGGAAGCCATTATCTCCTAGTGCATGGGTCATCCACATTGAGAGGAAAATCTACACATCGTTGTGCCTAATTCGCTGCCACATGTGTTAGTGCTGGGTCTCGCCGGTATTAGCCCTATCTTCTCTCAGTTGGCAAAATTCGGAGAGGCCATATTGTCTCACGCTAGAGCAAAGGGAGCCCATTTAGTATTTGAAAGTCATGACTTTCAAGAGTCTAGTTCTGCTAATGTTTTATTTTCTTCTAGAGAGATATCTTTACTGTATATAATCTCCAGAAGAGTATGAGGGGAAAGTAAAATTCATTGAATTTCCCATTGCTCTTCCTATGCCAGTCGTGTTCAGTGGAAGCATGAAGAAAATAAAATAATCTTCTTACTCATTGTATAATTTCAGTTGCTGACAAAGATATTTAATTTGTTCTTAATCTTTGCATTTGTTTACATGAAAATATTTATGTATATATCACAGAAAAATTTCTACTTGCTTGACATTTTATTCTACTATGGTTTTTAAGTTTAAAGGACTGCTTAATTCAAAGTTATTTTCACAACCAGAGTCCTGCTAAACTGCCTTCATTGAAGACTCAGTTTTCAAATAATAAAAGTATCAAAGCACATGTTTGTTATTACAGGTAAATGGTAATACATTTCTTAACTATATAATGGTACTAGTCCTTTGTAATTAAAATTAATTTATTTTACTGTAGTACCTGACCTATACGGAAAAAGAAAACCACTTTGAATTTTGAGTTGTAATTCAAGAATAGAAAAGTATGGTTATTTGTGGATATTGTTATTACAACCAGGAAAAGAGCTCCCAATAAGAAAATGAATAAATATTTAACATTTCTAAAAGTGGAGTTTTTTTTTTAAAGGACTACTTCATCTTATCTTAGATTTGTCATGAGTAATACTTTCTGTTAAATTAAAATTTGAGTTGAGTTTCAAATCCTGCTTCCTTTGGGTTTTTATTTTCAAATTAGCTCTCAAAGCCTGTGTGTATATAATTATATTCTAGTTTTAGAAGTTCTCAGAGAAGTTAAAGATGAGATGAAACTTGGCAAAAGACCACTAGTATTAAGAAATGGTTTTAAGGAATTCTCTGTAGGAGAATTATGGAAATTTTACTCCTGAATTATTTAAAATTGGTTTGTCACTTGGCAAAGCTATGACAATGTCTGCTCCTATTTTGATAAAATGATTTCAGATCGCACTTCCGTGTGTAAAATCCAAGTTCTTTCTAAAATTCACTTTTAAATCTATAGGAAATGTCAGTTATTTGTATATGAGTTTCAGCTTCTTGCAAATTAGGTATGAGCGTTGTATTTTCTCTTCTTTTTCACGCCTATGCAATAAACATATTTCTTTTTAAGTTACAGAAGAAGATTGCCATTGAATCTACATTTGATAGTTTTTTTCCCCTGAAATGGAAAGAAAGATATAGCAAAGTAGAAGAACATGTGAATTAAAAAACATTTTCACATCTACCATGAAAATAGAAAAAAAACACACAAAAACGTTTCTTATCTGCCATGAACCCTACTTAATGTATACATAGTAAAGAGAAACTTTAGGAACAATTGAGATATCAAGGTGAAGTCAATTAGATTTAATGCAAAAAGAAAAAATTTATGGCTAGATCAGTTAACATTTAACCAAAGAAGCCAAACTGGTAGAAGATATTTTTTAGGAGATTTATTGTAAGAATTGGCTTACTGATTGTGGGACTGGCTGGGTAAATCTGAAGTCCCAGAGGCAGGTGTTCAGGTAGGGCAAGCTGGAATTCATAGGTACTAGCTGAAGCTGTTGCCCAAGAGGGAATTTTCTCCTCCTGGGAGAAATCTCAGTTCTGCTTTGAAGGCCTTTCAACTGATTGAATCAGGCCTACTCAGATAATCTAGGATAATCTCTCTTAGTTAATGTGGATTAATGATGTACTTTAATCACATCTACAAAATACCTTAATAGCAACACTTACATTAGTGCTTGATGGATGAACTGGAGACTGTAGCCTAGCCAAACTGACACAGCAAAAGACCATTACAAGGGTGAAATCCAAGTTTAAAATATAATAAAATCCTCCTATGATGTTTCAGTCTGTGTTGAGGTTAGTAAAACAATTGGGATAAGCTTGTGGCAGAGGGTGGCGTGCACATTCTGACTGTACTAGATTCAAATCCCCATAATCACAGGGCACAGTATTTATCTCCGATTTTCACTGTGTATCTCTTTTGAAACTTCCCAAAAGGGAAAATAGTCAATTGATCAGATTATGTAAACCAACTTCCTTTCTATGTGAACTTTCATTGTTTGTGATACTGTGAAGGATGACGTCTCTTTAAAGAATTTAAATTTTTTTTTAAAGATTTTATTTATTTGACAGACAGAGATCACAAGTAGGCAGAGAGGCAGGCAGAGAGAGAGAGAGGAGGAAGCATGCTCCCTGCTGAGCAGAGAGCCTGATGTAGGGTTCAATCCCAAGACCCTGGGATCATGACCTGAGCCGAAGGCAGAGGCTTTAACCCACTGAGCCACCCAGGCGCCCCATGAATTTGAAAACAATTTTAACAGTACTAACTCTTAGCATAGAAGTGTGCTAATAGTAATGATGGGTGCCATTTTTGGCCACTTAAATCAAAATATACTTTAATTTAATTCACAGTATTTTCTCCTTTTTCCAACTGAGGTAATTGTTGCCAGGGGATGAAGTAACTTTTTCAGGCAAAGCTTGGATTCACAGCTTTAGCCAAATGCCCAAGTTCATTTTTCTACACCACCTTGCTTCTATTATTCTCTGATGAGAGAACTGAGTCCTTAGTGAGAAGAACTTACTGAGCATCATACTGGATAATTATTACTCTGCATGCCCTAGGTAATGAATAACTGAGCAGCAAAACCGACACACAAGGTTGTGAATATTGACATAAAACCTAGATTGATTTGTTCCTGGTATTAAGTCATTAACTGTATTTGGCTATACCAGAAAAGAGACTGGTAAGTTGACTGGGCCCCTGGCAGCCTTGGATACACCATCTCCCGTTGCACATAACCTTCGTGGAATTTGCTGAAATTTTAGGGACACTTTGATACCCAGTACTTCCCTTGAATTGCATAGATCCCAGAATCCCTTTTGGAAAGGCTTCACCTTGGTGCACCACGAGGGTTCCATGATGTACTGATTTGTCTGATGTACCAGCATCTAGGTATGGTAGCTAAGACTGGGGTTGAGCAGGTGGAGGTGATAAAATCAAGGGCTCCAGGGTCCTTGTTCTCACTGTGACACTCCTGCTGTGTCACCAGATCTCTCTCAGCCTGACATAAGATGGCAGTGTTTTAAGATGCCCATTAACTCATGATTGGTATAGTAATTAGAACTGCTTAATCAACTGAATTCTTACACTGAGGAAGAAACTACCCAAAGCCATCACTGTACTTTGTTATTACGTATTTATGAAAGTGTGTTTTAAATAGTGTAATTTATCTTACTGACCATCTGTCACAGTGCATCTATTAGAGATTGTCAAATACATTAGAGGTTGTCAAATACATTATACCCCATAAACAGATGAAGAAACAGCTTGAAGCAACTAGACGACTTGCCCAAATTCCTGCAGCAATAAGGAGGCAGAGCTGGGATTCAAACCAAGCTGACGGCTTCCAACTTCAGAGCTCCTTCCACTTCCAGTCAGTGAGATTTCACTGTCACAGAGAGAAGGGCTGGACAATGAAGTTGCAAGGTTTGGAAAAACCAGTGATTGAGTAAGCAGAGGCCAGTTTGTGGTCCTGGACAGTAGCTTAATTGCATAGCTGTGTGTTTATTAGTAGAAAGGAGAATAATAGAATGTTTACATTTTAAAGAATTTCTTTTAAAATTTTTAAATTATTATTTTTTTAGTTTATCACCCAAGCTTTACCACTAAAAAAAAAGCTGAACTTGGACTCATGGACAAAGGAACCCAGGCAGGTCAATGTGATGAGACCAGGAATTGCTGCTTCCTGGTATGTGGGCCAGAAGTTTGTTCCCAGTGTGGACTTAAACTTCAGAGGGGACCTAAGCTGGGTCTGCTTACCCCACATTTGCTCTGGTAAGCATTGCTGTCCTTTCTGTCCCTCTGGGCCTGTGCTGGAAGAACTTTTCCTTCGTAGATGCTGGAGACCCCTTGGGAAACCATCAGTAGCCAGAGAATTTCCTTTTGCTCTCATCTCCTCTTCCAGGACCCTCATCTGATGAGCGGGGTAACTGCAAAGGGCACAGAAGACACTTCTTTCTGACAGGAAGAAAGATAACATTTTCCCGTACTACTCCCCAGAGGTATCTGTAGTCTCCGAAACGATGATTGACTTAGATGCCAGGACGTCATGTGTCATGCTCATCGGTGTGGAGGTTCTGTTGCTAAGCAGTGGGTTCTATTTGACCTCTCGAGGGCAAAAGGCTTCTCATGAAGACAAATACGTAGTAAAACTAGATGCACCCTATGCACACTGAAGGGAAACGTAATCTGGCCTAGAAGCAACGCAAGCCAAAAGACAAAAATGAAAGAAGACATCTGCTAGGTCTTGATTTCCAGCCCCACGTTTCCCTGTTGAGTTCATAGGTTTCTTTCCCACTGGACATGAAGCTCTCTGAGGGCAGAACACTGTGCTCATCTGGTGTTTCCCCGGCACCTAGCGTGGGGACTCACAAAGTGTAGTGGTTCCCAAAAGCCAGGAAATGGACCTTTTGAGAATAGGATCTTGGCAGTAAAAATCATAACGGATTTAC